>NC_088835.1:5967356-6444856 GCF_904066995.2 Poecilia reticulata
GCACATCTGTGAAGCACTTTGATTATACACACTCAGCCTCGCTTGTCTGTTTATCGAGGTTCATCACAAACTTTCCTTGTACTTTTGTGACACAGGAAACACAGGGGAGTTTGTTTCGAGCCTGCCACCCACCTTCTCCCCCAAAAAGTCCAGCTGTGTTTTTGTGTTGGAAGGAAATGCACTGTATACGTACGGTCATATACACGTACACAATTTCTTTTTTTTTCTCTCTCTCTCTTGGAGTCTTGTTACACAAGCATAATAACGGCCGACAGGACTTATTCCCAGTTTTCTTCACTGAAATAATGACGCCTGTTAATCAAAACCAAGTCAACACCATAGAACCTCTGAAGGAAAAAAAAAAGCGGTCCGTTCACTCAGGAGCAGCATTTACGTTCTGCTGGCTCCGACTCTGCGTTGGACATCGGAGGTCTTAGGAATGCTTCGAGAAACAGCCGTTACGCTCAGCGCAGCGTGAATGGATATCTGTGTGGAGGAGGTCAGAATCCACAAGGATTTCAACTGAATGCATCCATCACACGAGTCAAGGTGGCACAGTGGAGCTCTGTGTGTGCCGCGTTCCTGGCCTGAAAAACACATTAGTGCCTCTCATAATCTGCAGCTTGTTGGTAAGGAACCCTGTGAACTGTGAAATACAGAGGGAGGGTAAGCTAATGAGAGCGCCGGAAAAAACCCCCGTTACTTTATCTTGGGATGGGAGGGAGGATATCTTCGGTTGAGTTAGCAGAAAAGTTGTTCCTACGAATTAAACCTGGTTTTTTAATCCAGTTTTGCAAAACTTTGACCTGCCAGGATGAAGCAGCTTTAGACAGGCCTTAAAGCGAACAAAACAATGACAGATCTCACATGTATTTAGCATTCTAGCTAGTACTAATTGTGCTAGCTGCACAATTAGCACAGCTAGCATTACAAAAATAGTACTTATTGTTTGGAACAACGCCCAGACAATGTATATTGATAATGTGCGTCAGATGAGTAGAACACCGACAATTATGTCATCTGTCGTTTACGTAGCTGCGTTTCCATTACAGATGTGCACAAAACTTTGTCAGTATTCCATTAATGTTGAAAAAATACAATGTCGCAATCACAATGTTTCCATCAAATAAGAAACTATATCACACTTCAATTAGTTTGTTCACGCAATAAGTCATTAAAAAATATGGCGCGCCACAACTTCCTGTCGTTTTATTCTTCCTCATCTTAGTGCCAAAACTTTTCATCAACAAACAATAGTATGTGGATAAAAAAATTCCATTCATCCATTTTCTGTACACCCTTGTCCCTAGTGGGGTCAGGAGGGGTACTGGTGCCTATATCCAGCAACATTTCGGGCAAGAGGCGGGGGTCACCCTGGACAAGTCGCCAGTCTGTCGCAGGGCAACACAGAGACAGGCAGGACAAACCGAAATTGACGTGTTCCCATTAAATACATTTAGTTTCAAAATTGTCAAATTGAGCAAATACATGGACAATGCTAGTGATGTATCTGTTTATGGCAAGAAATAACTACTAAACTAATAAACCATTTTCATTTTGTTTGACCTTAAGGTCTAATTGGTAGACCATTGCCTTTTCCAGTCTGGAACTGGGCATTGCTTGACCCTGTGCCCCCTCCCTTGATACATTCTTTAACCCTTTGGTTAAGGAAAGGCGTTTAAAACGTTGATACTGGTTTTAGCTGTTGCTGTGATGGAGTTCATAGTTTAGTCTGCCAGCAAACTTGAGTGAAATAAACATTCTCTGACCAAAGTGGACTAGTCAAGATTCTCACCCAGGATCTTGCTAATGTTGGAGTTGTGCATGTCGGGGAAGGTCTGCAGGATCTTCCTCCTCTCGTCTTTAGCCCAAACCATGAAGGCGTTCATGGGCCTCTTGATGTGGGGCTCGCTGCTGTTCCTGCCTCGTGCCTCTCTGAACACCCGTGCCTCTGTGATATTATTCCCTAAGAGACGACAAACAAAGACATTCGCTTTATATTTTTCAGATTCATTTCCCATCTTTCCATCAAAAAAAACAAAGTCTGACAAATAATTTAACCCTGTTGGGTTGAGGAGTACAACAAAAGTCTAGAGAGGTCTTTCTGGGATGCCCTCCACTTCTTGACATGAACGCTGCACGCTGTAGTCGGTTTGCTCCTGACTGATACTATCTGAGTCCCCAGGCTCCCGTGTTTATCCTCTGCCTCTAAACTAAATCATGATGAGTACTCTTCAGCTTCTCATCTTGTGTAAACACTGGTGCTTTATGAGAAACAGGTGGGTTGAGGTCAGAGTGATCCAAGGCAATATCCAGGGAGAATATTTTATGCTGTGCAGAATGCTTACTACAAGCCGTATGGAACATGAGGTACTCAGATGTCATTTCTCATCATTTCTAGGCATCGTGAAGGCAGCCCAAAGCCGGACTGCCTTAAGCTCAGTCCGGCTTTGGTTTTGCACACTGGAGACAAATAGCACACTTTAACAGCTAATGTCATCTAAATGTTTCAAAGACACCAGACACCGGCGTACTTCAGTGAGGTCCTGGAACCAACTAAACTACTGGAGCAGGCCACCTATATCTATACCAACACTTGTTGATCTACCTTTGATACATCTGTCAATGATTTTGAATTGCCTGGATTATTATAAATCTCATCAGAAAAAAAAAAAAAACAGACAACATGCAGCAAAAAAGGAAAAGTTTGGTTAAAAAGTGGAGGTCCAACAGAGGCACCCACCATCCAGATCCTCTGGTCTCGTCAGGTCGATGACTCGATGGACCATCTTCCCTGCGTCCTCCCCAAGCTTCCCCAGATGCTGGCTGAGAGTCTCGTAGTGAAGCCGCTCCTGCAACAAAGGAAAACCTGTATAAACTTGAGGGCTTCCCCCAGTGTATTTTGAGCCTGGCAGGCTTCCAGGCTTCACTTGCTACCCCACCACGTCAAGCCTTGTTTGTTTACTTTAAATAGGGTTTTTGTTATAGACACGTCACAACGCGACGTCACATGAGCAAGATTCTGACCTCCAGCGTTCTGTTGGGGGGCAAAAAGCCGCTCACAGATTATGACTATCATTGGTTTTAGCTTAAATGTACTCATAATATGTAAGAAACGCTGTGCTTTGCTATTAAGTGTCAACTAATTGTCAATACTATGACAGCTAGATAACAAGGTTCAATAGTATCACATTTCACAGGTCAGGAAAAAAATGTAATTGAATAAAAATAGAGAGGGAGAGAGAAGTAGGTCAGTTATGCTAGCTTGACTTTGACAACCTTAACTTGTAGATTTGCTGCAGAACTCTGTGTTTCGGTTCAGTTAAAAAAAGGTGATCCACACATCAACTCTCTAACAGATGATCAGTAGAGCAGGTGTTTGAATTAGCTAATTAACCACCGCTGTGTTCAGACTGTCACTTGTTAATAATTGCAAAAATAAACATCAAGCCTGAAGATATAACACTGCAATGGACTGAATGTTCTGTTCTTTGTGAGGGAAATATATATATTTTTTGTGCTAAATCCTGATAAATTAGTGGGGCTGTTGTCAGTCAGTTTCCGTGGCAATGGGTTTGTGTGTAGCGTAGTGAGAAAAAAGAATAGCAATGGTTTTGAATTGTTCATCAATGATTTTCCTGCACTGTACTAAATTAATAATACCTACATCTCCAGGTTTCATTTTTAACATTCTATTCAAATCATTTTGATCTATATGGCTCATATCGTTTTCGCCTGGAATCTATAATGTGAAAAATCAATGTATATTTTGAGATGAGATGGATTAAGAGATAGCTTTTTCTGTATGTACTTGAGCCTCTAAATATCTGGTGGTGGACACTGTTCATCTGATACCCATGCATATGTGCAGATCTGCTCAGCTCCACACACATCCTTCAGAGGAAAGAGATCCCCCAGTGCAAATGACGACAGGGGAGCCACCTGCTCTCAGAGTGCGTGCGACTGCATTGCTTACTAAGCTGCAGTTGACTGAACGTTCTTCTAGGGTTTACTTGTAGAATGTAAAAATGTGATGACACGTCCAGATAATGCCAAACAATTGATGCCTGGGGGTGGGAGGAAATATATATTTTTTAAACTAACATTTTGTGAAAACGCAAAATTTGAAGAAAATATGATCAAATGCAGTCAAGGTTATTGAAAAATGGAATAAAATTAGGTTTGCCCCAATAGCTTGGAAGTAATTTCCAACTACCCAGTTCAAAGCTAACGGTTAGCCAGTTGCAGTATCCTCACAATGCTTACAAAATGTATTTTGTATTTCAGAAAGGTCAATATATCTCATACATCTTTCAGTAACACTTTATTTGAAGGGGTGTGCATAAGACTGACATGACACTGTCATAAACATGACATAACATCTGTCATGAACATGAAGACGTTTTTATGAATGTTTATGACTGTTGTCATGAAGTGTCATTCGGTAAATAATGACACTTTTATTGCAAAGTTGCTCTAAAAGTTGCATTGAAAGTCCATCAAAAATGCCAACTTTGCATTAAATTGTCATTATTTACAAAATCATACAGATTTGACACTTTTAATGGACTTTTAATGCAACTTTTAGAGCAACTTTGCATTAAAAGTGTCATTATTTACCGAATGACAACTGTCATAAACATTCAACACTTTAGTCCCCAATTTGAATAGAGTCTACCGAACTATCAGGTTTGAAAATACTCAGAGTCATGAATGATGGCAAAATTACACTGAGATATGTCTATGAAAAAAGTGAGCAACAGTATAGGATATATTGTCAAGGATTGTTATAGGAAAAGAGAAACATCGAGCAAACACAAATTTCTTTTGTGTTCAGTTTAGAAAATATTGAGAATATTGCCCAGAAGATCTTGTGCCAAAAGATATTATTAGCACCTCCCAGCTCTGCACCTTGTTTACAGCCAAGCACTTACTTGGCTGTAGACTAAATAGCTGATATTCAAAAATCATCAAACATCGACCTAAATCATCGTCTAATTGATGCATTAGCTTGAGGCTAGACTAATCCTTTGTGTTCTTCATCTTCCCATTATCACATGCTTGCTCTAATTTGGCAAATCTACCTGCCACTCCACTTTTATAGACAATCTCTGAGAGGCTCGTCTTCGGTTGCTTCTTGGCTAAAATTATCCCAAAGTGCGTCCGAACACATCAAACTCCTTCACACAGCTGCTGCACATCCTACACTCTTCCCTTCTTTTCCCTTTCTTCTTTTCTCTTCTTTTTTCCCCCCTCGCCTCTGTCCTCCCTCCCTCCTAACTCCCGTTCTTTTTCTGGTGACAGAGGCATTTTGTTTGACGCAAAGAATGGTTGCTGGGTGAAGTCATGCCGCGGTAGCTGCTGGCAGAGTTGGTGGAACTTAGGGCCCACCGAATTTGTGTGTGTGTGTGCGTGTGTGCGTGTTTATAGATGAGGAGTTGGTGCAGGCCAATGTCAGCACTACAGCAGGGCTGTAATCAGGCCTACCACAGAACATGTGCCTGGGCAGTGCCACGCTCACCACAGGAAGCAACCTCCTAACAAAGGACTAAAGAAAAGAGAAAAAGAGAGGGAGAGAGCGACGGAGTAAGATAAAGTAAGGAATGGATGGCTTGTGGAAGGCCGCATCGGATGATGCCTCTTTCTGAAGATGTGGCCAGAAAAATCTTGGCAATCTGTCCATAAAGGCTGGATGTCAGATGTTCTATAGTTCGCAATGTTTAAACAGGTTAAACAGTTTGGAAAGATGACTCTGCGGCAAATGGGAGGAAACCAACGGAAAAGTAGAGAAAAAAAAAGTTGGGGTTTTGCTAAATGGACCAAGACATCATCAGCAGAGTTTGGGAAGATCCAACGAGCAGATTAACGACAGGCCCCCGGGTCAACGATTCTCAACATATTCCCTTTGCGGTCGCTCTCCTTTTTCGGTCTTCTTTAAAGTCCCTTTGTGGCAAATGCAATAAGGAGCTGTCTTCCCTTTGTTTAGCTGAGATTGAAATAGGTTTGGCCGGCGCGTTTGCTGGTTTCTGACTGGATCGTTGCCCTTTTTTGGAGTACGGTAATAGATGTCTCTCATTATAGTGCGTGTATACACAGAAGCAAAAGAGGAAAGCGGTCGAAAAGAAGTGCAAGACTCGCTTTGAAAATGTTAATCTGTCCAAAAAAAAAAGAAAAAAAAAAGACAAATACCAGCAGCTGATGCGGCCGTCTCTAGTAGCTGTGTAGTTCTAAATTTAAGAGTGGCTCGACTCTTTTTGTTCTGCTCGGTTTCTTCTCTTTTTGTCGTTTCGCATCCCGCCACCGTTGCCAAGGCAATGCTCCAAACTTTGCAGTGTGTTTTTTTTTTCCTTCTTCTTCTTTTAATTCATACTGTATTGAGCTCATTACCACAGTTACAACTTGCTTTCTGCCAGCGCAGCCTCCCTCCAGCTGACCCGCAACCGTTTACTGTCTCCTCCAGGACCAATCAAGTTTTGGCAACCTCCTAAGGCCCCCCTTTCTTTTCTTTCTCCATTTTCCTTCTTCAGATTTTCTTCAGCTGATAGAGTTGTCAGTCAATCCTACTCTGTCTTTTTCACCCCCCTTTCTTCTCTCTTTTTTCCCCCAAAACTTCTCCAATTCAAGGCCTTTTGTTCCCACCTACCAGCCCCTTGAGGCCAATTTTCCTAATAAGAAAACACTCAAAAGGCTATTTGAAGGTTCCACTTTCAGTTTTGTTGAATATATTGCTTCAGCATATATCATTCAGACATCATTTGAAGAAAAATTATGGTTGTTACTCTTTTTAATCAGAACTCCTGGTTTCATTGGGCACGCTTCCTAAAAAAAGAAGAACCAAGTCACTTGTTCTCCTCGGTCTAGACCTTTCCTGCTTAACGGTGCAAGTGTGCTGACCAACGCTAACATTGGACATACAAAAGACTTTCTGTGGAATGGGTCGTATTAAATTAAAGAGCCCAAAATTTATGCTTCCTGTAAACTGCAAAATTTGTACATATATTGCGATCGGTCCTTGAAAAGCCAACGTAAAGGGAATTTGAAAGTAACTTTAATGGTCGTAAATGAAACACTGGAGGTGGAACAACATCTACGCTCTGTTGGCAGTGAAATTTCTCTTAATATGGCAAACAGTTATAGATTAAAAAAAAAGAACACCCTCTGTTAACTGTATGATTTTTATGTATCTTGACACCCCTGGTCTTTACCGGGTCATAAAATCAAATTTCAATTAAAAAAGCAAACCTAAATGGAAAAATCCACCCATTGCATTGAAGTGCAGACGTAGGAGTAAATGTAGGAACATTATTTAAACGAGTGATAATCAAGTGAGCTCATTTAATGAATAATGAGAAGGAGTTTTGGCAGTTTTCCGAATCTGGGGCATTAAGTTATGTGGTAGCATCAACAAAAATCTCATAGAAGCAATTATCTGCAGCCCAAAACCTGAAAGGGTTCAAATGCCATTTAGAAACAATTCAAAGTCCACCATTCAATCGTGAAAAAGTTCACTCACAGGAGAAAAATATTTGAGACAGTTGTCAATCTTTCCTGAAGCTAATACTACAATATATTTACCCCTTGGTTAGAAATGCTCAGAAAAACTGCAAACAACCAAGGAAATGAATTTTAGACTCTTCAGGCATGATAAATGTCATAGTACAGTACATTCTCAGGTGTGGTTTGTTAAAAAGAGTTGCCAGGAGAAAACAATTTTTTTAAGCAAGATCTGAGAATGAATGCAGTAAAATGTAGAGTATATATGTATATAAAAAAATTAATCCGTGTTGACGGGTGATTGGAAAAACACCAAACAAAGAATTTTAGCTCAAAGACGTCAAACCATCTGTAGTGAAACACAGCAGTGGACGGATGATGATGTGGGTTTATGATGCTTTTGGACCGGTGCACCTAACTTTGATTAATTAAACCATGAACTGCTCTATACACCAAAGAACCTCAACAAGGATGTCCAGCTCCACTCCTCAAGCGTCGGCGTCCTACAAGATTTGCTCCGACTCATCTCATCAGTAATACAGAGGCCTGGTAATCGATTCAGGTGAGACCTGTTGCCATGGTAACAACCTTCCAGACCACTCAGGTCTTCTAGTTTTAGCTTACTCTGCATCCCCAGAACCAGGACCAAACATGGGCTATCAGCATTCAGCTTCCATGCTCCATTAATCTGGAACAAACTTCCAGAAAACAGCAAAATTGCCGAAACACTGACTTCCTTTAAATCAAGACTGAAAACCCACCTGTTTAGAGTCGCCTTTGATAATAAGAACTGGAACATTTATCAAAATATTTGACGTATATTTGCTTGAAGGTTTTTTGTGATGACATTTGACAAAACGTAATGTTTATCGCTTCTTTCATAATTAGCTACTACATTATGTTTTTACTTTGAACTGCCTTGTTGCTAAAAGCAATGAAGCAAAATTCAAATAAACCATATTTATGAGATTATCAGTCTAGCTATGAGCAAGAAAACAGACGTATTTATGTCCTTTCTTAACTGATGTATAAATTTAAACCACTTTTGCTTTTGGATCCAGTCTGCTGGTGTTCAGCCAGATACATATCATACCAAGAACACCAATTCATTACGCAGGACTGACTTTGCTCTGATTCACCCAAAAGCCTCTTTGTTCTTACGTTGTAACGTGACAAACGACCACGTCCAGTTTGTCATCACGTAATAAGCGAGCAGTTTAAACGCTCCAGTCTTTCAGATGCTTAACAGGGCTTATTGAGTGCTTTGTGACTGTTGAGATAAAAATGAGCGTGCATGCTCTTTTTCTTTCTTTTTTGCACATGCTTGTGCGCACCCACACAGTCAAACACAGCGACTATTTCTGTGAGCCCAGGCAGCCGCAGGCCAGCTGGAAGCAACGTAAGCGTAAGGTGATACTCAACAATGCCACTAACTGGCCGGGCCTGTAGTCTGCACACCAGCTATAATGACATTAACATGGCCAAGGCCAGCGCAGAGCCAGGACACACACACACGCGCACGCACACACACACCCACACACGCACGCACACACACACACACACACACACACACGCACACGCACACGCACACACACACACAGATAGAAGGCTCGGATCGCTTTTTACGTCTCAGAGAAATGCTATGGGACTAAAATACACACACAACGAAACAAACACAAATGCCGTCCGGCGACTCGGTTTGAGCCGAGTCAGCTGGAGCAACGAATAGCTCAACGTTCAACACCGAAGGTATCGGTTTCAGCGTTTGCCCCTTTTCCTCAATAAAACCCAAATCCACTGTCAGTGTGGCCTCATAAAACAAAAGGACCGAGCCTTAAAATATTCAAGGGGAGTCGGAAACTTATTCGGCGAACAGAAAGCAAAGGGCGGTCCAAGGTAAAGAGAGAGTGGCGCTCTTTTAGCCTCCCGAAGGTGGAAGCGTTGAGTCACACTCTTGGGTCTCTCCGGCAAGTTCCATTCATGAATTGTTTAAGACGGAGCGAAGTCTTTGGGGAGTTTGGGGGGAAAAAGGAGAAGAAGAAGAAGAAAAACATCGACACCAACAGATTTGTTTGTCGAGGTTTTTCCCTTTTTTTTTTTTTTTTGATGCATTTACGTTTGAGAAGAGAAACGGCCCGAGTGCCTGTTGTTAGGTGGCAAACAGCAACATGACAACAAGCACCGGCGGAAACAATCACTAAAACTTTCCCAGTGAGCTTTTTATTTGTAGGCGGGCGGCTGTAAACTAAATAACTGCATTGCTTTGGTTTTTGTTTCCTATAAAGTTGGAAAATGTCGAGTTTCAACGACTTGCAGCGGTCCTCGCCCACCTTAACGTGTGACTGTTTCTGACTTTAACTGTAAGCAAAAAAAGAAAAAAAAGAAAAAAGAAATCGCTTTGATGCACAAACTCATCTCCGTGGTACTTTCAGCTGGACCTGCAGCAGACAAGTCACATTAAACTTTCATAAGGAATTTATCTGCAGCTGTTATATAATTTATGCTTATGAGTTTTTCAGTGTTTACTGGTATAATGACTCATAAAGAAAAACCCACTCGGGAGCAAAAGTTGTGTACGGCGCTGGATTTTCTTCTTCTTCGCCAGATTTCGGATGTTTTTCTTCCTAAAGATGCAAGCCAAACAAGTCCAGAAGATTCAAAAACAGCCCATCCTTAGAGCGCACCAATCATGACCTACTTGGGGGTTGAGGAGGGTTCAAAGTCTCCACCCCTAAAATATTTATGACTTCCTCTCCTCCCCTTTTATCTGCTTGGTTTTGAGCAACATGGGATCAATTGCACAGGAGAGTCAGCCTAATCGCGTTCTCCCCCCTTGTTTTTTTTTTCCCCCCAGAATGTCTGATCCTAAGAATCCATGATTGGCTGATCAGACTGATTGAAGATGTTTTGGAATGTGAATTTCTTCTGTGGATATGAGATCTCAGTGCAAAGACTCTAGCTTGGTCACCCCGATGGACAGAAATGAGCAGAAGAGACTGAGGAGAGAAATGTCTAGAGACCGAATTGGACGAATGGTGTCATTTTGCTCTTGACTATTTGCTGGCCTGTGAGAAACTCAATGTTCCCTGATCAGCAAACGTATCATACGTAAGCATGAGCAGGTCCTGCAAATAACATTTTGAAATATGAACATATCTCATAATGTTCATATTATGAACATTATATGTTCGGTTAAAATCTGTCACTGCCACAATTTTAACCGACTTAATGTGTGAACAAGCATAAAAACACAAGATTTCTTAGCCAATGGAAACATCGCAATTGCGAACTTGTGTTCTTTCAAAATTGGCAGGAAACCGACTTGCTCACATTTGAGATGGAAACGCAGAGAGAGCCTCTGTGTCAGTTGATAAACATTAAATTGACTCTAAACTGGGAGGCCAGTTATTAGCTGGTCAAAGCTTTGTAAAAACTGAAGATCGGTATATTCCTACAAAATTCTGATCTGAACATCTCTAGAGGAGGAGAATTTGTCTCTGAAACACACCCTGTAATTGGGCTAAAATGCCCCAACCAGGTCGAACACACGCAGACAGACACACACATGAACATAGGCTAATGTTAACATGATCTATCAAAAACCGAGGGAAAAAAAGCCCCACTCACATAGTCAGGGCAAGCTCACAAACATACACACACTAACACGCCAAAACCATCACTTGTCATTGGCCCAGCTGCTCTCTCTTCAAAGCTCTTGGCTTCTGGGTGGCCGGAGAGACGAGAGGAGAAAAAGAGAAGTTCTTAAGAGCAGCAGCAGCCCGAGCCAAATGACACCAAATATCATCCATGAATATTCCTCAGACCGAGGCTCTGTCTGAGGAGAAACCCCGGACACTCAGCCAAGGTAATACAAAAGAAAAATGCGCCACAGGAATGAAGGGGCTTCAGAACCACGGAGTTGCGCATCGCCATTTCTCCAAGAAAGTGTATGTTTTAGGGCAACAGAGACAGAAACCAATGCTTCAGAGGGAGAAATGGAGAATCCTTTCAGCAGGTCGAAGCTGCTACATTATTGTTATGTGTAACGTATTTTAAACTGACCAAAAGTCCTTGCTAACACTTGGTAACATATGGCTCATGTACACTGGTTTGTGCTGAGAAAGGCTGGATACAACTTGATTTTTGGGTGACTATTCCAGAGGCGTTTGGTGTTTTACCTTCGGCCGTACACTGGATTAAAAAGACTGGGTTCATCAGGTTCCTTCATTACTTGATGGTACAGAATAAATAACAGTAGGTAGCTGTAGCATAGATACGTCTACAACGTGCTAACAACTGGACTTCATATCCAGGACTGGATCCCAGTTACGTA
This sequence comes from Poecilia reticulata, assembly GCF_904066995.2. Classification (NCBI taxonomy): domain Eukaryota; kingdom Metazoa; phylum Chordata; class Actinopteri; order Cyprinodontiformes; family Poeciliidae; genus Poecilia; species Poecilia reticulata. Next base: position 5,979,184 of record NC_088835.1, read on the forward strand.
GAGGACAATGTCATGTTCAATGACTGCAAACATTGCATTTTTGTTGATACCAAATGGATTGGCCAAAACATTTCAGAAAACTGTGGATTTAGTGGGATTTTCCTTAAGATTCTCACAGGTTTACAGAACATTGTCTGAAACAAGAAACTGTCCAGTCAGCAGTAGTTTTGTGAGCAAAAATTCTTTATTAATTTCAAAGATCAGACTGATTACAGTCTCCTGAGGGCAACAGCAGCTCAAATTTAGTAGCTACTCATGACGACCATGCTATGTAGAATACCATCAATGAATGAGAGACATATCATACCTTGAACCTTGGGTATTACTCTGCTCAGAACAGGAACCTCAGGCTACAATTGGCACAGGCTCAGCAAAACTGAACAGCAAATTGGGAAAACGTTGCCTTGTCTCAACATCTAATTTCAGTTGTGACTTTTATAGGTCAAAGCCATAATTTTATGTTACTAAGGGAAGGCATCCTGTCTTGACTAAAGGGTTCAGGCTGGTGGGGTTAGCATAATCCAGTGGGAGATAGCTTCTTCTTACACTTTTGGACTATAGGTAACAACTAAAGGCGACTGAGAGCAACTAAGACTTAGTGACAGAGCAGTCATATTGTAATGGGAAGTTTATTGGGTCACTTCCAGTATTCTCCCACCACCTGTCCACATGCCCCTTGGCAAGTCACTTAACCCCAAATTGCCTAATGACCAGATTTTTGGTTTATATGTGTGTGCGATTTTGTGAGTGTGAATGGGTGGAAGTTGGTTTAGTGTAAAGCACTTTTACTAGTCAGTATGAATGAAAAAGCGCTATTCCTGACCATGTCCACCCCTATATGATCCTACTATACCCATAATCTGATGACTCACAACACACATAATCTCAAACCAGTTTCTTAAACATGACAATTACTTCTCTCCAATAGAGTATCTTTGGGATGAGGTGAAAAGGGAGATTTGAGTCAATTCAACATCAACTACATGATGCCATTATGTCAATGTGGGCCTATATCTCAGAGGAATGTTTCCAACATCCTGTTGAATCAATGCCATGAGGAACTAACTACTAAGAACTGGGAAGGTGTACCCGATGCAGTCCAGACCTACCCACATGAAGTCCATGTGGGTAGGTAGGGCTGGATGATTATATTACATTTATGTCAAACTAGCTTTGTGGTAAAGAGAGAGGTATGGATGTTATGAAGTCAACTGCACGATGTAAGAAAGAGGTTTCAGTTGATGTAGAAATTTTTAAAGGGGCAGTATTATGTGTTTTTCAGTCATATAGTATCATTTTATAGCACAATTAAGTAACTATACCAATTTCAGTTGTTATAAAAATGCTGTACGTATCTAGAATGACTTTAAAGAAATTTTACTTTGTAATTTAACACCTTAAAATTGGGCTTCTGTCTCTTTAAAAACTTTCTGAAATTTCAGTAAGTCATCACAACATGGCACCTCTATTAACCCTTTAACATTTTTACCAGCATTGAACTGAGAAGTAGCTCCTTTAATGAGCTCAGCAGATGCACAGTTCCACCAGGTGTTTGCTAATTGCTGCCAGCTAGTCTGAAGGAGCTGAGTGGGAGAGCTGCTCTGTATTTCAGAGCCTGAGAAGCTTGGAAATTGGAGCTCAGAGGAGGAGCTGCGCCTCGAAAGCGGGGTTAGGTTGTACAGCTGAATGGCTGCCACGGGAGATTAAAGTATTTCTCAAACATGCATGAAAGAGTCAAAGCAACACTCCAGGTGTGTTTTTGAATGAGGGAATAAAATAACCTGATGTAAAGCTAAAAAAAGTTTGATTTTACACAATACTGCTCCTTTAAGTTTTGGTATTATTGAAGAGATTACAATTTAAAAAGTCATTGGTAAAAAGAGTGGGCGCGTCCTAACTTGTACACACACGTCCCTCTAACCTTGTTGCTGTTGTTGAGGTTCATGCTGCTGAGTGCGGACAGCTTGGCCTCCAGACTCTGGTGGCCCGGCTGCTGCTGCTGATGGTGGAGCTGCTCCCTCTGGATCTGCTCCCTCATGCTCCGCGCCTCCTGGATGGCTTTCATAACCGCGTCTTGGTCCCCAAACAACGCTGTGGAGTTAAGGCTGGACAAGATGTCTGCACACGGACACAGCAGAAGAAGAACAGTGACACACTTGATTTACATACAAGAATGTTAGATAAAATTGCATCTTAAGAGTCTAAATCACTGCATTTAGTCTACAAAAGAAAAGTAGAAAAGTGGAATTGGGATGTTAGATAACTGGTAGAAAATGTCCTTCCTGTTTTGTCACAGAGCCTGGTTTGACCTTCACCGCAGAAACACAATTTCACCAAGTCATTTTGGTCTAGTTTCTAGTGCAAATGTCTCTCTACAGCTGAAATAAGACAAAACTAACTTATTAGGAACTTTTCAGCACCGTAAGAGATTGTTTGAAGTGAGTAATTCCTTAATATTGATGAAAACGTTCTAGTTCCACTGGCAGATCTTTTCCACTTATACGATGAGGAAATGTGTTGTTTAAAGAGAAATAATCTGCTTGTGGAGTTAGCAGATTATTACTTATTCAATAATATTAATAATATTCAATAATTTTTTTTGTTTTTTTAAGTGTTGATTTCAGAATTGTTTCTGTGGCAAACCTCTTATTTTTTTGATCAATTAGTTTAGGTTAAAGTAGGGGATATTTTAACATTTAAATACACAAGATCAGATTTTTGGGCTCACATCACAGTCTGCACGTGTTGTTTTCCGGTTTTCGGAACTGAGGAGAACCTCCCTCCCTCCCGCTTTGCTTGTTTGTGCGCCACACTCTTCACTTTTGAAGCCCCACACGCGCACTTCAGGAATTAAAAGAAGTTAAAAAAAAAAAAAGAAAAAAAGGATGTAAAGTTTCCGCTGCCCTCCTTGTTTAATTAGCAGACGAGTAAAGGAGGCACTGTACGCTTGGGTGGCCGCTAAAAACGGGTGAAAAATAACTTTTGCAGAGAACACAAGCGTCTCGTCCTCAAAGCCACAATAGAGAAGCCGGTGAAATTGTTTTCTGAGGTGGAGGGTGGTGGGCGAGAGGTGGGGAGCGGGGGGAGTGGTATAATGAGAGGCTTTAGATTGGCCTTAATAACAGATAGCAGAGGTAGGGGCATAAAAGGTCTAGCGCGGGCAGACAATAATGCGAGGAAGCTCTTAAAAACCAAATAACGTGTGCTGGGTTTCACTGCTTCCGCTGCCAGGTTTTCATTGGGGCTAAATACAGGGCTTTGGACTCCTGTAAAACACAAACACTCACTCAGATTTTACACACACACACAGAGGTCTCCTGGTGGGGTTGAGGTGTCTGCAGTCGTTCGGGCGCACGCGGCGCAGCACAGTGTGTCTGTGGGTGGCAGGGAGGAGCGAAGCGTCTGGCTGCGTGATGTTTTTGTTTTTCCATTTAAAGGGACTTTTTTTTTTTTTCACACGGAAGCGAGGATGTGTTTGTTAGAGGGGTGGTGGATGTACGGTGTAGACGTGAGGAAGTGTGTTTACACACGACGTGACTTTGGGCCGAGCGGGGTTCGGTCCGGCGGGATGTTTCTGCCACCTACCCAGGGAGGTGTTTCGGCCCATGCTGGGGATGGAGATGGGGCTCGGGATGCGACCCTTGCCCAGGCCACCTGGGCTGGTCTTGTTTCCGGGCAGCAGGCTCTGCGTGGGAGACGTCGGAGAGCGATACGGCTCGGCCGTCTTCGGTCTGGCGGAGAGGTTCAATGGCTGTGTGGATCCTTCTTCCTGTCCGGAAAAGAGAAGAGATGTTCGGGGTGTAAACATGCGTTCTGCTCAACATACCCGCTGGGGCTTGATATACGACTCACACGACAAGATGAGATTTTAGAAATGCTCCACAGAAAACTAAAGGCATAAAGCCAGATATTTTTGTATTTTTTGCCTTGTTTGCACTTTCTGACTAGGGATTGCACCGATCCACTGTTTTCACTTCCGATACGATATCTGACATTTAAAATTGGCCAAAATAAATAAAATAAAGTCAAAATTAAAGTAAAAATAATACAAGTCAAAATATTATGACTTCATTTTGGTAATATTACGACATCTATGACATATTATTACAACTTTATTCTCATATTATTCTGACTTTAGTCTCGTACAACTTTGTTCTTGTAATACTGATTTTTTAATGTTATAATATGACTTTATTTTCATATTTTTACAACTTTATTCTCATAATTTTATTACTTTATTTTCATAATTTTTGTTTTTTTAATTTTAGATTTTTTCCTTAACATGGCTGCAACACTCCATCATAAGGTAGATCTTTTCCTTTTAATAAACTAAATCTTAAAACTAACTTTAGTAATTACTCAAGTTATCCATGATAGAAAGATCTGTTGGATGATCTGAGACATTTAAATACAAAACAAGCAAAAAAAAAACAGAATTAATCTGTACAGAACTATCTCAATACAGAACAAATCAATTCTTGTAACTATACATTAGCAAAAAACAAAACCAAATATGCCCACCACTGGTGTCTGTGTCTATATTTTCGGTTTGGCTGCGAACGCGTCACAAACACGGATCCAATTTGCAGCTGACAAAGTGTCGAGGAGAGGAGTTTAGGATGAGCCTTGTCGTGGAAAAACAGTGAGGGTGTTTAATGTGGGTGGGGGTAGTACATGCACAGTAAAGGTTAGCAGAGGGTGGGGCTCTGCTCCACTGTTTGAGTGCGGCCAGCTCTGACGCCGGCCTATTGTGACGCCGGCTGCAGCTGTGCCCCACAAACACATGTGGTTTCCATTACCGCCTGGTTGTTGAGTAAAGATGAGGCGCACGCTCTCTCCAGTGAAGAGGTCTGGGCTTCTGCCAAACAGCAGCCAGCGCCAGTGTCCTGTATGTGTGTGCGTGTGTGTGTGTGTGTGTCAGAGCGCAACTTTTAAATAAGCTGCCACTAATTGAGGGTGAAGAGCACTGGGCCGTGCACAGATCATCGTTTCAACATCTTCCAAATTTCCAGCCTCTCGATTCTTTTTTTTTTTTTACTTTGCGCTAATCGTCAAGTCTTAAGTGTTTTCCCATAGCGCACATTCTGAACTCACTCTTTCCTTTTGTGTTATTATGTTGCCTGTTGCGCGCATTAAGACGCCGTTTTTAACTCTGCGTTTATTAATTACAGGGGAGCAAGTATGAACGGCTGGCTCGGTAGGCCTGTCTTCTAATGATCGTACGTGACTCCGGCTCGCACGCCTCCCCCAATCATTAACGCAATTGGATTTTCATGCACCTTAATCTGAGTGACGGGGCTGGACGCTCGCTTCTCACTCTTGAGGTTGGAGGGTGAAAGCGGACCGGAGGAGTTGGGAGCCTGCGGGAGGGGCGTCATCTTGGCTCCCGGCGAGATCTGCATGCTTGCCAGCTGTGCGGCGTACAGCTGCTGCAAAAAGAGGAAAAACCAGAAAAACCAACAGCTTATTAACATTGTTCGCCAGCAGCTCGTCAGTGGCTTTCCTCTTTCATCCTTTCTTCTACTTCCATATACACACACACGCACACGCACACACACACACGCACACACACACCGTCCTATTTTTTGTAGCATATCTTTGGTCCTCTCTGGAGGTTGTTTTTTTTTTGCACCACAGTAGATCCACTTATGCATGCTTACTGACACAATGCCATGCAAAAGCATTCCAAACTTTTAATTTCTTGTAACCACCAGCTTCATTCCATCTTATTGGGGTTTTTATATGATTTGAGCAACACAAAGTTTTGTATACTTGTCGCCTGGCTGTTGCCTTCATACACAATTCCGCTTGGTTCTCATCGCCCTCCAGTGCTCTGTCTGGGATTTCTCCCATTGACTTGGATTCTTCCGGTGAAATTTCAATGGGTCCAATCAACAAATAAAATTAATAGTTGTGAACGGTGATTTTCTGAGCTGTTTTAGAATTATAGTCTGCCTGTAGTTTTAACATCGGCCAGGCTTCCAAAATATTGAATTAACATCAACAGCCATCTGATTCAGCTCAGCACTTTGGAGTAGAGGATGGTTGTTTACAGTGTAGGTAATTTCCGGTAAGCTTCATATCGTCCAACTGGCTTATTACATACATACGTCACAATCAAACATTAGCAATTGGCTAATGGTAAAAACTTAAGACTCCATGCCTCTGTTGAAGGCATCCATTAGCTGCTGCTAACAACCATTAGCGGGCTCATTAACTCATTAAGTCTTGCTAACTGCTAGCTCTATTTAGAACAGTTTCTCAGTAGCTGAGGGTCCAAACCCTCTGTACAAAGTGAAGCGTATAACAAGGGGCTGGTTTGTTCAGGCTAGCATGCTTGTAAAGTGAAACAGTTCCATCTTTCCCCTGTCAGCAGAATATATGGATTCATTTCTTCACTTAACGTATTTAGATAAGAGCAGTCACAGTTAGTTTTTGCCAAACCCCAGTTACATCTTTTGCAAATTTTCCCACAAAAAAAACAGAAAAGTGAACAATAAAAAAGTAAAAGCTTTGGAACATGTTGGCCTTTGGTTTGGACAATCTAAAAGAAAAAGGAGAAGAAAAGAAGGAGAAAAAGAAGAAAGAAAAATAGAGCTGACTTTCCATCCAAAGTACTTAGCAAAAATCAAAGAGTCAAATACTCGGCCCACCATCCAGGGTCTTCTAAATCAAAGCTTGCTGGCCAGACAAACCGCTGCCCGAAACCACTGTCAACTCCTGTCTGAACGCATTGGAGTGTGAGTGCCGGAGTATCAAAGAGCCTCTCCTCAGGAAAACCACCCAGACGTGGCTGGCCTTCACTAGATTCCCCTCACTTCTTTCTTTTTCTGCTTTCCTCTCCCCTCTGCGTTACTCTCACCTCATCTATACTCTCCCCTCCTTTCCCTCTAAATATCTGTCTTAAATCCACCAAGTTCCCTTTTGATGCCCCCCTCTGCCTCTCTCCACTTGTCTTCTGACTCTCGGTTTTTGTCCAGAAATCATTTTTCATATCGTCTTCCCCAGATCTCCATCGTCGTTTAGTTTTTTCTTTTACTGTCTGGCCCTCTATAACTTCAACTGGCCCCCGGTGTTGTGAGATCTGATTTCCCTGCAGTCAAAACTGCGTGGCCTCACAGGAACCGAGATCCGAGAGCAAAAAAAACCCCCCTAAAAAACCTTCGAACAAAGAGGGAGAGCGAGGGATGGAGGGTCTTGCACGGCAGACACACAGGACCACCGTCACTTTGCCGCCAAAGCACCGAGCTCAGCGGTCGGGACAGGAGAAGCTGGCTGGCTGCCTTTCCACTTTTCTCTGAGCGATATTAAACACAAACAGAGGGGGCCTCACTGCTGAAACAAAGCCCTGATGTCACGCTGCTTATTTTCCTTGGAAGCTACCAGAAGCACGCTGGCCAGCGCCTCGGTGATACGAGATCCCCCTTTCCAATGGTTGGCGGTGAGGCCTCGCGCGTCAATCAAACCGACCGCAGAGTTACTTACGCCGGTGCCTGATACCCTTACAGCCATTAAAGGGAGTGGAGGGGCTCGGCGCAGACACCTGAATCTTTTGGGGGTAGAACACACATTTGGGAATCCCCCCCCACACAAACCCCTTTGTCTGCACAAACGCACGCCTTCTGCGTACTTTCTGCACTCTACGCTATTGTGCTTGCAGCAGCGGTTCTGTCAACAACAAAAGGACAGACGTCTTGAATGAACAAGGCTCAGGATAAAAGCTTCTCTTGCTTTTTTTTTTTCTTCCAAGACGTTCAGCAATTGATTGTTGACTTGCTAATGTGCAGCGTAAACAACCCAAACTGAAGCTCTTGCTGCACAATCAACCCCCAAGGGAAGACAATGAAGCCATTTCCTAAATTACAAATTGACGAAGAGCGTCTTAAACTGCGCTCCGTCTGTCCAAACTACCTGACTAGTCTTTGGAACAAAGTGCTTATTTCACTAAAATGTCTCATTGTTGACCCTCCTCCATTATCTGTTCATGTTTAGCTTACTTTAGTGCAAGTACATATAGAAAAAGGTGAAGTCTGACAGTAACCGTTTCCTCTTTCTTGTCAGAACAGAGCGGCCTGTAGCTGGCCTCTTCAAGCTGCTCTGGAGGTTTTGTCTTTTTTAGGTTTATAAGAAAGAAACTGATTGACTGTCAACTCACTCAGAAAAGAGTGGATAGATTTTAAGCTCTGAACAAATGATACAGCTGGATTGACAGCCAGACCCGGCGGTGCGGGCCGGTACTGGGAGTCACTGGTGGCATTGGCCAGCCCTTAGAGTTGACCGTGTCCACTCTAAGGACGAGAAGAGAAGAGCTTCACTCTAAGAGGAAGCTAATGAATTTATTTGGGTTTTGGTTTTTGGTTTTTTTACCTTGGAGTGGTCAACTTTCTATTAGTCCTATCTCGGTTTGAGTAGGGGCTCCCAAACTTGCCGTGTCTGTGCCCTCCGTCCTCCGCACTTTCCTCAGCAGTTACAGCTGTGTAGCCCTTTGTTAAAACGCACGCTTTTCCGAGCCACTTTTAAACACTAATATATTTGTGCTGGTTTTACACCTGTGGGTCAGTGGCCATGCAGACACGCTGCAAACAGCTCTCCAAACAAGCTGAGTGAGTTGAGGAATGCTGGTGAAGTTTGATAATGTCCGCTGAGTGACGATTAGTTAATATAACATGCCAGGCTTGTTAACAAGAATCGGCTACTGCTTTTGTTTTATATATGTTCAGAGGCGGGTAGCGCTGGTTACTGTTACTTGAGTAATATTATGAACCATTGCTATTCTTAATTGAGTAGATTGATTTTCCATTTAAAGAAGTAGATTTAAGAGATTGGAAACGATAGATTCCTGAAATGTATGAGCTAATGTTAATACTAATTTTCTCAACATTTTTCTACATTATTATTGTTTTTTTATATTAATATGGTTAATGGTTATTTTATTTTAAACACTATATAAATGTTTGTTTATATATCTATGTTAAAAGCCCCTGTAGTGTGCCCTTGCCCCCCCTCTCCTCCAAAGTGAGCAGACCCAGCTAAAGTCCTCTGGTTCTGCTAACAACTCTACCACCACAACGTCAAACAACGTCATCAGCGAAGGACGAAGCCGTTCAGACCAGACCAGTGTGTGGTCCTAAAGCAGGAAGGACCTCGTGGGACAAATGGTCTTTCTCAGCTTTTCTGCCGTGGCCCCAGACACCAGATGAGAAAATGACCGAGCGCAGACACAGAGGGAGATGTCATATGATTTCAACAAGTATGTCTGCAAAGCAACTGTATTTCCCTCACATTAGCCGCACACAAAGGGCACCTTTCTTCAGCAGAAATCCACTGTTTGTGAAGGGTCTGCTTTAAGGCTTCAGAAACAATTGGCCAGAACAAGTTCCCACGGCGGCAGCACAAGATTCGCACGTTCAAAACTGTTGCTTCAGGTTGCGGCCGGTCAAGCTCTGCATGCGCAGCTTTTGTCGCATATCTCAAAAAACAGTTGTTGAAATTTGATTTTTTTTTAGCGGATAAAGTAAAAAAAAAAAAAAGAGAGAAAATGTTTATATACAAAACTAGAGCTTTTCAACTCTTCTTGTCATAGTACAGAAATGAGCAATCTAGCCGATTCAAGATTAATGCCTTGAAATAGCATCGGACAATAAGTCAATTTCCGGACTATAAGTCACACTTTTCTCATAGGCAGGTCTGGCTTGAATAAAGTAATGGGTTGGTGTACTGACAAAACTTTTTGGACTTTGAGCTAATATTCTGCTTTCTATCTAAATTAAATTTATTAACTGTCTAATCTCTTTAGTGATTTCATACATTCAGCTGAATTTACTAATGAACGTTAAACAAACATCTAGAACGGCTTCCAGACACCAGGCTCGGTCTCGGTCCACCACCCGGCCACTCGAAGGTAGGAGTTGCTTACCAGGAACTTTTGGAGCGAGTTTTATTAATCAATATTAAAATAAATGTCACATTGTTTTATGTACTGATGCACAAATAAATACCACCACAGTTCAACATATCCAGATTTAGTTTTTTTTTTTTTTCCAGAAACTTGGCGATGCTGCCGGTATGGTTAATGTTTCAATGGGACACGACTGTCAGGCTGTGCTTGAATTTATGAAGGTCGCACGTTGGACTCCTCTTTAAAGTGGTTATAGTGTAGCTTAACAGAGTGAGTAGCCTGAGCTGATCACAAGTTTGTGGCTAGAACATTAAAAAACAGTAAAAGCTGCCTTCATAAACTATTTATTAGCAATTCTGACAGTGTGTATCTCATTAAATAAGAGGCACACTTTGTACTGTACGATTCCTAATTGTGAACACGTTCCTTTAAGAGTATGAAGGCGTAAAAAGGAATGAAATACGTTTTTTATCGGCTCGTTTTGCTGACAGTAGTTATCGCCACAACATTCAGCAAATCCTACTGGTCTTCCGTCTCGCAACGAGAACAGCGCTCTATTTGGGTCGCTCCCAAATCCGATCTCTGACTTCCAAGACGAACCGAGCAGAGCACAAAAGCTGCAGTACGTGAAGGGACACAAAGAAGCGAGAATCCCGCCCAACCGGCTCATGTTGAGGCTGGGAACTGGAAACACGCTGACCTACAGAACCAAACTCGTTAACGAAGCCGTGGACCAACCCTTATGAAGTAGGAAGTGGCACGCTGCTTTAAAAGGCTAATGAAGAGGTTCCCCAAATGGAAATGAGGGGCTTCCTAGTCAACATAGCTTAATGACTTGAGCGAGGTCTCAGTTTTCTCAAAGTGACTGTCGTGTTAACAAACAGCAGCTTGTGCAAATCCCAACCGACAGCCTGACTTAAGGGCTGCATGAAAACCGTCCTTTTGATAGCAAATAAAAAAAGGAGTTCATTAATGTATGCAAATACACACAGTGCGCCATATGTCTCCCTTCTCCTACAACGCGGATTCGCTGTTTTAGAGACATTCTCTTTTTTTTGATGCATTTTTAATGATTGCACCATTGCATTTGGCCTCGCACCACGTTTTCACAGGAGTGAGCAGCATGTTAACAGAGAATCAGTGTTACAACATTTTCTGACACTGGCATGCCTCTGTAACTAAAGCTTCCAGCGCTGGAATGATAGTCATGGTGAAAAGAAAGTACACCCGGTCGTAAAATTCAAAGGTTTTTTACATTTTAGGACGTAATTTAAATGGTTCTTTGTGTACCTGGTTCAATCGTTGACATCCAACCCCAAGCAGGGATTCAATGGATTTCATATTTTAATTATTAAACAAAGATAAAGCAAATATAGGAAAGCTGTGTGTGGAAAGACTAATTCTCTTCTTTCATCGAATTTATGAGGGTAATAGAACATAATTCAACAATAACCTAACAACGCCTACTGTTTTTGTCGCCATCTAAGATTTTTTTTTCAGAAATGGAAAACGTTTCAATAATGTAATAATAATAATAATAATAATAATAATAATAATAATAATAATACAGCTGCAAATCCTACCAGAATATGATGTTTCAGAAAATTCAAACCTTGTAAAGACTCAGAAAAAACTCAAATCTCTGGAGGCCTTTCAACCGTCAGGCACAGTGATGACCAGCTGATGATCTGGGCTCATCTGGACACTTTTCAGTCAACAAGCTGATTGCAAACGCCTCAGTATGACAAAGTTTTGTGATGTCAAATGTGAGGCAATCCGTAAAATGGCTAAAGTCTGTTCGACACTGAGACAATCACAGGGAAATGGACAGAAGATACAGAAAAGTCAGGAATCGAACCCCAGATAAGGAATAAAAGTCTTTATAAATGGGACGGCAGCATCACCACAATCAGTTTTATTAGGTTCTGATACATGAACACTAGAACTGATCATTAAAGTAAGAATAAAAATAAAGTAGCACCTTAAATATGAGCTTTAGAGAGAAATCAATTCTGATTTTGATTAAAAAAAGGGAGAATACTGAGATTAAAGTCATACTTCTGTCAGAAATCATCAGAAATGTTACAACCTCAGCAACAGCATGCTGTGCAAATGTTATTCTCTGTATTTTTTTTATTTGCTGTAAAGTAAAAAAAAAAGTTTCTGTCATGATGAACAAGTAGGTACAGGCTTATTGTGGAAGTTTTATCATGATCACTCTTAGCAAAAGCGTTACTGTATAAACAATGTCCAAACATGCTGGCAGCCACTGCCTGCTTCTCTCTCCCTCTCTGTTACTCCCTCTTACACACACACACACACACACACACACACACACACACACACACACACACACACACACACACACACACACACACACACACACACACACACACACACACACACGCATATACACACACACGCAAAATCCCCCAACAATCACCGTTTATTCCATCCCGTACACTTCCCCGCGCTCCCTGTCTCCCTGCCTTTCTTCCTCTTATTTCGGTTTCTGCCGACGGCCTGATGAGAAGCTTCCTCTCTCATTCAGGTTCCTCGCCGCCTCTCGTTCTCCGCCAGCGTCTTGAATGTGAGCGACATTTGCGCCTCTGACATCACGCGCCCTCTTTACCTCTCGCGCACCGTGCGGCTCCTTTTGATCATTTCAAAGCCAGGAGTGGGAGGCAGGAGGGCTCCGACACCCCCGCGGCGAAGCGCGGCGCTTTGCTAAGTCAATGGCGGCTAATGAGTTCTCCGATAAACGAGAACCACAATGCAAATTGAATAAAGTGAGATAAGGATTCTTGTGACATCTAAAAAGCCAAGCTACGGTAATGAGTGACATGATGAAGCTGTATTGTTGGTGAGTGAAAAAAAAAAAAAAGCCTTTTTCTTAAGAGTTTTTGTCCTTCCTGGGTAGGTAGAGCAGGAAGGGTGGTGGGCTTGTTTTGTTAAGATCTCAACCGCCTTCAGAGAGCAGATCTGTTTTTTCTTCTTCTATCCTCTATTTTCCATTTTCTATAATCTTTTAGCTTTGCAAACATGTTGTATGATAACTATTAGGGATAAGTGCTATTTTCAAACCGCAGGTGTCAGGGAGCCATTAAATAAATGTGATGAATTGCTGGGGCCAGGTGTTGTGCTGGTGGGGTGGAATTCCTCCGTCATTCATCATAACGGCTTTTGTCTGATACAGTTGACAGGCAGCGAGTAAGGAGGCTAACCTGTTAGCGTCAGTCCACCCAGCTCTGCCTTCAAACGCCGTGTCATGTTATTTTAAAGAGCTACTGGAACGCCACTAAATGTCAAAAGAAAACACCAGGGAAGCTGTAACGTGCACCAATTAATGCATGCTGGGTGCCCTCCAGCTCCCGATTGTACTTTCCACTTAAAAGAAAAAAAAAAAATGTTTCTAAGTTCTTCAGGAACATATCGAGCAGAGCACAGGAGGTCAAACTAGCATATTGTACAGAGAACGGAGTGGTGTTGCATTCTTAAGCTTCCTTTTGTCAACCTGTTAACCTGTTAACCATTATGTCATTATGAATGTTAGTCTTCAAATAAATCCCAAGGTCCTCTTTCAGAATTATATCCATCACTATATAATTATAGTGATGGATATAATTATCCATCACTATAATTGATGAAGTTTAACAAGGCCAAGAGCCTTGGCCTTGTTAAACTCAAGGCCAAGGCTCTTGAGTTTAACAATAGCCTTGGCCTTTAAGTGTCATGCTATGCAGATGATGGGATTGTGTTCTCGCTGAGTTTGGAATACAGACACAGTTTCATTAGCCCCCGTTGATAAAGATATGCAAAATGTATTCAGATGTATTCCTCCTATAGCTTGAATATAAAATCCTTCCTTTAACCCTTTCATAGTGGTCACTACAGTGGACAGCTGTCTAAAAGCCATTTCCTTGTGAGTTTTTATGTTAGAAATGCATACTGAAGTGGACACTAATGCATCACAAAATACACTATTAACTACTGGCCATCAGCTGCAAATGCAAGAAATTAGTTTTGTTAAATCCAATATGGCTGACAAACAAAAAAGCGTGTCAACCGACCCGGTCCCTCCTTTTACTGCAGACGACTCTTGCAGGTAAAAAAAAATGTTGTGACATCAGATAACCCCTAAAGAACAAAACTACTGATGTATTTTTCAAATAACAACTTTGTATTTGGAGAAAATTACAATTGATCACCAAAAAAAAATGTTGTGACATCAGATAACCCCTAAAGAACAAAACTACTGATGTATTTTTCAAATAACAACTTTGTATTTGGAGAAAATTACAATTGATCACCAAAAAAAAATGTATTTTTTTTTTTACAAAATCTTTTCCTACCTTTTATTTGTGCCTTAAGAAAATAAAAAAGGGGAAAAAATCCTGACACAAGGGATCCTAATTCATGCATGAAAGGGTTAATTTGAGTATATTGCTTCATATACCATATTTCTCAGACTAGAAGCTGCTACTTTTTTTCCTACACTTTGAACCATGCGGTTTATAGCCCGGTGCGGCTTTTCTGTGGATGTTTCTTCAACCACCAGGGGGCTCTTTAGCAGGAAGTGAATCATTGAAAGTCAAAATTGGAAATCAAAGAAGAACGAGTTGATTTTCATTTAGAACAAGCACATGCTAGCTGCAGGCATGACGGATAAATGTTTTCAAACTCATACCCGGAACCACACAAAGAAGTTCATATGATGCAGCTTTTAAGTCGAGGCTGGCAGTGCAGATCGATAGCCACCGCTGGATTCAGCGTGAACGAATCCATGGTTCGGCGTTGGAGACGCATGACTGCGTCCTTAATAGCAGATTTATTAAGGACACAGCCCTCTGCTGCGTCCTTGTGGAAACCGAGAGCGGCGGAGATATCAGCAGCTTCTAGCCCAGTGAGGCTTATAATATATGTATTTATCCAGTTTTTTTTAGAAAACTTTGTAGGTGCATCTTATAGTGAGATGCGCTCTATAGTCCGGAAAATACGATATACAGGTGACATAAAAGACATTAACCTTTATTTCTCACTGTCTGATATTATTAATGTAGGCAACATTTCTCTTGTTTTATGTCAACTAAACTTACCACAAATATTTATATTTTAAAGAACGAATGTTGGAGATTTATTTAATAATGCCTTCAAAATCATACGTTTCCTTAGTATTTGGTTGCTTTGCCTTTGAACTGTACCAGCAAACTATTCTCACAATAGTTTGCTGGAGTTGTGGCCCATTCCTCCTAACAGAACTGGAGTAAATGAGGTTTAATAAATCAGGTTGATGCGCCGCTTCGTTGGCTCACACCTTTACAGATCTGAGGTCAGGGCTTTGTGATGGCCACAGCAAAACACTGACTTTGTTATTCTAAGTTCTCTTCCTGATAACTTGGCTGATGTTTTTTGACTTTCCAATCATGTCAAACTCAAAAGTGTCAGTTAATCTATAAGAGGGTTCCAAAGCTGTGACATCATCATCTGGGCTTTCCCTCATTGTTTAAAGAGACAGTAGCCATTCTTTATGTAAACTTTTTATGTTGAAGACATTCATAAACAAATCTCTGACATATTCTTTCACTCCATACTGTCGAATTTAGCAAATGAAAATACTCCTGGTAATTCTAACTGAGCTCAAACAAGAGACGTCTGCTCCGATTTAACTTCAGACCATGAGAGAAACAAGTGTATTCAGTGTATGTAAACTTCTGGTTTCAACTGTTTATATGTGGAGTTTACTGCTTTTTGGCAACAATGATGAATATGGGGAAAGCATCTAAGTTCCACAGTCACATATGGTGGAGGATGATGTGTTGAAGTGTGTGTGTGTGTGTGTGTGGGTGTATGTGTGCGTGTGTGTATGATAGGCTCTTTAAAACTTTAAAACAGTAAACAGACACTCAGTCACCATCAGGTCTTTTAACAGTGCAACGATCCAAATCAACACAGAAATGGTTTCACCAGAAACAAACTCAACCTCCTTCTTCTCCACCTCAGTGTCCAGAGAAGTGAGCTGAAAGCCCAGGGCTCTGGCTCATCCACAGAGAACCTGCATTTACTTGCACCATACTGTATCCTTCGATCTTGCATCAGCTGTCTTACATTTTGCGGTGTGAAATTATTCTACCTACTGATATAGTTAAATTTCATTTATCTTATGCCGTTCTACACATCCTTTCCAACGACATTGTCCCTGAAGGCAACACAAAGTCTTTCTGTAAACCACAAAACACAAGGTTTTAGGTGCTGTGCCCTTTTCACCTCAGGACAAGGTTAACATGAACCTGAGTTTTATTTAGTTTATTCTCTTCCAGTCCTTCCTATTAAAAATATTGTTTAACAACTGGTTTGAGGTCATTGCTGAAGGTGGCAACAATAAAAAAATAAAAAAAACAACCTTTAAACTTAGTTTTCCAAAACTGTACTTCATATAGATGATGAATAATGTGTCAGTATTGGAGGTATTGGACCATGACATTCTCACAATATGGCAAACGCGTGTATAACACCAATTTTATGTCATTTACACAAAATATTTTAAACAAACATGTACCACAGAAAGAAAAAATAATTTTTCCTTGTTCAAAAATAATGTAACATTTTGATTAGTACAGTGATTCAGATTCACAAATTTAGATAACCTGAACAGACAACTTGTCGAAACAAAATTCCTGCATATTTCTTCTTTTTTTTTTAGCAAAATAGAATCTCTGATGCTAAATACACCATACTGCAACACATACTGGGCCAAGTCTAAACATCATGGAATTCAAGTTCCAATCACTTCCATGACCACATGTGAATAAAATGCAAACATTTCTAAAAGAATGAATCAGAATGGCGGAGATTAAACCTTAAACGTACTCCTAATCCTTGTGAAAGCTTTCTCAGAAGAGCTGAAGCTGCTGTACTGGCAAAGTTTAGATCAACATTTAATAGACTGAGAACGGGTAATCACTCAGTTACTACATGTGAAAGCAAATTCTTCTGCCAATAATAAAATTTCTAGAATCATTGGTTGATGAAATGTTGATACACCAATTAAACAAATCAACTCAAAGAATGCTACTTCTCTGGGAGACCCGTCTGTTGACATGATGAAGATGACTGAGAAGAGTCCATTCTACGGCAACAAACTTCAGCATTACTGACACCTCATACTGAACTTCCTCTAAGTGCTAGCTACACGCTTACGATTAAAAACAATTTGGTTTAAGGACACTTGCTCCTGCCTCAGTCCATATAGTGCATGTAAATATCTGTAACTCCGGAACAAAACTCTGCTGCTCACCTCACCGGCATACCAGAGCCTTTCCTGACCACCCATATAAACATACATACATACATACATACATCTAGTAATACAACTAGTATTTTGAGCAAATACTAGCTGTCCTGGTGAATTAATTTGAAAATACAGACGCTGTGCTCAATGCGTTTTCCAGTTGGAGCAATGTGATTTTGAAAGATTGACTCTGCACTCGCTTTGGCGTCTGGCAAAAAATGGGATTGGTTTAAAATCAACAGCAGAACATGTTTTTTAAATTTGTTTTTTCTTATCTTTATTGAGTCCCAAGGAAGTAAACTTCACTAAACAAATACTCACAGTGTCATATTGCAAATTTCAATACTGAAGAAGGAAAGAACACAACTCTATTTCCCAGGGAAAGATTACAACGTTCAAAATACAAAACAGAGCAATGTAAAGGAATTTAAAAATATTAATCAAATAGTAAGAAAAACAAATAAATGAATAAAATTATAATGTTAAATAGTTATAAAGTGTATTATCAAGGTGGTTTTATCAAGCTTGGTCTCTAAAACTTAAGTCAAACCTTCTGAGTTTCACATAGTACACCCCGTTTTACCAAAATAACCTTAATTGTTTGGTTTTGTGATTGAAAAAGCCTGTTATGTTTTTCAATTGTATAAATGTCAAACATTATATCCACTCACTTATCTAGTTCGGTTGCTTTGTCCTGTGACAACCATTTTCTTTTTGATTGCTCAGCAGATATAGTAACAAAAAAAAGTTTTCGATTGTTTTTAGACGCATTCGACTTTGACAGATGCTTTTTTATTATCAGCTGAAAAAATGCTTCCAAGTTAATTCAAATATATCTCACTCAATCACCAGAGTCTATGCTCTTATCTGTCACCACTCTATTACTAAGTCCCTTCCTTTGTGCAACTTTACACGAAGCCTTGCTTTATGCAGATAAAAAAAATATGAAAGGAATCAATTTATATTTTAAAACAGCTTGGTGAGGCTTTGGTTCAACGGAGTGTCAAGGCGTCGCCCTCTTACCTGCAGCTGTAGTGGGCTGAGTCCAGAGGCCGCCGCAGCTGCCATTGTCGACGGAATGAACTGCATTGGGTAATTCTCACCTGGTGAACAACCAGAGACAACGCGTGTCAACAGAGAGAGGTGGGGGCAGAGTTCAGCACAAGAACAAACCTGCTCTTTACCTTCAGACCCGTCTCGTTCTCTCCGTCTCGCTGCTTTGTCTCCTTCCCCCCGCTCATGTTTTTATACATAAACACAAAGGGTCAGGAACGCTTTATTCAGAGGTTAATAAGACTCACTGTCTGCACACATAAGTGCTCGAGACCGGGCTGAGCGGCGCTCGCTCAATGGGATGCACTCACCAGCTCATAAGCGAGTGCCATGTATAAACCCCTACTGTTTGTCCTTAAAAGGCTTTTCATGTCCAGGTCTTTGTTGAAAACAGATCGAAGCAAAAAAGAAAGAAAGAAAAAGAACAGAGTGCACAATGATGGCTTTTTAACGCCTTTCTTTGAGTTGTTTTACTTTTTCTTTCTGTTTGCAGCCTTCTGTCCGACTATACGCAGACTGTACCGACATGAACCGCGGAGGCTCGCCGCTAACCTGTGTCGGGCGAGCACCTGGAGGAATGTATGGGAGAGAGGAATGCGAAGGACCAGGGAGACGCAAAGAAAGCAGGTGGCGCGTGGGATCCTGCAAAAACAAGACTGCAAATTACGCGTGACTTTGCGCGAGGGTGTGGCCGAAGACGTGCTGTGGAGGCAGAGCCGGGGAGAAAGATGTGCTGCGACACGCTACGTTGTGTACGTTGTGTTCCTTCACAGAGTCGTTCTCACGTTTAGGTGGTCAGCGTGCACCACGGATAAAGACTGAAACAGCAGCAAAAGTGTTCTCTGAACATCTTCACATTTTGTCACAATCCACCGCAAACTTAGACGTGATTTGGTCGGGTTTTCTCTCATACACAAAAGCAAAGCAAATAATTCATTGTGAAGCGCAAGGAAACTGATGAGTAGCTGTCAACCTTTTTCAACAATAAGTGTCTGAAAAGTGTCTATATCGATCTGATTGCAACTTTCCCGAACTAATGTTGTGTGGAACCATCTGCATCCATCTATTAGCTTATGTCTGTGCTAGCGTTGCACATCTAGCGACAGAAATTTCTGCCTGGTTTTCTTCACAAATTAGCTCAAAATTGCCAAATCCAGATTCACGTCTGGTAAAGGCAAGGCATCTTCTGTCTATCCCTCCATCTGTCCGTTCGCTCATCTATCTAGAGTTAGCTACCGGACTAGCTATTCATCTATATATCCATATATCTATCCATCCATATATCTAATAAGACTGACGTTAGACAGAAACACATGGCTACTCATCACCGGCTCATCACCATAATACACTACAGGCCTGTTTGAGGACAAATCTTCTGAAACTTTGAGGCCTGTTTTCTCACTGATCGTTGTTGCAGAGTGCCAACATTGAAACGGCCATATCTCCCTCATTTTTTAACAAAACAATTCTGTGTTTGACATCGTTAAAAAGTTCAGAATCCACATTTTCAGAATCGGGAAATAACTCAAGACACCCCCAGATGAGACTTGTTCCTGATTTTTTCGTGGCCAGTTACAAATGTGCAGTAGGTGGATGCGGGGTGTGTGTGTGTGTGTGCGTGTGTGTGTGTGTGTGTGCGTGTGTGTGTGTGTGTGTGAAATCCCTTGTTGCAGATGTGCAGGGTGACTGACATGCTCTGCGGTTGCCACGGAAAGAGATGTTCCAGTGCGCTCTGTGTCCAAACGCATTGATCCTGAAGTGAACAAGCGGAGCTTGTAAATCTCTCCGCTCATTTCCAGAACATTCCTTACCTGACACACCTCATTACTGTCAACTGGAATCTGTGTGTGTGTGTGTGCGTGTGTGTGTGTGTGTTGGAGGGTGAGGGGGTAAAGGAGAGGAGGCGCACATAAATATACCTGGCTTGTAGGACATGCTGGGCGGGAAGAGGAAGCCTTGTTGTGCAGCGGCGGCGGCAGCCAGAGAGCGCTGGTCGTGTGGGAACAGGGGGATCATCAGAGGAGGCATGTGACCCTGGACCTGAGGAGGAGTCGGACCAAGAGGGAGAGGCTGAGGCCAAGCCGGGAAAAAAGGAACTCAAGACACGTTTACAAGCACATCTGACGATGCCGAGAGTACGCGATAAAGGTCATTTATCACAAACGGTTTGATACCAACTTAAACGATTTCACTTTTTTCCATTTTTTGCAACTTAATTTTACTGCAGCACATTTCAGATAGAAACTCTAAAAATATACATGGCTTGTCATTTTGTTTTCAGCTGTTTAGTCTGAAAACAGACTAAACAGCTGAAAACAGCTGAAAAATGTTCAATCTGAAGCATTGTAAAACAAAAAAGTAAAATGTTTTAGTAATAGAATTCACCTTTTATTGGAGAAGCAGAATCTGCTGCCATTACAAACAACTTTAACCCAGTAGCTTTTTAAATGTGGTGTTCCCCCAGGGCTCTGTTTGGGCCCCTGTCTTTTGTTGCTAAACACATACGCCTTGGATAGACGACAGATAAATACAATAAAATGTCCCGTTACTTTTATGCAAATACCATTCTTCACACTGTCAGATTTACTTAAGAGTAAAAGTGAAATTACAAACTGGTTAAAAAAAATCGCTCCATCCAACTGGACTTTAAGACGACTAAATGCCTGATAACCACACCAGGAATTCAAATTCTGACTTTAAGAAATGTAGGTTGTTTAACAGTTTTATGGAAATATTTCCGAACTAAGAAGGCTGGTGTTGAACAGGAGCTTGTGATAGTCAACAAAGCAATTGTAATGCAGTTTTCATATGTATCAACAACAAACATCCTCGATAAACTTCAGTTGGTTCAAAACTCTGGAGAAAAACATCAAACTGAAACCAGCAGAAGATCTCAACTCCCTGGTCAAGCTTTTTGTTCTGTCGCTGAATTGTTGGGATCAAAACCTCAAACTCCAGCCACAGAACGTTACTCACACTTCCAAGATCAAGACATAAAACGTCTGTGGACTAACCCTCCTCTGTCTTTATGTTCTCGACCTCAGATACCTGAAGACATTTTTAATAAAGCAGGTTTTTCCTGAAGAACTTTTTGTCATTCTAATTGTCATTTCATTTAGGTTTTAGGTCCATCTTTGTGAACCGCTTAATGATTAATTACTTAATTTTATTAGTGAAAGCTTTTAAGAGTCCTACATATATCAGACTAAATAAAGACTTCACTACATTTTGTGCCTAATAAATATTTTTAATGCAGGCTTTGTACCTGGAATGAATTAGCTTTACAGTCTGTTTTGGTGCTTTTAGTTTTGGAGAAAGTCTTATGCATGAAAAAAAAAATAGAAAGAAAGAAAAAGCTCCACTGCAGGGAAAAAAAAAATAAAAATACAAAACAAACAATTAAAGACATCAAGATGAGAAATGAATATATATATATATATATATATATATATATATATATATATATATATATATATATATATATATATATAAAAAGAGCCTTACAAAAAATAAAGAATATGAATCAATGGTACGTCATGTAAAAATGCTAGAGACTTGAAAGGCTGAATGAAGGCTTCAGGAAACCAAGAAACAAATGAAGATGTGCGTTCTTGAGGGACGAGTGTAAAAGTGTGGAACAAAATGCCTGAACAACGACGGAGAGCGTGAAGAAGCTGCCTTTCATGTCGGCTTGAAAGACTTTTAAAAACTGCTTGTTTGCCTGAGTTACGGCGCTGACGGCTCCGACTGAAGGCAGCGTATCAAAGATGACCCTGCGGGAGTCGATTAGGGCTGCCTGCGTTAAACCAACAAGCTGTACTTTCCCCTCCATCTCTTGCCCTTTATCTCATCTCTTTCTCTTTTCATTCATTTTTGTCTGACTTGTAAAAAAAAAAAAAAAAAAAAAAGAAGAAAAAAACGGGCGCCTTTCGTGCCTCTTCACACTTGCTGTTCTTTTCACTTCTCCATCTCGTTTGTGAGATTTTCACCTGAAAGACGAGGATGTTCAACAACAACCTAAACGCCTAAAGTAATAAAATGTTAACTAGGAATGCCTTAGATATGAGCTGAGGAGGAGTTTTACCATATATATATAGGTTTAAAATAACATTAAAAAATGCTAACTAAATGCTACATATGGAAAATCGGCTCTTGTACTACTTTTACAGTCGTCACACCAATGATGAGCTAATATTTTCCTGCTTTTAGCTGCTGTTGGGGAAACTTGTTAACTTGTTTACTGTAAATTAAATGTTTATCAGCTGGTGTTACTTTCAAATAGTTAAAATAATATGACACACTTAAATACCGCTCTGCATTTCAAATTACAACAAATTTCAGTTTGTTACTCCTGTAAGGTTAAAATCAACAGCCATGATAACACTGGGATGAGGCGAGCTAATTACAAATGATGCTAACAGTAACGTCATTTGTAATTGATGCTGTCAATTACAAATTTGTGGCATCAATTTGTATCATTTACATATTTAGAGTAGTAAATGATCCTATTCTATCATTTACATAGTTACATAGAGTATCTTAGGAATGGTAAAACATCTGGTGTTGACATGTTGGTGTGGGGGGTCCAAATGAAAATCTGCCTCAGGCCCCAAAAAAGCTTGTTCCGGCCATACAGTTTTTTTTTTGTTTGTTTTGTTTTGTTTTTTTGTTGTTGTCACATTTTATTTTCAAACTAAACATTTTGTGTTTTTGCTGTTAAAACCACAACATGGTTTAATACCTTTAAAAAAGTATTTCCCCCTCTATTCGTCCCTTTTACTAGAATTCATTGATGACCCAAAGCCCCTCCCCCAAGGCCCCACTGACCCACCGATGCCCCTCATAATGAGCCGTCGGAGCTCAACCGATCCGCTGCGTTGGTTAAACAGGACGACTTCCCCTCTGGGGCGTCTCAGTGTGCAGCAGGGAGGTTTAAACAGCATGACTAAACAGAGACGCTGCGCTCTGAGCCTCTGAAGAGCCAGAATTATCATCTGATTAATAATTAGATCAACAGAAAAGTAATTGGACTTTAAATTAATAATGCAAACACTTATATATCTATAAATGTATACATACATGTCCTTTTGATCTGCGAGCTAACCGATATTTATACACGATCAGTTTGTTGACACTACTGCAAAAATATGAATCTTTTCTTGCGGCAGAATAAAAATGTTGAAATAAATGTGGCCTGAATTTGAGTATATTTATTCCTGTGAGGAAATTTTTTCTCTCATAATGAAAACTGCTCTCTTCTCGTCGGGTTCCACTGTGGCTCATTATACTGACCCAATGGGACGTTTGCAGATAGACTCAGTCGATGTCTTGGTGTTCCAAAAGACGCCCAAGTGAAAACACTCCCACAGCATCACACATCCCCTACCTTGCTGCAGAGTGGGGTTGAGATGCTGTGTTTGTTAGCCCAAACACACCATCTGATCAAAATCCACATTTCAGTTAGATTGGAAGTGAAATATAAGGAGAATAATTCTCTGCAATAGTACTGATGAATATTGAAAAAACCTAAAACAAAATGTTGACTATGAATCATACATTTTTCTCTTTTTGTCCCACCAATGAAGATGAAAATCTGGCTGCTAGAGTTCATTCAATTATTGGTCAAATATTTCTCACTGACATAATAATCAGCCTGAATAATACCAGACATATCTGACCAAATGTAGAAATTGCACTTCGATGTTACCTTGACCTTTGTGATTCAATAAATGCGTGTTTTGAAGGTTTATTTTTAATGTTCTTTAACTTGCAACTCACTGTGCGCAGCAGACAGTCAGCATTTATTAATGACCTAAAAACAACTGATCATATTTAAATCACCATTTTGTACATTTTACTTTAATGTACTTAATGTCTTTTTTGTACAATATACAAGAAAGACATTAAAAGACGGAAATAATCCATTTGATTCCTTTTGTAAATAAGAAAATAAACATTTTATTGCCTAAGATGCAGCAACACGGCATTCCTTTAGTGAGTTTGAACAGGGGAATATAAAAAAACATAAAACATACTGACGGACAAAAGTGTTTTAAAGTTAAATACAAACTGCTTGTATATTTTGTACAGTTTGGATGAACTGCTGCTCTGAATATGTTATTCTTTTTAGCAAACTGCCTTTTTTTTTTTTGAGTTTGCATACTCCAGTTAATGATTAATCGATTACTAAATTAGTTGTTAATTATTTCAATAATTGATTTGCCACAATTAACCTGATTAATCACAGTTAATTGGATTAATCACAAATAATCCAATTAGTCGTGAATTATCAGGTTAATTGATTAATTGGATTATTTACGATTAATCCAATTAATCGTTTCTGCGCTACAGGAAACCAGTTTTGATCATGGATTCAAGCTCATTTTACTCCACATCATCAGGTTTGTAGAGAGCAGACCCTGTCATCCTTATTACACCCAAACATTATTCCTTTTTGCTCTATTTTAATTACAAATGGAAAAACGTATACTTAGCAAAGAAAATTAAGCAAAGTCTGTGTTACATGTTTGCTGTTGCTTGTCTTAATAAGCTGCAGTTACAGATTTTTAACGTGACTTCACGTGTTTATCGGCTGACTGGCTCTTCGGACCGAGTCGTTTACATCACCCTGAAGAAGATCGATATCAATTGAGGCACCAAGCAAACACACTGGTGGCTGATGGGGCATTTCTACACACACATATGTACAAACGCTCCCATAAAGATAAGATGCCTGATGTCTTGTGACATGCCGAGGCGAGAAGGAAAAACGAGTCCGAATGGCTAAAAACAAACCCCCCAAAAAAGAAGAAGAAGAGGAAGAAGAAGAAGAGGAAAGGAGTGTGTGTTGTGTGTGTGTGTGTTGTGTGGTGAGAGGGGTTTTTTTGGAGTAGGACAAAATGCTCCCATTCATTGTGCTCCTCTGGGAACACTGGGACTGACTGGGGCAGCTTCTCCAACGCAAACACACAAAGATCTCCTTTTACTGAGGGGAGGGGTGGGGTGGAGGGTGCTACTGGATGAATGGTTGGGGGGGAGGATGGGGGCGGCGGTGGGCCCCCCCTCTGCTTAGCCCCTAAGAAAACACAGAGTCCCCTTCCTCTAACTGCCCACCAGACGCACACCGACATACACACCTAGGCAGCGTGGAGCATGTGTACACACTCAGAATTAATGGGGCTGTTGTTGGAAGGCACCGGGGCCGGGGGGGTGGAGAGGGCGACCAGTGTGTATGCGCTATGTCTTTATGTCGACGTGAAGAAAAATACGGTGTTGTCTGGCAGGTACCGACTGTGACACCTGACCTGGTCCATCGCTCAGACGGAGGCCAGGCTACATAAACCTGCAAGGAAATCATCGCCAACGCAAACAAAAAACGTGACTTACAGGCGACCCTGTGGGGGGCAGGAGGGAGATAACAGCACGGGTTTTTACAGGTTAAAAGCATGTGGGTGGACGATATAAACTCAAAGGTTTGATCAGGATATTTTGTGGTACGTTTGTGACAACTACAACAGTAACGATGACCATTGTTTGCTACATCTTTTTTTAGGTAACTGTATTCATGTCGCAGCAATTATGGGTCCCTCCAAACGCATGCTGCTCTTGATTGCATTCCCATTTGTACATTTGTAATGTGTTTCTTTAGGACACCAGCCACGTAAAGAAGTGTGATTTGTTTCACCAAGATGCAGACGGTAACTGTATTTTCAACTTTATTGGCATTTTTTCATGCATTTATTGATCAAAATCAGGAAAAAATAGCAAAACTATCAATCCTGACAATAAAGACAGTCTTGGGGTGTTTTAAACTTTATTAATGGGAATTTATTGGGATGACAAATCAAAATTCTTATCATGATAAGTAGTTTATCATGGTAAACGATACAATAGACGGCCACTGATAGTTAAAAGCTGTCAAAGTTCTACTTTCTACAGAGGTTTTGCTTTTTATAGGACGTATTTCTGATCCCAGTGAGCTTTGGACTAACAGAGCTCTGCCCTGTTTACTGTAGGCTTGGTTTGGTCAAGGTCTCCAGCTGTATGAAGCTCCCCTTCACCTGTTGCTGCGCACTGCCAGTCAGCTGCCCGACAGAAGGCTCTTACATTAACAAGGAAGATGAATTTCACTGCTTCAAAGTATTTCAGACACTTCAGATTTGTGGATTTTTAAAAACACCACTGTTTTATGTTATCAGTACACATTTTTAATTTACTGCACAATACTCTGATGTTTAATTTTGTTGTTCAACTCTACAAAAAACTAGTACCTGTAGAAGCAGCACTTTCTTAAAAGAAGAGCTTCAATGTCTAGTGAAGTTGGTGAAAAGTGGGTGAAATCTCAGATGTTTAGGAGGCTAACAGCTAGTCATACAAACCCAGGTCCTGAACCTTTTTAGCCAGTTCAAACTGAAAATGTCTCTAACTTTATATTAGCAGGCATTCACCATATGCTCCTTCATAAGAGACCATTGTTAAGTTTGAGCTCTTTTCCTAGCCCAATATCCATTTTATTAAGGTAAAGTTAGGTTTGTTTTGGCTAACGGCTATGCTGGTCCCTCCCTGTCCACCAAGATATTTCCCAAAGCACTTCAAGACCTGTAAACGCAGAGTGTAACCTTCGACGGCCATAAACAGCAGCTTACTCCAGTTTTGATGAACTTTTAACAGTCAAGTGGCAGCAGCTCCAGTAGACTGGTACAGGTCAGTCTACAGCATCAACCAAGCTAACTTTAGCTTAGCTACACAGACGGTGTTTGGCTAAGAAAACAGTAATGAACATTCACATCTGGTGAAAGGATAGACAGTGGATATACATCTGCAGATGAGTCTGGAGGATTTTCAGTATTAGTTGTTTTAAGTTTTAAAAGTTTGGTAAAGCTAGTTAGCATTTGGAAGGCTAACTAAGAATGTAGTGGGCTTTCGACAAACTTGTGCCGATGAGACACTTTTTTACAAGAGGCTAGTGAACTGTAACTGCGAATAACATCACAGAGACTCATTCCAAAACAATTTCAACTATTTCTTAAAACTTCTGTTACTTCTGTAAAGAGAACAAAATTACATTCTATAGTACTAGAAAACTAGTGATAAATTTAACATTTTTTCCTTAGTAATTTTGCTCAAGTATGCAAATTTAGATTTTAAAAAAACTACAAATAAAACTTTACATATAACAAAGTAGAAGAACAATAATACTACATTCTACTGCAGCTAAAAGACAAAGTAAGCTAAGGGTTTCAGCTTTATCCAGCGCTTTAGTTCATTCCCTGAGACAAACATCGTTGTTCTGTTCTGCTCATTTGACTGAGTTCTGCTTCACTGTCTGTCTGCAAATGACTTTGAGCTTCTTTGGTGTTTTGACTTGTTTTCGCAGATCCAAACTAACATGTTACAACACTAAGGGAGGCCAGGAAGGTGTTCTGCAAGGTAAAATTATAGTTTTTGTCAAAGTTATCTGGTGACATGGAAGAAAAGAAAAACAACTGAAAGTCTACTGCTGAAAAGAACTGAATAAATACAAAAGCTAAAGCTCCACATTGGTTTCAATTGCATTATGGATCGATTCAGGCTACGTGAATTAAGGAGTTAGTGGTCAAAAATATGCTCAAATCTGATATAATATTTATTATATTTGGATGTTATTTACTAGATTTTTTAGTACAAACATCTTATTTCCACTTATTAAAGAGGCAAACTTTTAGGAAACAAAAGACAATCTGACCTCTGATACCTTTGGGTGAACTTCCTGGTATTCATTGAAGTTACATAACCAAACTTTCCTACACTAGCTAATGAGTAAATTAACAGAAAATGACTTTAAATCATTTGTTGTCAAAGTGTCCCCAAGACGGGCACAGCTTCACAGGTCTGTGGGAAATTTCCCCGAGCGAATGTACGACGGCGTATTAGGGACGTGTAGACAGAAGAGTACATTTTTTCCAAAAAAACTCAGAAATTCTGAGATTAATCTCAGAAATTTTCTAGAAATAAACTTTAATTTTAAATGTGTAAAATTTTAACTTTTGGAAACTTTTTTGAGTTTCAGGAGTCAAAGTTTCTGACTTTTGAAGCTCAGAAATGTCCATGTTCTTTCCTAGAACATTTATGAGATTAATCTCAAAATTCCAGATTTTTTTTTCAAGCAAATTTTTGACTTTTTAAACTCAGAAATTATAATATTAAATTCTGAGATTAAAACTTCCTGACTTTTTTCCAGCAATGTTTTATACTTTTGAAACTCAGAAATGTTCCCGCTTTTGTCTAGAAAATAATTTTTGGGGGCAAAAATTTACTCCTTTTTCAATGCCCCTGATATCCCATCATACAACTGCCACTTAATAGTCCTACCAAAAAAGGAAAGCTTGTTGTCTGTGTTTTACACTGTTGTAAGATCTTTTTTTATATTGTTCTAAGTTTAATAAACATCTGCATATAAAAGTTTTATTCCGTGATTACAGCGGATGAACTCAGTTGCCAATGTGAGCCTTACAGTTGCTCAGCCTGGAAGCGTGTGCTGACTTAGAAACGGCCTCTTCATCTAACAGCCTCTCAGCTCCTCAAGAGTTCTTGTGCGTGTTTGTGAGCGAGTGGATTGCTGTGCTTGTGCTTGTCTGCTGCCCTGACGGCAGAAGAGCAATTGGCTCCGATTCAGACAGTAAAAACAGCTGAATTACAGAGGGCGATACGCTATCAGGACTAATAAAATAGCCAATCATTTAGTCCTCGTAGACTGCTGTTTAGCGTTTAGCACACAGAATATCGCTCATTTTGATCAATCGCTACGTCAACAGCCAAACAGAAGGGGTTGGAATATAAAAAAAAAAACAGGACACGAGACGAAAAATAAAAACAGGAGACTAGAAACCCAAAGTTGGAAAAGACGGAGGAGGGCGGGTGAAGGAGGAGACAGAGGAGTTATAAATGAAGAACAGAGAGGAGGAGGAGGAGTGCGGCTTTGCAGTCATTAATTAGCCCGTTAGCTAGGGCCCGGGCGGTGCGGTTAGGCCCTGCGTCTTTGTGGGCCCGAAGGAAATGGGCCACATATGAGAGCCATTATAGGAACTGACTTAACAAAGACACATGCCTGTCAGCCACCAGGCTGGGCTGGGCCACTCGGCTCATACGGCACACACAAAGGGCCCCGCCACCACTACCAGCGTGTGTGTGGACGTTGTTTGTGCCAGAGCAAGGCATGAACTGTCCACATGTGCGTGATTACGCGTTAACGCCAATTGTCTCTTCTTGGTGTAGCGCTGAAAACAAATACGCACGTGATTTCCTCTGGTTTGGCTGTTCTGACTTACTCGCAACTTTCAGCTCATCAAGCTAATTTTAACTCCAGACAGAAGATAACGTGAGTAAACGCGAAGGTGCACCTGATCTAAGCGTTAGAAACTGACAGCTGAACACTCTGCAGGGTTTCTGGCTGCAGAGAAGAATTCCTAGTTTCATCGATAAGGGCAAAACGTCAAGGTCACCGGCAAACTACCACCGCCATGTTTCACTGTTCTGACTGATATTTTATTGATTGACAAGAATCATGAGTCAGCAGGATATTTAGACAAAAATCTTGAGTGATCATCAACATGTGAGAGGAGCCTTTGTGTTTTTGGTCATCAGCCCTTCACGCCTTGGAACGCCGCTTCGCTCCATCTCTTTCTTCGTGTCGAGTCGTCAGTGCTAGCTGCGTTTCCATTACAAATTCTCGCAAAACTTTGGAATTCCTCTAACATCAAACCTCCTCCACCCCCACAATTTCGCAATTGCGGTGCTTTTCATATCATGGCTCATTCGCCCCAAACCACCTCTTAGTGAATTGGGACCAGGAGAATATATATAAAAAACCCTTTTTAATATATATATATATATATATATATATATATATATATATATATATATATATATATATATATATATATATATATATATATGTTGTTCAGTTTTGGAATAATTACTGCTCTGAATATGTTTTTCTTTTCAGCAAATGTTAATGATTAATCGATTGCTAAATTAGTTGACGATTATTTCAGTAATTGATCAATCACAATTAATCGTTTGAGCCCTGATTTATATGTTTAGTAATGTTATTTTTTTTGTCTTATATCAGATGTTCTTTGATGATCTGAAACATTTAGATGTCCTAAAACTCCCCAGCAGACTCTACGAGGAGGTAAGTGATTTTTCCTGAGTCTTGCATTCGTTGGCTCCTCTGTGTGTTCACATTTTGTAAGTATATCTAGCAGAATGAGGCCTTCGGAAGCATTTCTTTAACCCCTGCTTGTCTCCTGCTGGCTTTCTGAACCATTTAAAACCACATGACAGGAAACCTAGGACACTTTGAACTCCGCTCCCCCCTCACAACCTCCCTGCTCCCCGAACCACCACATTAGCCGACAAACACATTCACACCATCCAGGGAACGGAAGCAAGAAAACAGGAAAATATACAATAAAAAACAAAACAAAACAAACAACAAAAAAAAGCATTCCAGCTTTTTTCAAACCTGTCTTGATCTGTAACATGTTAAAGTTCACAATGGCCTAAAAAAAAAATAAATAAAAAAATCTCCTGTAAGCGCTGTTGGTGGGTTTTTTTTCATTATGCAGGAGACTTTGCGCGAGCGCTCCGAAATGTTCTACTTTGAGTTGATCTATTATTCGCAGCATCTGGACAAGATTTGGCTTTTTTTTCTGAATTGAGATGTGAAGGGGCGGCGGGTGCCGAGGCCGACTCTCTCTCCGCTGAAACAGTAGCATTCGGTCAGCTCCTCTGAGCATTGGCCTGAGTGAAGCTCAGGTCTGGAACTGATAAGTGGAAACAGACCGCCGCCGCGCTGCCTGTGTGTTTAAGGCCCAACACACATCCGACACAGCGTAAACAGCCCGTACCCCAGCGACTAAACCCTGGAGCTTAGCCATAATAACTCTACACCTCCGTACAGTAGACCCACCATATGCTTCTCGCTAAGTCGGGCTTGCTGTGCCAAGACGGGGCTATTGTTCTTTAAATAAACGACAAAAAGTTGCTGTAACCCCACAGTGGGGGGTGGGGGGGTGTAGGACGGGTGGTGGGATTTATTGCTAAGTGGCTTTTAAAATGAAAACAAATGATTTCTCCCGGCGTTCTGGAATTTTCTACGGAGAGAGAGAGAGAGAGAGAGTTGTGGAAGCGAGCGCAAAGCGACAGCTACACAGCTGATGCTCCTGAAAGCCCCACGCAATAACGAGGCGCTCCGGAGAGCTATTTTCCACACGTCCCTTCATCCTCAAAACCAAACATGACACAGTATCCGCTGCCTCTCAGCGTGGAAGAGGATCCGAGCGGCAGACGGGCAGTTTTATGGTCTCGCTCTCGCTCCCCCCGGGGGCTAAGAATCCTAATGAAGTCCGATCGCAGCTTTATTAAGATCTAAAGGTGGGGTCTCGCAGTAAAAAAAAGAAAAAAAAAGAAAAGAAAACTTAGAGTGTGGGGATGGGGGGAGACAACCCCTCATTAACTCTATCACACCTCCAGAGCGGCAGGGAGACGTGACGGGGGGTAAAACATCGCAGCGCTGAGTGTGCTCGGGTTTGACTCCAGAGCCAATTTAATTTAGTCCGAGCGCTAAAAAGAGTAAAAAATAAATAAGCTGATCAAACGTGGAGCAAAATTCCCATGTGGCTATTAGCCACAGTGTGCAAATTTGACAGCATTTGGCTCACAGTCGGGGGTCATTTTGGTGCTAAGTCTGGATGTGCATGCAGCAGTTTGGAACGGAAGAGCGTCAGGTGGCTGAAACGAAAAATACACGACTTCGAAACAAGAGAGAAGGAGACACGAGGAACACGACTGATAAAAGTCACGAGGAAAGCTGCGATTTGATCAGAAAATATGGGGAAAATTTTTTATATAAAAAAGAGTGTTTTACATGCTAATATATAAGGAGAAACACATGCTGTTGAGTAGACGACTCAGGGAGGGGAAAACAAAACGCAGGCAGGAGGTTTGGGAATTCTGGAGTATTGATCTTGGAGTAATCAATGCAAAAAGTACTGATGGAGCCGTAAGCACTGGGTCACCACTGAGTTAAAATGGTTTGTTCCGGTTTTGAAAAAATAACAATCTCCTTGCTTGATAGATTCCTGTCATTAACATTACTATATCAAATTTTCAGAAGAAGAAGCTCCTGAGCATGGCTAAAGCAGTGCTAGGTTAAAGATTCTCCAACAACAGTGACCTTTTTTCATGCATCTCCTCTCTATCATTTCTTTCTTCTGCTTCCATTTAAATTTGAATAAAAACAGAGTCAAGGTAAAGCAAGACAGATGCAGACTAACCCAACTAAAAACAGCTTCACTCCAGTCATAAATCCTAATCTAATCTAATCTGCCACTGTTTTTGAGTAACCTCTGCGATCACAGATGGAGCTTTTTAAAAATATTTATTTCTGGTGACGTGCAAATTGAGAATAAAATCTCAGTTTTGCAAAATATCTGTTCGGACAAGGGAAGGACAAAATAACATAGCAATAGCTATGTATATAAATAACAAAGCAAGAGTAAAAGATGTGAGCAGAAACATTTTTTAAAAAATGAACAAACACGTCTGCCGACTAACCTGAATCTGTTGCTGGAGAATGTTGATCTTGTGCTGCTGCTGTAAAAGCTGCTGCTGTTGTCTGGCAATCTGCACACACACAATAACAACAGAAATGATGGTATTTGTGACAACTTGAGTATAAAATCTCAAGCTGTCACAAATAACAACTTGAGATTGTTATTTCTCAAGTCATATAAAATTCTGAAATTCTTATTTCAGAATTGTATATGATCCGGTAAAATAAAAACAAAGAAAAAAACTAAAATATCTCAATGTTTCTCAATGTGCTATCTATATCGGCATATCCAGCTGATATCAGCATTTAAAATTTTCTGTTGAAGTAAGTTTAACTAAATATTGTGAGCAAAAATATGAAAATGAGCAATTTCAGCTCGACAACTTTTGTATGTGTATTTTGAAGCTATCAGTTAGCTAGGCTAGGAAACAACTACATTAGCATTGAAAAGTCAACCCAATAAACCATTTAACATTTGGTTCCTATGTGGTAAGAATAAATAATGGCAGCAATAAAAAAGATAACACTTTGTAAACAATGTCAGAACTCCACTACTCGCTAACAACTGGCTAACCATTAGCCTGCTGAAGTTAGCATCTGCTTCATTGATTCCTGAGCGCTAAACTGAAGAGCTAACTGGATCAAAGTCGTAAATTCTTACAGTGGTAAAAAACTGAATTGGATAATTCTGCACTGATCAAAGATTATTGAAAGTAGCTTGAAAAATATTCAAATTTGTAACGTAATTTTACACAAAGAAAGCATTTTTGTGCTGCTTTGATACGAGAGCAAATTTTGAATAATAAAGTATGGAATATGGACTATTTTGGAACATTTGGGTCGTCGGTAGAAAATGGCAAATGAAAATAATTATCCATTGCTAACTGGCTAACAGTTAGCCAGTTGCTAAATGTATCTAACTGCTAACAACTGGCTAACTGTTAGCAACTGTTAGCTGATGCTACACAGCCCTTAAGGGCTGTTTTACTATATTTTATGTAAATGTTTAGAACTTGATGATTTCTACTTCATAAATCCAAAGTTCTCATACTGATTAAACTTGGATTGAATTATTCTATACTTATCACAGATTGGTTATATCTTGTGTATTTGTGAAATCTAAAGACAAAAAAGTAGAAGAATCTCATATCGTCTTGAGAGCTAACTGCTAACTGTAAAAGATGCAAAACAAATAAAAAGTTATATAAAGCTGTGGCTCATCTGAAAAGAAAAAGAAGAGATAGAAAAATTCGGTAACACTTTATTTGAAGTGGGGTGAATAAGACTGACATGACACAGTCATAAACATGACATAACACCTGTCATGAACATGAATAAGCCTTCATGAATATTTATGACTGTTGTCATAAACGGTCATTTGGTAAATGTGGACACTTTTAATAAAAAGTCAACATTATTCAAAATGTGTTTTGTTATGACAACTTGACATTAACCAAGAAATCATTACTGTTTAAACTTTACCTTTAATAACATAAAGATACCTAATTTTTAAAGTGCAATCAGTAATACTTTTATAACAAATTTATATCAGTAATGATTTCTTGGTTAATGTTAAGTTGTCATAACAAAGACATTTTGAATAATGTCAACTTTGTATTAAAAGTGTCATAATTTACCGAATGGCGCTTTATGACAACAGTCATAAATATTCATGAAGGCTTATTCATGTTCATGACATGTGTTATGTCATGTTTATGACAGTGTCATGTCAGTCATATTCACCCCACTTCAAATAAAGTGTTATCAAAAAAGCTACTTGACCATGTGAGGTCGGCGATACGTGCAACATCTATGTGGTAAAGGTGTGGTTGGTTCATGAAGACATCTCAAGTTACAATAAAGTTTTGAGACTGACATGTTTACAACACCTTGAAAACCTCTTATATGCACTCAGACACAAGCAGCTATCATCTTCACTAACGTGAGATTGTTGGATGTCAAACGCTTTTCCTCTGGTTAAAGGCTTGAGTGTTGTCCAGTGATGGCTGGCACGGACCTGCCAGTTGTAAAAGCTCTGACTCCTTAAAGGAGGGAACTTGTCGTTCGACTACTTCCACCCATTTTGAGCAAAAAAGGGGGAAAAAAAATTAAAAAAAAAGGAAAACAGCTGCTTCTCTCTCCTTTTTTCTTTTTTTCTTGAGGAATCGTTTAGTATATTTATTCCGAAACATAATTACAGGCTTCTGAATGGGAGGCGGCGCCCCATTTGCACACATGTCATATTTCATTAAAAGCAGATTTTTCTGGGGTTTGTCTGTAGGGCATTATCCTATCAAGTCTCAACAGCCAAATGACTGGCTGATATTGGAATCTGTCTTTCTTTTCACTCTCCCCATTTCGCCTGCTCCTTTGTAATGCTCTGAAAGGTGGTATGTGTTTTGATGGGAGGTGTGGACGTGTCCAAACAGAGCCTGTCGTATGCCAGCCCACGGTGACATGTCGACAAACAGCCAAAACAAAGAGGAGCAGCGCACCTAAAACACCTCTCTGCTTGTGTTTGCTCTTTCAAACGTTTAGTCGTTGACCTGAAGACTCACATCTGGATTAACACACTGCAGCTGAAACTTCAGCAAAAAAAGTCCATAAAGAAAGTGTACATACACGAAAAAAAAACAAAAACAGCAAGAGAGTACACTTAAAGGTATCGGCAGACGACGTGAAGATTACCAAGGCGTGATTGGGAGTTTTATAGACTTACTTAATAATGTGAAGAAACCAAGCAATTCCTTAAGCCTGACCACATAAACAACTTTTTAATAGGAGCGCATTAAACTTAAGTAAGACTAATTTTGCTAATTACACATAGCAGTACCAGAAAAAAAAGCAGAGATCAAATATAATGACAATAAAATGTAGGAAGAAGAAAACAGGTTTTTTCTTGGGAAATCCTCACCAGAGGTAAAGTAATTTTAGGAAAGCATGATATTTCCTAAACCTAGAAGAGTTTTTGCCTCCAATAATGTAACTAGTACACACCAGTTCGTCTTTTGATAGGTTTGTTGGAAGTTTTGTTGGTTTATTTATGCATTCATTAATACTACCTGCTTGGTTTCCTCTGTCAACATTCATTTCTAAATGAATGAATTCCTTGCTGTATCAGAGATGGTGATTTGAACTTCTGACCTGGAAAAACAATTAATTCAGATTCGACTTAGACTTACGTCTACTTCGCTTTACAGCTTAGACTGGGCCTGGAAAGTCCAGCCCGATCCGACCCAACTAATTAGCATCAATTATAGACCCGACATATTATTTTAATTAAGCTTTACTACTTTTGTTAGTAGACCATTGTTTGAGTGAGAGGTGTAATTTCTCCCGTTTTTCACTTTAACCATCTTTCGGCTCCGTTTCGTCACTCGTTTTAACGACGAGGTGAGTCAAGAGCAAATTCTCTGGGATGTGTGACTGATAGGAGCGGAGCAGGGCAGAGTTGCGTGTGTTTTTATTGTGCAGTGCGCTGTGCTTGTTAGAGTCTAATGAACATCTGCACCTTCATTTCTGTCTTTCCTCAACAGAGTAAGCTGCCTACTCCTACCTTTAAACTATGATAAGCAAATTATTGTAGTCTTCTGATTGTCAAAATATCAAATTTCTCTTTTCTGTGCTGTATAGATTGTAGGATTATTAAATGCACTATCAAAACCTGAGTCCCATCTGAGCGTCAAGCAAATAATTTCGGACTGATCTGGCCCAAATTTCATTTCAATCTAAACTGTAGTTCACATGGAATTATTTTTAAAAGACCAAATGTAAGTTCAGAGTAAACAAACATGGCCGACCGGGAAGCAATGTCCACAGTTTGAGGACTCTTTTTAACAGAGAACAAACAAACAATACAAAGACGTCTTCGACTTTCTGGTCCGCCACAGCTGTGGTTTTACCTTTTTTTTTTTTTTTTTTTAGATCTCTCCTCCATGTGTTCGTCACTTCGTTGTCTGACTGACTACATGTCACATTCAACAGGCTGCGTTCTCGTTTTCTCTTGAGGGACGCCACACGCTTCGATATCGGGCCAAGACAATCCAACATGTTGAATATCAAAGATTTTTAGATCGGAGCGTTTCAAACATCCTTCTGAGCGGACCAGGTCACTCTTAAAACACTACACAGGAATATCTTAAGATTATCTTTAGAGCCATCCTGATAATCGGGGCTCACAATTGGTCTCTCGTGTAGAACCCACATGGGTTCCTTGAAACCAGTTGTGAACCTTGAGACCCATCAGACCTAACAAAATCCAAATGGCGTTCACATACACATGTTGGCTGGATTTGGGTTTGGATTTGTTTGGCTCTGCTGGTCTACAGCAAAACAGATTTTTATTATCTACCTTGGTCCATCTATAAATACTTCTCGTTTGAAAGTATCCATACTTTCAAACTGGTCTATTCTTTTTAAAATATGAGGTACTTTGACATGACCAGAATTATCTGACATCTTCTGAGTGGAGCTAGTCGAACCGTTTGGTGGTGTTGCCCACCAGCACCTGTCCGGACCGTTCCTACCTGCTCCTGCTGCTGCCTGGCCAACTCCATCTGCTGTCTCTGCTTCTCGAGCTGTGAGGCGGCCATCTTCTTTTGCTCGTCGTGGGCGGCCAGCAGCTGCTCCCGCAGACTAATCAGCTGACCGATCATGGTGGAAAGCTGGCGCTCCTTTTCCTCGAGCGACTCGGGCGTACCTGCAGACATGTTTGTAAATCAGTTTACTTTTACTCTGAGGCCTTTAAACGAAACACAATAATAATGACGGTTGCTAAGATGACATCAAAATTACCGGAGAACGAAAAACGCATGGAAATTTATTACGACAAATCAAAAAAGAAAAGTTGAAAGCCAGATGATAACATTATTAGGAAATTCTCCAGAGTCTGAAGTTCTTTAGGGTGTTTCTTTTCCTCCAAAATTTCACAATGGAAGCACTCCTTTCACAGATACCAGAAAAAAAAAATTCTAAACAACTTGTTTGGCCCCTCGAAAAATGCTCATACCTCAATTCCCATAAATCTTCTGACTTGTTGTTACATCTCACTACTTATTATCTTCAGTCTTGTCTCTACACGCTATCAACCAGTGTCTGCTCACAAGAACAATAAAATTAGATTGAGTTCACCTTTTGAAAATGGGTTGATGTTAAAGACTTTTGTCGGGTTTATGATTTAGACATTCTTGAGAGGTTTGTGGGCTGACACCAGAAACATTCCAGCTTTTACTCCGCAGTCATAATATTTCACACGATAGCAAAGACAAAAGACGAGACGGTGCGGCTAACATTTGCCTTTTAATTAACAGAGGAGCAGAAGATTTCAATAGAGCTTGAAGGAATTCTTCTCTCTATGCCTTTGTGTCTTTCATAATGCTTTACCTGACTTATTAACACCAATTCTGGTCAACAGTAAGTGGGACCATTTTGTGGTGTAAAAGTTAAGTGATACAAATCAAAACCTGCTGGTGGGATGCCAGGTAGAGTGGGGGAAAAAGTGTAAATAAAAAAACTGCAAAAACCCACTTACTTTATTTGTAAGGATTAACTGACAACCACTCTCTTTGAGGAGGGACAACAGCTCTTTAGCTCGATTGAAAGAAGCTGGAAAGTTGAACCAAACCATATATATATATCTCCAGGCTCAATCATTTCTCAGCAAACAATCAAATCGCTGTACAACCACAAACATCCTCAACCGTCAGCAGCAGAGGAGTCGACGATACGCTGCAGCCCTGAGTTCAGTCACAGCAAGTCCAGCTCTAAACCCAACAGGTCCTTGGAAATTACCAAGAAAAAGCAAACCAATGAAGAAGAGGAAGAAAATATCCGTACTCATGCAATAACATGTTCTCCAACTGCTGTGATAAGGTTAAATTGTATCCTGTATGTTTGACACACATTGTTGACTTCACTGACTGCTATGGTCAGGCATTAAAAATGAGGGAGCTGTGGCGTTACCACAAGAAGGCGATGTGGAAGCAGCATCATGTCCACCTAATGCAATGAAACAAAAGGAAGTTGAACTGGACTGTTCATTAATCATCCTGTGCATAAGGAAAAAAATCATTCATTTTTACCTAAATAAACAAAACAGGGCAACAGGTGATGCATCTGTAGTCTACATAGTAAGAA
This sequence comes from Poecilia reticulata, assembly GCF_904066995.2. Taxonomy (NCBI): domain Eukaryota; kingdom Metazoa; phylum Chordata; class Actinopteri; order Cyprinodontiformes; family Poeciliidae; genus Poecilia; species Poecilia reticulata. Next base: position 6,018,154 of record NC_088835.1, read on the forward strand.
AAGCAGCTTCAATGTTTTTGTGTTCGTGTCATTACAGAAGTACATTTCTCTAACTTTGTCTGCAACAAGTTATAGAGCTCAGATGCAGCTTCATTCATTTTGATTGAATGTGTGTGTGTGTGTGTGTGTATGTGTGTGTGTGTGCGTGTGTGTGTGTGTGTGTGTGTGTGTGTGTGCGTGTGTGTGTCCCTGTGTTGGTAAGTAAATCTTGCACATGGACTGAAGTTTATCATGTTCAGAAGTTGCAGTCCTCTTGTGTGTGTGTGTGTGTGTGTGTGTGTAAGGTCTTGCCTTGGGGCCATGTAGGGAGACTGTAGGGTGGCCCCCAACACTACCTGCATACTAACAAAGTCTCCATTGTGGTCCTGTCAGGCCACTATTGTACCCCAGACTATCCTCCAACACACACTCTCACACACACGCACACGCACACACACACGCAAGAAGAGAAATTACCCCTCAGCAGCCTTGACTCAAAGACAACATTCTTCTTTTCTCGTCTCTTTTTAAGTTTTCATTTTCTTCTTGATTCTTACTTAAAGTCCACACATTGCAGTTACCGCCAAGTTCATATTCTCCCTAATGCCTCGTCTTTCCTCCTGTTGTGATTTACCCCACTCTCCTCGAATTTTCTTATTTCCACCTTTCCCACATTTGTGTCTCATTTCATTCTCTAGTTTCTTTTAGACTTTAGTCTTACTTCACTCCTTCTTTGTATCATTTATACATTTCAAGCCTGCTTTTCTCCTGCTCCTCCCTTTCTAACTCTTCATCACCCATCCGCCCCTTCTACTCTTCTCACCGCTCCTCTCTGGCTGGATTTTTACTGATGGATGATCTATAACCATATAACCACACACACACACACACACATAAAAAACCGACTTCTCCTGTGTTTCCCCACGTGTTTTTTTTTTTTTTTTTCAAAAAGTGAAACCCTATTGTGTAATCTCAACAACTGCGATTACGGCTCCATGATTCATCTTTGCGGATTATGGGCTGTGCATTCCAGACGCGCTGCTGTGCGTTCCTCTGACGCTTTCTGGCACCAGCGACCTTGGGAGATATTTCCGTTTCCTATCCGTCAGGATTATTCCTGACGCCTGCTGAGGTCACGGGCCAAAACAGAAAAGCCATTAGCTGTTTTCTCACTCAGTTTGGGCGATGTGGAGGTTCCGCGTCTTAACCAGAACTCCTCTGTCCTCTGTGGGTTTTTGTTTTTTTACCGTTACGTTTAGTTTCGGTTTAATTCGAACCCTGACTTGTTTTAAACCTCACATACACAAAACATGTTTATGTAGAATTACAAATATCCTCACAATAAGTCCACATTATTGATCATAATGAAGCAACACCGCCAGGTATATTTTTATAAGGCATTTTTTATGGTGTTTTTTTTTTTAAGTCATTTGCTGGGGTCTGTATTTAATTAATCAAAATTGATCGCATGTTAATCAAATACCATGAATCGACAAAATCTAGATTTTCAATTCAAAAGCCCTTTTTGCTTCTAAATGATTGAGTAAATAAAACATATGAACAAAATACAACAATATAATTTTTTTATCTTATATTTTTTTCAGGAAGTCCTGATCATTCTTTACAAATATGGATTATGGATGCTAACGTTAGCATTAGCGTCTCTGCTGCTGCTACATGTGTAGCATTGAGATGCTATTTTAGCTTTGAATAGCTTCACTAATAGGCTAACTCCTTCTAGCACAACTTGAACACAACAATGGTCTTTTTCAGCGTCCCATCAGATTGTTATTTGGAGGAAAAATGAAGTTTCAGCGGGCCAAAAGAAGCAGCATGTCGTCCATCATTGTTTACAGATGTTGCTTGGACAACAGACTTACGGGTGTACCAGAAACATGTGAGTCCAAAGGTTGGGCGTCAGGACTTTTATCATTCTTTTTTACGTGTTAAAAGTGATGTAATTAATTCATCAAAATTAACATGCTAAAGAGCTTTGAGGCTCTCCTTTCCAAATATAAGGACACTGTCCTTATATAAGTCAATTTGACTCCTTATATTTGGGGTCAAATTGACCTAAAGGGTCAAATTGATAATTGCATCCAGCTGCAGCATTCAGCATGCTGAGGGGAGTAAATCAGCACAGCACGAGATTTGGTGAAGTTATGAAGCAATTTGCAGCTACGTTAATACTACCAAATTTTTCAACACGTTTGAGACAATTATAGACACTTTGTCTTAATTGCTGATCAAATGGTCAAATGTGTAGACAGAGGAGGCGGGAATGTTATAACCCAACCCAGCCTCACCAGGCCATTGAAATGATAAGGTATGTATGCAATAATATGATAAGGGTAAGAGGATTATGTAATGACTTGTTCATATTTATTTATTTTTTACTTAAACTTGCATGTTTGACAAAGGAAAATGATTTTCATCTTTCCTTAAGATACGTATCCATTAGTGCGAGACAAAAAAGTTATAATTATTAAACAACAACAAATCTTATTATGCAATTAGTATTAGTGTATTTGTAAATGTATTATAAATATATAATGTTGTTCTTTTTAAAGGGACCAGCACAGACAACCTGTTGTAAGGAACTAATAAAGAAAGCCCCTCCTACCGTTTATTAGCTTCCACAAAAGCTACAATTCAATTCAATCCAATTCAATTTTATTCATTCCTAGTGGATAATTAAAAAGGTGCAAAGAACAGAGGAAAACAAACACATAACCACATAAAATATCTTAAGAAATACACAAAAAAAATGAAATATACGTGAGTTTTCTTGATGTTGAATACAGAAGTTCCTTTTGGTACTGTCTTGAAGTTTCTGACCCCGCTTACTTTTTAATACAGAACTTCATGTGCCACTGCTCAGAGAGATAGACATATCTTTGAACCCCCAGCCTCCAAAAAACAACAACTCTAAGCCTGGTAGTTGGGGTTTTTTCTAAAAAAAAAAGAAAAAAAAAAGTATCAAGACTAACCCAAGACCAGATGTATTAACAATGTCAGCTTGGTCAGACATCACGCGGTAATGTTATTGTGTAACAATCAAAACTGATCATTTTCTTTATATAACACCAAAGGATTTCCTGAGAGGAGCTCCCTTATTTTCTCCTCTAGCAGAAGCTGAGACATTTCCAAGGGGACAACCAAATAGATTAAATTTTTTCTTTCATCTCACTCGCGCGTTAAAATTGTATTAGTCGATATGTTTAACCCCGATCTGTAGGGTCCAAGGATGTAACATCTAATCTGAAAATATTCTGGTTGCCGTTGACGTCAGTTTGCCCCAGCGGACAGACAGACAGCAACATATGTTTTCATGGGAAAAATAAGAAATAAAGGCGAAAAAAGTAAGATAGTGGATTAGACGCTTGAATGTGAATATGATTATTGGAGCCAGATGTGCCAGCTCATGCATCTAACATTATAATGAGACACTTTCGATCCATCTGTTCTTTTGCTTTACTAACTGAGCTTTGGTGAAAGATTTAAATGTAAATGCTGGAAAATAATTTAAGAAAAGAAAATATCAAGAGGCTTAAAAGATGGACAGAAAACAGGGTGAATTACTAAGAAAGATTTTACACGGTTTTGTTCCTTATCCCTTTTTCTTGCATCAAAATAATTAAAATGTATGTTTAGCACAGATTGCCGGAGAGCGGAGTCTGATGATTTTTGAAAACTTTGACCTCTAACAGCCTCAATTTCTTTCCTTTTCCGGCATAATCCTAGGGAAACAGCTGTCAAAACTTCATATTCTGCAGGTCAGACCTAAAAAAAAAGAAATTGGTACCAGCCAGGAAAAATACATAAAATCTGTAAAATATTGCAGCTAAAGAACATGATTGGACAAGATTACGGAGCTTCATGAGGGAAGCAGGAACTCTTTAGAACTTCAGGCAAACTCTGCAGATGGGTTTCAAGACTGCGGCTTGTCAGCTAAGATATTTCTTGGTGACAGGAGGAATAACTCCAGAACAAATCATACTTTGGACTCCGGTTTCATTCACACCGGCCCTGTTTAGTCCGCTTTAATCCAACTCCAGTTCGGTTGTCTAGAAAGTCTGGTTTATTTGTGGAGGTGTGAACAATCCATCGAGTTCTAAAGCCTACCAAAAAACTAAACTTTTAGCCAACTCTTTAAATCCTAGGCCTTGTGAACGCCAAATGGACCGAAGACCGCTCCTAAAGCAAGAAGCAAACTATAGTGCAGGGCATTCTGGGTAAATGAGTAGAAAATAAACACACGAGAAATGGCTCGAGGTCTTTTGCCAAAGACGAGAGAAATCCTACAATCTCTAAAATCTGACACCACTCCATTTTCGTGAAGAAGGAAGTTGCGCTCAGTGTCGTCTTCAAAGGTTTTAGTGTTGTTTCCTTCAGTAGCTCAGAGTGCAGCGCCGCCACAGGCGAGGAGGGGAACAGGCTTTTCAAAGAGTTTGTTTGTCACTTTCACACAGTGCAGCATGAAAGTGAACTGCAGCAGCTGAAAATGTAACAAACGTCCCAACTTTAGTCCCCAATCCAGCCGAGTCTATCGGACTATCAGGCGTGAAAACATCCTGAGAGCTGTGAGGTGAAACATCACAAAACAGCAGATTTCCCACCAGAGGTTTCGAATAAAAGACCCATTTACTGACGCGCACCCTGCGAGCCCTAATGAATTAAACAGGGTCATCGGTTTTCCTTACCCTCAAAATAACTGTGACTTTACAAGCGAGTTCAGGTTGTTGTGTCAGGAGGCACTAAGCAACAGTTGTGTTTGCGTATTTAGGTCAGCCAGACCGACACGGAGAAATAAACTGTTCCGCTCTAATCAGGGCGTTCCTTTTCAGTTAGGCGGGGGGCAAAGGAGACATTTGTGTGCTCCGTGATGGAGACCGTTCCTGCGCTCAGGCGTCCATCTCAGTGTGGAGCACGAGGCGAGCCTTTACGAAACTGAAGTTAGGTACTTTGAATGACGTTAAGAGACAAATAGGTTGGACTTTTCCTTTCAGTGTCCATCAGTATTTCCACACTGAGGGTCTCAGTGGTGGCCACTGACTAACACTGTTTGTTGAATAATTGTATTAAGCATCCTTAAATGCAGGTTTAGAGACGAGACAGCAGACTGGGTGTGTTGGCGCTTGTTATTTTAGCTTCTGTAATTTCCAGAAGCACGGCTCGACAGGAAGGCTTCTTTTCGAGTTAGCAGGCTTGTAACAGATGTCCAATTATTACTTTGCAAAAGGTGCTTACGGATGTAAAAGCAGTCTCTCTTTTTTTTCTGCTAGGGTAATTGGAGATGGAGTTGGCCACAATTAAGAGAAGGATGGGGGAGGTTTGGAGGGGCTGAGCAGATTTCTGGGTTGAAATGAAACTCAATGTCTGGGCTGTTCTGCTGCAGAAGACTCTCTGTAGTTGATTTTTCCACAGAGGAAATTCTTGCCATTTCAACAGGAGACGATCACAGTCTCTCTCTCTCTGTCTCTCTCTCTCTCTCTCACTGAGAGCACGGCCGTTAATGACGAACGTTAGAGCGCGCGAGCAGGATCCGACGAATCATCCGAGGCAGAAAACCTCACTCTGTCTGACTCCTCATCAGGTTTTCCAACAACGTTAGAAGTGCAGACACTGTTATGTGACTTGTGAATTTCATAAAAGTACAGTATGTGTTTGCTACCTCCTTAAAGAAGGTTATGTGTGACAAGACATGTTACATTCAGTTGTTATAAAAATTATGTCTTCCTTTATTAAACATTACTATGAAGAAATTTGATTAATTAATTTAATGCCTTGAAATTGGGCCTTTGTCTCTTTAAAAGCTCCTGCTCTTTCTGATACTCCGCCTCAGGAAGTCATCACAACATGGCTTCACTATTAACCCTTGAAAGTTTTTACCAGCGTTTCACTGAGGAGGAGCTCGTATAATGAGCTCAGCAGGCTTTTGCTAATTGCTGCTGGCTAGTTTGAAGGAGCTGATTGGGGGACGGCTGCTCTGTCAGACGCAAGTTTGGAAACCGATACTCAGAGGGGGAGCTTAGTCGTCGAAGGCGGGGCTAGGTCCATCCAGGCGTTTTACACAGCTGAATGGTTGCCATGGAGATTAAAGGATTTCTCAAACATGCATGAAAGAATCAAAGCAACACTCCAACACTCCTCCTAATAGAACTGAAGTAACTTAGTCACACCTTTCCAACTATGTCAACATACAGGCTTTGTGAAGAGTTACTAGAGGTCATTCTCAATCTGGAAGGCCTCAGTGTATCTAGATGTGATACACTGACATAACATATTTTTGGAAAGTTTCATCCTCCTTATGTCATCTTTTTTTTGGTGCACCAGTCCCTCCTGCAGCAAAACAGAACACAGCTTAATGCCACCACTCCCATACTTCACAGTTGGGATGAATTTTTTAGGCCCAATTTTTCCTCCACATGTAACAAAAGATTTTATGAATGCATTTTATTGGTACATAAATACATATGCAGATGTTTCTCTTTAACCATTATTCCTATGCTACTGTAACACATTCATTTTATATATATATATATATATATATATATATATATATATATATATATATATATATATATATATATATATATTAAGTAAAAAAATTGTAATGTGATAAATCGCTTTTATTTATTACATTTTTAACAATAAATCTCCCAAGCCAGAACCTTTGTATTCGCATGTTTCTGGTACGGCCGTAATTCTGACGCACGATCAACAGCAAGGTTCTCTTGGTTAAAAAATCGATCTGATGGGACATTTCTAAAAAAGTAATTTTTCAAAGAAGTTACTTGAGTGTTCAGTGATTCCTGAAACAGAAAAATAACATATAAAAAAACGATAAATATTGTTTTATTTGACCATATATGTCTAAAAGCAAAAAAGGGTTTTGAATTGAAAATATTTATTTTGTCGGTGTATAGTTTTTGATTAAAAAGCGACTCATTTCCACTGATTAATTGCAGAAACTGAAATGAACTCAATTCAAAACTTTAATCCCCACTTTTAAGACAGAGAGAAACAGAGAGAGAGAGATTGTCTGTTTATATTTACCAGGCACAGTGAGACGGTGATACAGTGATGCACGTTGTTGTTGTGTGATGAAATGCTGACAAGCATTTGATTTTCTCAAGCTGCAGCTGCCAAATCAAACTGCAGCAGAAGAATCCTGCCGTAGCATCGCTATTTTTACATCTGAATACCAGAGCCAGCTCGAGAATACTTTTGTCGCTGCGATTTATAGCCCCATAAAGGCTATTTGCTGATGCGGACAGAAAGCCGGGGGCTCGTGTCGCCTCTCCCCTCCAACCCAACCCTTAACCAGAGATACAATTATAACCCGTAGGTAGACCAGGCGGGCGTTTACGCTCCTGCTTTCATGTGATCAAACTAAGTGCACGCATTCAAGAGATAAGCATAGCACTTTTAGTCAATTCCTAGGGAAAATAGCTCTTTTTTTAGTATTATTTACAGGGTTTTTTTTTTTTTTTGCTCATGCTGATTGATCATATTATGACACTACTTATGTTTGAATGAGCCCAAGGAGAAAAGTAGAGCTTTAGATGTAGCTGGTTCGAAAAGTTTTATAGTTTTCCTGTCAGACTTTTATAAATAAACAATAATTTCCATGCTCATGTCAAAAAACTAGTGCAGAAATAAACAATATTTAAAATGGCAAGAACATAAAGGACACAAAGTGTAGACCGAAGCCTCATTTTTTTATATCAAAATCAAAGCAGCAGAATCTTTCCTGTATATTTTCTAGAACGTATCTCCAACAAATTAGACGTTTCTAGACAAACTCGTAAAAGAAACCATAATGAAACCTCATTGCATTTCTTTAGCAAATCATTTCATTCTTTTAGAAAACTTTCAAGTTTTAAGTCCACACAGCAATTATTCCACACCCGAATCCCTCTAACTGAAGAACAATTGTTTTTAATATTCGTCCTGACCTTTTAGTTTTAAAAAAACAAACATCTCTCTGAGTTTTGTGCAAATGGAAGCAGCTGCATTCAGGAACAGTTCGGATCTCGAATGTTTTGTGTTCTCACCTTTGACCTCCCCCAGCAGCTCGTTGGTGTTTAGGCCTTCGACGTGATCCTTCCAGTCCTTGGAAAGTAGCCTCACCATGCAGGACGGTTCTGCAAAAAAATATAAGTGAAACGTTACGTCAATGAGCCTTCAATGGCTCTGAGAGTCAAATATTTAGAAGAAAAATCAATCACATTTTATTTATATAGCACTTTACGACAGTGACGGCACCGAAGTGCTCTCCATTTTAGCTCAGGGATAAAAATGAAGAAAGAAACTAAAACAAAATGAAGTAACAACATTAGTGGAAACATAAAAATGACAAAATACTACAACGCACTAAAAGCAATTCTAAATCAATGCATCTTTAACTTAGCTTAGCAATTTGAAATGTTATTTACAACAGACGTTTGCATTTCGGGGTTAGTATTTCATAGTAAAATCTTGTGCCTTTCATGCACCTGGTTTGTGGATTCAATAAAAAAAAAAAACACACAACCTAAGAACACAACAGGCAGTGGGAAAGAAAAGAAAGTCGGACTGGATGAGAACCCGGGAGAGAGAAGACATTGTTTTTCGTATCTGTGAGGACTTGTTAGATTCCAGAATGTCCTCCAGCTTCTTCTCCAAAAACATAAAAAAAAAGAAAAAAAGCAGCAGTCATCCAGCTGACCGATATGACAATGTGCGCATTATACAGAGACGGGTTCTTATTTGCGGCTGTCTTCTTCTCTCACATTGTGTCTCGTAGCCTGGGGATAACAGACGGCGCGGGACACGTGGTCGTACGTGGTCATGGGATTCATAAGGTCCCATTTGTTCGACGGGAGTCCTGCTGTGAACTTCACTCCAACAATGGGAACTTTTTTTGATTTATCCCCAGAGAGGCCGGTGGAGGCAGAGGGAGGGGCTGGTCGGGACTTGAGAGAGCAGGAGCATCACGGTGTGGATAGAGTCATGAAGAAGGAAATGCACATTGATTGAAGGATGTGACTTTCTAAAAATCAGGGTCAAAGTTAGCGCCTCGTAAACCAGTTTGACTGATGATATCATATCCATAGAGACACACTGCATGTTACCGTTTATGTTTGGAAACTTTGCACATGCGCACAACATATGGGATTTCAATGCTGCCATATTTGTTTCAGCTTCCTCAGTAATTTTTTAAAATATATTTTGGATATTCTCTTTTAAAAAACCTGTGAAAAGGTGGATTTTCCATGAATAATTTCACGTTCCACAGAATAATCTGCAAATAGATAAACTGGCAAATATCAAACCGTGTCCAGGCAGGAGGTGACAAACGGTGACATGGAGAACTAGCACGAAGACACCATTACCACTGTGAAACATGGCAGTGGCAGCACTATACTGCAGGACTGCACTTCATTAGCAGACATAGGGAAGATGGTCAGCGCACAAATACACGGCAAAATATGAAGAAGACAATTATTTTCCTACTATTTTACCATCATGTACTTGTTTGTGTTGGTCTGTCACACACAATTTAAATAAAGTGCTCAGATGTCGGTTGGTGTAGTTAGAAAAAAAATGAGGATAGGATTCACCGGGTGTGAATACTATTGCAAGGCTCCGCATGATAAGAGCCTCCTGCATGTAGAGCTGCTTGACGCACTTTTCAGCTTGTGAGTTTGTGTGCAAACAGTGGTTTTCATGCCAGCGTACGCGCTACAGATGGTGTCAGAGCCACGCAGGGCTCCATGCCAAAGCCTCAGCAGCCCGTGGATGTCAAAGACACACACACACACACACACACACACACACACACACACACACACCCCCACACACACATGCACACACAAACACGCACGCACAAACACGCACATGCACACATAAAGAAAAAAAAAAGAAAAGAGACATTCTTGGGCTCTGTGCGGAAAACATGCCCCTGAGGGCTTGCCTGATTTAGAATGGTTAACTCAGACAATAGCTCATTTGTGGTGCCCTTATCCTGACAAAAGTCGCTATAGGCACTCATTACTGCACATGCTCCATTGTGAATGGCTTAATGTTGAGTCTGTACGTACGGGCCCAATGCGCGGTCATGGGATGCCGTCCTCCAGCAGAGCACAACTTCCTCACTGAGCTCATTAAAGCCTAACATGTTTACAGAGGAATTATGATCAATATAAATAAGCTGATGCAAGGGTCTGGATTATAAGGGGGCAAAACATAAACAAAGAGGGGAGACGGCTGCACAATGTAGCAGAGAAACCGAGTGTGAGCTACAGGTATTACTGCTGGTAATTCAGCATATCAATATACAGCGGTGGCCACTGCTAACTAGAAAGCTAACTGCACTAACCGTAAAGAACTAATAATAAACATTAGTTTCACTAATGCTAGAGCTCTACAGAAACTAAAGCTAATGCTAAAGCGCTACACCAACACAGAATTTAGCAGAAGCTGGCCTTAAATTTGATTTAAATTATATCTGCCTTTGAAGGACTACAACCCTCTAGCACTGATTTGATTTAGGTATAATAATTTACATGATCTATAATGCCCTTAGATATTGTATTTATAATTATAACTTGTTCTCTTCTGTGTTTTATTTTGTTCCTGAATGTTTCTTGTTTGAGGTGAAGGTATTGGAAAAAAAAAAAAAAAGACAGGGACCATGAGGAGAGGAAATGGAATTGTTGTGTAAGCAGTCTCCGTCAACTTCAAAATAAGAGCATGAACATAAACGCCTAGTTACTTGAAGAATTCAAAACTTCAGAGCAGATGTCCAGCTTTATTATAACTGAACAAAACAGCCAAGTAAACTAACACATTGGATTTCATAAAATTAATATAGCAAGAAGCTAAATGCGCTAAACGTTTTCAAAGTTATCAAAAGAGCTAAAAGCAATAAACAAAAGCCACTTTAGCCAACTTAGCAACTTTGCTGGTATATTTAGTGACTTTTCAGACCCCTCTGGCAACTTTTGACCATGAAAAATATAAAAGATTAGGCGATGATGTCATCCAGCAACTTCTAACACAGCCAGTAACTACTTTTCTAGCTGAAGAGTTAGCAACAGAGTGGAAAATTAGCTTCACTGTTAGTGGATTAGTGGAAGTGTGTCCACCACTGTCAGGACAAAAATATGAGGTATTTCCAGGAAAAAGAGGCCACCTTGCTGTTAAGTGGAGCAATTAATATAACAAGAATGATTCTCATGCATATCTACCAGACAGGTTAGTCTGCTAAACTGCATTTATTTACTTCAAATGCTGATTCTTAGAGTCACTGTCTGGTGCTGCAGTGGGACAGATGTGTTTTCTCATCAGGCGACCAAAAGACGCCAGTGTGCATTTTTGTAACAGGTCTCCCCATCACAAAAAAATCTCAGCGCAATTTATGAGAGCTTTTAAATGGGAAACTACAACCTGTAACTCAGAAACGCATATGCATAAGTCAACCATGTGTACTCCAACACACAATTTACACCCGTCGCACCGATAAACAGCCCCGCATCAGAGGACAGAGGAAGAAGAGGAAGAGATAAATGAAAAGGAGACGTTTTACCCTAGATGGCTCTCTTATCTGTCGCCGTGAACGAATCAAGGTTCAAGAGCTGTTTAGATTGGGAGGTAGGGGAAGGGCAGCGGGGGGATAAAGATTCCACAACGTCTGAACGCAGACCTCTCTATCAAGAGGAGGAGAAATGCAGAAGATGGACGGCTCAGGGAAAAGAAGGAAAGAGAGCTGGGGCGAAGGGGTTGAGGAGGTAAGGATGGAAAACGATGAGGAGAGAAGTAGAGATCGAAACCTTCTGATAGACTTGAATAAAAATAGATCAGCGTGACGAAAAACAAAATTAGAATAGAAAGCAACAATTATTCTTACTGCTGTGTAATTATTGTTACTTAGGATGCATTTACACCCGCCCTATTTGGGACGCTTTAATTGAAATGTAGTTCAGTTGCCAAGAAAGTCTGGTTTGTTTGGGGCGGTGTGAATGGGCAATCAAACTCTGGTTCACCTGAAAACATCGGTCTCCGTTCGGCTGAAGTTAACTCTGACATGGTCGAATGTCTACGTGAACACCAAAAGCAGGAAGCGAACTGTAGAGCAGGGCATTGTGGGTAAACACAACCAAAAGAAACGTGGGAGTTTTTTGCTAGCATGAGAAATGACTCATGGCGATTTACTAATGACAAAAGAAAAATCCCACAAATGATCAAATATAATGCTACTCCATCTTTGTTTCATGAAGAAGGAAGTTGCCCTCATTGTCTTGTTCAGAGGTTTTTATGTTGTTTCTTTATGTAGTTCTTAGTGCAGCGCCCCCACAGGCGAGGGGGTTACAGGATTTTCAAAGAGTTTGTTTAGTTTGACTCAGTGCAGTTTGAAAGCAACATGTTGCTTTCAAACACGCAGCAACTGAAAATGTAACAAATGTTGCAACTTTGGTCTCTACCAGATAATCAGCAGTAAAAAATTCCCTTTAATATGTCAGTAATTCTATTTTAGTTTTTTTATATATTCCCATGTGCTTCGTATCTCGTCTTGCTCTGCCAATAGGGAAACTCGACCTGTTGCACTGCCACTCCTTTTCAGCTTCAAAGGGCTTTAAATCTTCACCAGAAAGTTTCGCATAACTACTTAAAACCAACCTCTGCCAAAATAACATTTGAGTAATTTAGCTGTAAGAACTTTCTACCATTATGTTACTACTTGTAACTAAAAATTCCCATTGCTAGCATGCGACCCTGTTCTGCTTTTTTAATCCATCAGCAGCTACCGTGGAGCGAGGGAAGACAAAGGCTGATGAAGGTACGTGAAGCAGCAGAGACGCAGTAAATCAGGAGCGAGGCAGACGGACCTCTGCCAAGTGTTTTGGGTACACATCATTTTATCACCTGTCTCAGCGCCAACCTGCCATCAAGCAGCGCTTTGGATGTTGGGCAACTCCCTGTGTGTTTCCCTGTTTGTGTGTTTGCCGCACGCCGGGCAAGAATCAACAGTGCCGAACAACCGCTGCCAACGAACACACAGGCTGCCTCAGGCTTCTTCTGAAAGAGTTGCCTTATCTGGTTTTAATTTCCCGCTTTCACTTCAGTGGTTTACTTATTTATTTTAATGAAACAATCTATAAGATCTACTCCCATATCTGTGTGACTACTGTGTTTCTAATCTGTTCGAACCGGAACAGCGTGGTTTTAAGCTTACACATTCTTTAGCCTACTTCAGGTTGTCCCAGAGGTTCTGTTTAAATGATTTCTTGATTCTAGAAAATGCAGGTAATCACAGTTAATTCATAATTTAACAAATGGAGTTTTGACTTTATCTCATAGGTTTGGCTTGGAGAACCTATTACTTCCCTAATAAATAAAATAATCACATGAATGAACTGCTTTACTTAAGTTTTTTTTATTTGTTTTTAAAATTTGATTAATAAGAGAAAAAAGCTCTCTCTGAGTGAGTCAAGACTTTCAAAGGCCCTGGATTGTTTTTAAATTTTCTATAAAAAAATAAGAAATGTTCACATTCTTCCATTCTCCGTTGCTCTCCTCTTACTGTACCATACGTCTGGGTCACACACTGCAATAAACTGCAGTGCAACTCAGAAAATCAGAGCTCAGGAGTCTACCATAAAATAATAAGAAAAGAGAAAAAAAACATTCATCTGAAGAATGAGTTAATGCTAAAGTCAACAGAGACCCCGTGTTTTAGCGAACGTTCATAGAACACACCCAGGAACGGCAAAAAGAAAAAAAGGTCTCTGTGTCTTCACTTCACCACTGAGTGCCGGTAAATGGAAGCTGACAGCTACACTTTGCACTTCCAAATTTATGTCGGGGCCTGTGACTTCAGCTGCAGACCCCACAGCATCGCGACGCAGAGAGAAAGAGTGAAATGAAGGAAATGAAGAAAAAGAAACACTGAAAGGAGAAAGAAAGAAAGAAGCGAGGAATAAAAAAGAAAGAAGAGGATAAAAGAAAGAAGGGAAATAAAAAGAGAAAAATAAATGATTTGTAATTAAAGATACATGATGACAGGTGATCAAAATTCCTTCTTCTGAACAACTTTCTCTATTTTTATGTTAACCATTTTTTTCTTTTTTGCCAGCAATAGAGAGCAATAAAGATTCCAGCTACACAATCATCCAGCTAAACAGTTTGTTCATCAGAATTCCTACACGTTTTGTGTCAAAATCCCATAATTGTCTCAATGCATATTTCCAGAGTTCTCACTGAAGTGATGGATGGATGGAAATGACAGCGGGAAGAAATAATTGGAAGAAATTAATGCAAGTAAGGAAGTAATGGGGGGGGGGGGGGTGGGGGGAGTACAGAAGGAAAGACAAAAAGAAGGAAGAAAGTAAAACAACAAAAAAGAAAAAAGAATTTAAGATAGAAAAACAAGAAACCTCAACAGGTTTTATCATTATTTCATGCGCTACACCAGCTAACATCCATAACTTTCAATAAAAAGATTAAAGAAAAAAAAGTACGGTATGTTTATTTTTTGGCCTGCGTGTAAAAAGTCATCTGTGTTGGTCACCCCCATGATGCTGCCACATGGGGGTGGCAGCATCATGGTGCGGGGATGCTTTCATTCAGCAGGGATAGGAAATACTGGAGAGAAAGGCGGAGTTTTCCTTCCACTTCAAAACACCGCCTCCGCTTTGGTCTAGAGAATAAAATCCCAAGTGGAAAACATTTGAGTTTGAATTTGTAACATGGCCAAAATGTGAAAAAGATCAAGTGGTGTGAAGATTTTTTGCAATGGACTGTGTTAGAAATGATAATATAATAACAATAAGGGCAAGAAGCAGGAATACACTGAGTAGAGAGATGGAGGGATAGAGTAGAGCGAGAGAAGAACAGAGAGAGCAGCTGTCCTAACAGCTGGCCAGCAGGATTGATGTCTCCGTGAAATAAAACTCAACATATGTCCAAACATGAGGTGGCGAGCCAGCCAGGAGGACAGGAGACACACACACACACACGCACACACACACAGACACACGCATGCACGCACAGAGCGCACACTGATTAAAGAATACCACCACACTGCTGAGACATTTAATTGAACAGAGGGGGTACATAACACCCACACACACACGCACACACCCGCACACACACACGAAATCAGCCGTGTTCTAAAACCATTACGATGCAGAGCGGTTTGCTGCGCCGCATGTTAGCACGGTGTCTGTTTCACACACACTATTTTCATCTGTCAGATGATACCCAGACGCTCTTGTCACAGAACACGGTCAGAGTTAAGGTGTGTTGGAGGTTTGGGGTTGTTTGTGTTTGTTTTAATACCTTGTGGGGACAATTTTCCCGACACATACAACGTTGTGGGGACACACTGCTCCTTGTGGTCCCCTGTAGGTCAAATAGCTGTTTGTAGGTCAGGGGTCAGATTTAGGACTAAGGTGTGAATTGAGTTAGGGTTAGGGTTAGGATAAGGGTAAGGTTTAGGTTTGAGAATTTTCACTCTCGGCTGAAGAAATGAATGGAAGACAATTGAAAGTCCCCACAAAGAAAGCCAATCAAACATGTGTGTGTTGGAGGGGCAGGGGAATTTCCCGTAGCATGCAGACTTCCTTTATTCGTTTACACACTTTCACCAAACAGTTTGTTTTCCTTCATTGTGAATGACCAACATTAATAATGACACCAAATCGGTTGGTATTTGTGGTGAAGATGACCAAGAAGCCTTACAATAAAATAAAACAAAATAAAATTAATCTTTTTATTGTGGGGTGTCATCTTACCTTGAATTCTTTTTAAATTTGAGGTAACATTCATTCATATGAGGACAAAAAAAAAAAAATCTATAAAGAAAACAATAGCTTTTGCAACTCCACCAACGACATGATTACTGAGACTCGAAGGAATCGGCTTATAATGACTGTAACTGAAGCATCTTTAAAAGCGAACTTTGACTTGTTAACTGTAACCCTGAAAATGCTGACATGTAAGTCAATGGGTCCAAGAGGACACCAGCATTGTCATGACAGTTACAAACCAGAGGTATAAACCAGCTGCTTGATCTACGTTTTGCATCATACAGAGTCTGCACCCTCAGATATTGAGAAATTATTACTTATTGAAGGTGTGGACTCTGTTGAAGTTTTAAATGTCACAAAATTGCTAACGTTTAGCCATAAGAGAGAAGTGCCGATCTGTACGAGGCAGCTGTTGATGTTAACTCAATATTTGGAAGTGTAGCTAACATGTTTGGCTACATTCACTTGTCTTTGTTCACTGTCATTGCTAAAACTATAGGCAGACTACAATTCTAAAACAGTGCAGAAGTTGTTCACAACTCCTGCTGTTCACTGATTAGCCCAGGAGAAAATCTACCAGAGGGAATCCAACTCAATGGGAGAAAGTCCAGGCGGAGAACTGAAGACAAATGAGGAAAGCAACGGCCAGGCTAGCTGGGATCCAAAGAGCAAATAAGGTAGATTAGCAGTGTTTGCTAACAACTGATGGTATCATCCAGAACACGCGATGGAGTATCACCTCTGCTTCCTGGAAATTGAGCTATTAGCAAATCATGGCAGTCATGAGAATATAACACAAGAACAGTCTTCAGCCAGAGGCCTCTTAAGGGTCACTGCAAGACTGACTGCTACTGGACCGACTTTGAAGATAACTTGGATGACATTTCATTGCCCTTTAGGATTAATAAAGTATTTTTAATTGTACTGAATAAAAATTATGGCTGTCTGGATATTGTGAAGTTAGAGTGTTGTAGGTTTTATTAGCTGTACTTTGTAAATAAAAATCAGGCTAAGGTCTGACAAATATATAGACCTGGACATTATTTGTCAATTTATCAGTAAAAGTAAACAAATGTATTTTGACAACGGTGTATATTATAGACTAAGATTAAATTAAGATACTTCAGGACAGAACAGCTCACACAGATTCCAAAGATGAAATCCTCATTCTCTCTGTTGAGATAAAACAAGAAGCCTGGACTAAGTAATAATTCTCATTATATGCAGAATTTTCTTTTGTTTGTTTCCCTGGAAAGAAATGACGCAGCATCTCCGGTTAATCTCATCAAGCCCAGAGGTGGAGAACAATAAAGACTCGGCTGAGTCGGCTGGTGAGCCGCAGTCGACCGAAGGATCTGTTCTACTTGAGTTGAAGTAAATAAAAGTGTTAAAAGTTAAACATCTTTTTAATGGTTAGCAACAGAGCCTTAAAATCCTATTGTGGAACAACAAAATACAATTAACCCCACTTTGCCCCCTGTGAGTAGATGAAGAAATGCTGTTTGAGCGCGTTTCAGACTGGAATGAAAATGTCCACCGAAGTTTATCTCTCTTTTCCTTCAGACTCATTTTTATTTGATTAAAAACAATCTGTGACATATTTACTTTTTAAAAATGCTTTTTGTGTTGTTGTTTTTTTACTCAGTAACATCAGAAGAGGATTGTGGCATTAAATAATTATTATTTTTTTAAGTCAGAAATCTTTTCAGCGGCCCTTCTGTAACAATGCCGGTTTCTACCTCTGACAAAGTTTTAATTTTTTTACTTATTGTTTATAATAAAAAAGCTAAATGCATAATATAAAAAATATTTTAATAATAATATCAGATAGCAAAATGTTATTGAGTCAATTACAATATGAAAAGCAAGAAGACTAGTCAAAATACTTTTTTAAAATTTGTAAGAAAAAATTCTTGTACCAGGCTTTAAATGGTTAAATTGTAAACTGAATTTTTTAATAATTAAAAGAAAAACATAAAATAAAATGAAGCAATATGACAAAAGAAAACAAGATTGATTTTTGGCTGCATGAAAGCTGACAAGACTTACAACCCTGGTACCATATTGCCTCTTTCTTAAACACACACTCTAAAAACACCAGTTCAAGACCTGAGCTTCTGGTTCCACTTTAGGCTTGATACATGAAACCCTCTCTCAGCACACATACACACACACACACACGCACACACAGACACACTGAGACATATCTGCGCAGACATGCAGACACAGGAAAACGTGTGGTTTTGACACAATAGAAACGTTGTTTTGGCTCCGCTGGATGTGTGACTTGAATGGCGGTGGAGAGGGTCGGGGGTCAAACCTCTGAGGACTCAGTGAGTCTGGACTGAGTCAATAACGAAAGAGCTGAACGATGAAAAGCTATGCATTGTATTTTTATCTACCATCACTGCTGGGATGATCAGCCAGAAGCTGCAGAGAACAGGCGTGTGTATAAATCAGGTCGTCGTCAGCGTAACGACTGATATGAAAGTCATTAACTTGTGACGCATCACTTCAGATAAAGTTAATAAAGTTTTGAAAACTGTGTCATGTTGGTAAAGATCCACAAAACTGAAGCCAGAGTGTGAGGAAAGAGCAGTGCTAAAGTAAACTGGTGTTTAGCCTGTGGCTAAAGTGAGATAGCATCTGATAAAAATCAAAACTCAGATCATGTTGATTTGCACGTACACCATCGTGCTGCTATTAATTCAGTTCAAAATTCGAAAACACTTTATTGATCCCAAAGGGAAATTAAATGTTGTAACTCAACAAATTAACACAATTTTACTACAGCTAAATGCTTCAAATTCAGGAAACTACGCCATATTTAGACATTTACTTATTTAAATGAAAACATAAATGTACAATTTAATGCAATACTGTAACCTCAAACTCCATTAATATAATGGGTAAATAAACAGAAATGTTTCATGAAAACATTTACTGTTTCATGAAACAGTAAATCCCAGATAGCTAAATTATTGGTACACCTACGATCATTAGTTTATACAACTGTCTGTTGGATAAAAGACAGCTCTTCATCTTCTCCTTAAACATTTTACCAAGTTGGAGCAGACAGAAAGAGGAATCTTTGATTGTTTTTTTTACAGTCTCTGTACATAACTCAGAATCCTGAGTCTCCTCTTATGAATTTTCTGTTCAGTTTACCACACAGACTTTCTTTTGGGTTTAAGTCCAAACTCACAGGTGGATCTAGTCACGTAATGTCAATGTCAATTTTAGCCTCATCTGACTAAAACATTTGTGATAGTAGGACAGCAACAGCTTTTACTGGCATCACTGACCAACCAATTGACATCCAGATAGAGTCTGATGGTTGTTATGGAGAGTTGATGCCGTTCAGGCTTGTCAATTAAAGTTCCAGTTGTTCAAAACTTTTAACTTACTGCTCTGATTGTGTAAAATGGCAGATTTAGAAAAGTGGGTTTCTTTGTAGCCATTTCACAGCTAGATCAACAAACTGAACCCTCCAGTTTTTTTTGTCTTTCCTATTTTAATCGGTGGAAAATAGAAATTTCATGCCATACTTATTCCTCAGGGGAAATAAAAAGTAAAACTAAAAAGTTCATAGAAACTCTGATCAAGTGTTAGAAACATTTGCGACACATGAAAAATAATTATTTAGCTGCATTTACGGCAATTTGAAAGGCTACTGATAACTGTGACTGGTTGTTAACGACAATTATCTCCTCCACATTTTTCCCCACACTAAATAAACATACAGGTACTAAAAGATGAGAGTTTATGCTGCTACAATAAAAACATAAAAACTAATCATGAATTAATATGACACAGACAGAAAGTGCAGCTCCAACATAAACTCAGCGTTAGCCTGCAGCTAAAGCAGATGATGTAAGTTCATTTGCAGTTCGTTGGTCTCTTAGCCGTTTCAAATGGTAACGTAATAGAGATTCTGAATAAGCTTTCAGAAAATTAATATGCAAATAAATGACTATATTTTATACATTCACAGATGTTTCAACACTTGAAATAAATAGTTTAATGCAAAGCTTTTCTTTTTTTTGTAAAATTAGCTGAGTTTCTTAAAAAAAAAAAAAAAAGAAAATTGGGAGAGGCTGTTCAGTCAGAGTGCATCTTACAGAATAAATCTGATTTCCATCACTTGTAAACCACTAAAAAGTAAACAATCATCTTTGAACCTCCTTCTTTTCTTGCCTTAAACATGATCTTTGCTGCGACCTTGCAGGTTTCTCTTCATTATTCTTGCATTAATTTGGCGTTCACCAAATTACGGAGCAATTTTTAACTGATATCCTTGTGGGAGGGAGTGGGCGAAAAAAACAGAAAAAGAAAAACAGAGCTTGATAAAAATCACAATTTAATCTGATTCTATTGGACGAGGTACAAAGCTGTTCCAACAAACCACATTACTGCTGCACCATATGCTGGCTGGCCTGCAGCCAAGCAGAGCAGCAGAGGTCTACCCCACCGACTGCGCAGTCGAGACCCGCAGGCTGTGGGTGATCATTAGCTAGGAAAGCCCTATCAATTACAACGTGATAGATTGAAAGCAACTTCCAACGAGTCTGGGGAGGAGAGAGAGAGAGTGGCAGTAAGCAGAGAGGATGAGAGCTGCGCACTCCAGGATATCTGGTATCTCTGCTCCAACTCCAAATCTGCTTTTTTCCCCCCCTCATAAATCTGCAAGGTAAGGGCTAATTTCAGAAGCTTTATCATACAAATGTCCATGAACAACACACACTGGGAAAAGCTCTACCTGCAAACAATCACTGCTCACGCTGCCAATCCTGTAGAAGAAGGCAAACATGATGCCAGAGCCAAGGCTTTGTCAATTACCCAATGAGATTACCTCTTGGGGTTGACCGTGCTTGCTGTTAAGCTGTCATCGCAACTCCCTGTCACATACACACACGCACACACACAGATTGGGCATACAGAGGGAACGCAAGGCTCAAGATGCTTGCAGAGGTTCCACGTTAGGTCACGAACTGGAGTTTCTCCTGCGGCTTAGCCAGGCATAGAAAATCTGCAGATAAGTGCAAGCTAGCTGCTTATGTCTAGCTAGCTAATAACACTAGTTTAAAAAAACAATAATTCTGAGAAAAAACAGGTTTTGTGTCTGCTCTGCAGCTCAGCTAGCTACAGGGGGCTTAATATACACACACGTCACACTGTGGAGAATTTTGTTTGCAAAAAGAATTTGAAAATCATGTAACACTTTTCTTTCCTCCTCACAATTACCTGCTGCTTTCTCCTGGTCTGTCACCTGAAATCAAGACGGGTGACAGGCACCACAAACACCCTGTTTGGTTTGTAACCAGGAAAAATCTTGACAGGTTCTAGGGGTGTGAATACTTTTCAAGATTTCGTACAATTTTTTTCCCCCAGCATTGGTGACGCAGGCATTCCCTTTGGATATCTTCGTCCGATACCGTGCGCCACGGCCGGAGTGGCGTCAGCGGCAGACATGTTGAAACGAGCTCTGGGCAGTCTGGAAGGACAAAGCGAGACCTGGCCGAAAGTCTTTATTGTGTCAGAGAAATACGGTCAGAGGTAGGCCTGGCCACGCTCCGACCCCGCCGTCCAGCTGGAGGAGGCGTTATATGGGTGAACGGGTGCCCCGCTTTGGATCCGGCCTCCTCTGCAGACACAGAGCAGGCTCCTCTGAACTGCACAGGCTTACACCACCGGTGTACAAACTTTATTTATGCCTAGGGGGCCAAAAGTTGTGTATTGTGATTTTTTATTTTTTTTTGTGTTTTTTGTTTTGTTCTACTTGCTCAACAATAAGCAAAATGTTTATAAAATCTTTATATCAATAAAGATTCAAAACAAAAAGGGCTTCTGGCTGTTTCTGTGTTAAAAGAAAAAACAGACGATTTCCGGTTTTATTTTGGGTAATCAATTGTTTTCTAGTTTGTTGGTCAAATTTTTACCATTCTTGACTTGTGCACCGATTGCAGTTTTCTGACTGATCAACCGTCTTAAAAAAATTTTTTTTCACACATTAACTGTGACATATCTGACATACTGACAGCTTTACCAAATATGCTGAAAATGACATTTTCATAAAAGTTACTGTCTGCAGCTTTAAAATTAAGGTATTACTTTGGAAGCTGTAACATAATACATTTAACTTACAATGTTAAATGTATCCAAAGTTTATTTCCTTAGTTAGGAGGAAAACAAAAAGAATGTCACCAGGCATCCCCAGCAAGACTTACAAAACAAGAGCAACGGGAACACGACTTTTTATTAGTA
Source organism: Poecilia reticulata (assembly GCF_904066995.2). Lineage (NCBI taxonomy): Eukaryota > Metazoa > Chordata > Actinopteri > Cyprinodontiformes > Poeciliidae > Poecilia > Poecilia reticulata. The sequence goes on from NC_088835.1 coordinate 6,040,194, forward strand.
GTGAACTCTCGTTTCCCTGAGACATAAATATCACCCGACACAGAGACCCACTCCTCCTACTGATGCTTCAAAATGGGAAAGACAACAGAACATTCCAATTAAGAAAACCTCACTGTTTATTCCATCAGAACCGTTATACTGGATCTGGTATGAAGCAAATAGTAAATGTGTGGAAACCCAAACAAATAAGTACGGTGGAGGTGCTGCGGTGCTGTGGGCCCGTTTCTTTTCCTATACATTTTAAATAAAAATAGATCGATGTAAAAACTCATTATTAAAACCCAGAGGAGAAAAAAATGCTCATAAATTACCAAAACTTCAGTTACATTTATTTAAAGTAGATTGCTAGAGTGATGGCAATAATTAAGCTAAAGATGATTTTATTAAAAAAAAAACATTATTTCCCTCATTGCATCAAATATTGTTTGGAAAACTTCCAGTGTGATGTTATTCTACAGGAATTTGAAGATTAAGTTCAATAATTAGTCTGAAAGGAAGTGTACTTAGGTCACAGCATTTACTGTTAAAAAATAGGAGAGAATAAAAAAAACTTTAACAAACTGCATTTTAAATACACTCTTCAAGGTTGGTTTTGAAAATCTTAGCAGGAAGAACAAAAACATCATTGTTTGCATTATTTTCACTCAGAATGGTGGTTTTATTACAACTGACTGAAAGCTGCGACACAAACAAGCACTCAGCTTTTATTCAGATTATCACCTCGTCTTAAACGTGTTTATTTTAATCTTCTCTTCCCGTCAGGCCGCCTTCGTCATCGCAAACCCGAACAAACGCGGACGACGGACAAACCGAGCCAGAATCTCACGGCTTATTTTAGGTCGACTCCGGACTCATCTGGGCCGAACAGATAACAGGAGTTTTATACTTAACGCTTAATTATAAGGCGTCGCAAGCTCGAGCTCCCGCACGAATGATTCCATCGAGACAGTCATGATGACTTATGAAGAAGAGTTGGGTTTGTTCGATCCTGAAAGCGCCGTCGTGATAACCACTAATCCCAGACTGGATGCCTGTTTCCATATGGTGGGAGGGGCGCCTCGCAAATGTTTTGGGGCCTTGATGGAATGAGCGAGAAGTGGTGTGTCCGTGCGTGCGCGTGTGTGTGTGTTTTTGTATTTTTATTTTTATTTCCAAACTATTAAATATTAAATAAAGGGGCTTATCTATCAGCCTTGAATGCAGTGAAATAAATATAATTTCAGAAATGATGCATATTCTTCTGTTTAGGCATCCGACTTAGCAGAGAGTGTGTTTGTCTGGCGCGAAACGACACCGCATTCCTTTTAGTCAAGGTTCAACGCTTTTGTCTGGAATAAACAGAAGTGTTGTTGTTGGATTTCTGTCAGAAAGAAGAAAAAAAGCCTCCTTGTATGACGGAGACAAACGCTCCGTTTATAGCGCCCTGGCAACCTATAGTTTGCAAAAGATCAGCATCGCAACCGCAAAGGCTCATGGGATTCATAGGGAGTTTACGTGATGTATCAACACTAGTCTACATCTGATCCATGTCTTAAAGTTGCAGTATGTAACTTTAATAAAAATGTTGTTTTTACATGTTTGTTAAAACTGCTACCATGTTGGGACAATGTAACATGAGACAGATAATCTGTGAAAAGATCAATCACCTCCACCTGGTTCCTGAACTGCTAAAGAAATGCACCACCTGGTCAAAACCAACCAATCAGAGCCAGGAGGAGGGTCTGTCAGTCATGCTCATGTACATGCTGCTAAATGTGCTAATGGCGGAGAAACAACTTACCATTACAGGAAACTTGTTTATCCGGTGTCATTTTTGGCTATGCTAACTATGCTAGTTGCAGTGTAGTAAAGAGCAAAGAGGCTGAACAGCGCCACACGGACGATAACTGACACACTAAGACCCGCCTCCCAGCTCTGATTGGCTGCTTCTAATTAGCACTTAAAGCACTGGGGGAAGGCAGAGGAGCCTGATGTTTTAAAGAAACTGTCACAACAGATTTAACAAACACTGGGTTTTATGAAAAAAAAATATTTTTTATATATAGAAGTTATATACTGTGGCTTTAAGTCTTTTTCAGTCTGTTTCTCTTTCAGAATTTACTCCGTCCATTTTTCCATCAAACATAAAATAAAAATAGCCCCATAGCATGATCCTATAAACGCCGTGTCACACCATAGAGATACTACGTTTAGAGTACAAGTCTACTCATCCTCCTATTTCCCAGTGTTTTCTGTGTAACCCAGCGTCAGAAAAGATCGATGTTTGTCTCATTAGATAGAGCCACGTTTCAATCTTTGTTTCATTTTTGTTTTGTTTTTTGTTTTATTTCCATACAAGCCAGATTAGTGGAGTGCACAGCTGACAACACAAATCTTGTTTTTTATCCACCTGAGCTGTTCTCTGCACATCCTCCACAGGTATCTGAGCCTCTTGGCTGTTTCTTTGTTTCATTCACGCTCTTCCTCGAAGGTCTTTCAGTTTACAAGTCTTGGTTGATTTGCAGTTGTGTTTTACTCTTTACATATTCAGAAAGGACGCTTGGGATCTTGTTTAATAACTTCATAACAGTGGACACAGTTCCGCTAATCTGCTAACGCGCTAATAGCTGAGCTAATTTTTCGTCTTACTGTTTTTGCAAACTTTGAAGACTTCACAATTATCAATTCGAAAGCGCTAACTTATTTGGCTGCTTTGTAAAACTTTCAGTTGAACAAAGTTCGACGTCTGTGTTGGAGCTTTGAAGATTTCTTCAAGTCGCTTGACATCCAGACTCATGTTCCTATTTTCTCTCCTGATATTTTTACAAGAAACTACTGAAATGAGAAGTACACAGCAAACAAAAGAATGAGCTTCCTGATGCTATAGTTTCTCAGCATTTTTTTTCTTTTTGCCGATATTGTGTGTCAACATGTCTAACATTAGTGCTTTAGCAGTAGCTTCCACTAAGTACCATGTGGATATAGCATCTCAACATCAACTAATGTTTATGATTTGTGTTTTAGGCTTAGTGCAGCTAACCTTTTAGCTAGCGGTGCCCACCACTGCCTAATAACTTTCTCCCTGACCTATCGGCTGGGTTCCTTGGTCTTGGTTTTGTTCACTAATGTTCAAACAAACTACTGAAGCCTTTGAAGACCCGGCAGAGTTTAAATCACATACAAGCAGACTCTACTTACTGATTAGGTGGCTTCTGAATGTAATTAGTTGTCCTGGACGCAATCAGGTTAAATAAAAATGTCTCTCACATAAAATCACAATAAAATTTGCTGAAGTTTGTGGTGGTAACAGGATCAAATGTAAAAGAAATTCAATGGGCGGGAATACTTCTGCAGATATTTGGCTGAGCTCAGAAATAAGTCTCCCGGTTACCTCAGCGCAGCTGCAGTTGAGCCCCGTCTCGTTTGCAAATGAAACAAACTGAGCAGTGATTCAGCCACGCTCTGGTTTTAAGCAGGGATTAGTGTGATTTTAAGTGTCTGCCAGGCGCCGGAGCAGCGTTAGGCCCATTAGACGGCTGACTAAGTTGGCATAGGGGCACTCTACCTGTGCCAGGCCCCCATTAGCAGCAGGTCGGTTCTATTGAGGAGCAACAATGCAGATAATCATAATTCGCTCATCAAACGCGAGAAGGGGAGCCTGATTGCACACTTCAGCGGGTTTGAAGTTAGTCGGCTGGAATCCCAGAGTGCTTCGACTCGACGTTCTGCTTTTACAGGAAACAGAACTAACAGGAAACTTATGACGACAGGTTATTGTTTGGCTTCTTTTTCTTCATTGTTTCCCACTCTCTTCAGCTTCTTACATTGGTAGCTGCATTTGCATTCCAAATTTTTGCTATTAAATAAGAAATTAAATTAAAATCACACATGAATAAACTTGTTCACACGATAAGTCATAAAATAAATGGCAGTGATATTTCACCACAGTTCTGTGCTAGCACTCATCATCTATCAGCCAATCAGAGGAGACGTGCATTGGATCAACAAGCCCCGCCTACTTGGGAGCAGATATGAATGTGATGTTTTGGGGAAACTGAAACTAGAGATTTTACAGAAGAGTTATGGATTCACACATCTTCTTATGACCTGTGTGAAGCTGTGGGAGCTCTGGTGGAACCAGCTGAACATTGTCCAAAACAACCCAAAACAAACCATCGTCCTCCTACTGCTTCCTGTCGTTTTCTTCGTCATTTTTTCCAGTAGCAACATCTGTCTGTTGATCTAGTGACTCATGTGATGTGAAAAAGTGTTTCCACTGCAGTTTGGCGAAATGACATCAATCTTGATACGGCCGAAAAAAACACCTCATCCTAGCGCAAAAACGTCTCACCAAGAAAAGTGAGTTTGTTCAAAATCTGATTGTTTCCATGAAGCAATTTTTTCCCCCCGGAATTTTAATTATTGCACAATTTCATGCCTAAAGGAAAATTGCATTTCTGTTCCATCCGTACGCCTTTCTGTTTTACTTTTTCCCCTTTTCTCTGCTAACGTTCCCTCATCCCGGCCTTGAACAATCTTCATTCGAACAAAATAAATAAAAAAAACAGCCTAACAGTCTAATATGTGCTAAGTGCTTTAGTAGCACAGAGAAAGGCTTTTGTGCTCGGCGCGCCTTTGTGTCCAAACCTTCGGGGCAACGCAGCCGCGACTCGACATAAATACAAAATTGTCGAGAAAGCTCCTCTTTTGGCTCGCGTGTTGTGAAAGTCCAGGTGAAAAGGGAGGCATTTTCAGCAACCAGCTGTGTGGTAACACAACTACCTGACACTGTCTTAAAGAGTTCTTGATAAAGCTTTTAAAGGCTGAGGCTGCACTTGTACTAAGAAAAAGAGAGAGAGGGGAAAAAAATAAATCTTTTATATCTTATAGCGAGGCCATGTCTATTCATTAGAACTGTCACGAGCACTTAGGGTTCCTCTGAGTAGCAGCGCTGCTAACAGCGTGCCGACATGGGGTTAAGCGACATGTTCTGCTGCTTTTGCTGCGCATTCAGATCAGCCATGCTCCCTAATAGAGTTCGTTCTGTCTGATCGTACGGTAAACAGAACCAGAGCGAGTCCGGGCCGAGGAAAGAGTCACAAGAGCTTCGTTGGGGGTGGAGAGGGGCGTCACCGTTCTGATGCTTAACGCGTTTCTAACCTCTGAGGAGTGAGAGGAAGATCATTTAAGAAAAATCATCTTCCTTAACAGGATGGTTCCCATTCACCGGGGCGACCTTGTGCTCCTGTGCGTTTTAAACAAATTAGAAACCAATCCGACAGATCGCGAATTTGCGACACCCTTGTTTGTCGCTGGCACAACAAACGCTTTTGATTTAGGATGGGAGCAAGGTCGGCGTGTGGGAGAGAAATTCCATAAAGTAAAAAGGCTGCTGAAGATTGAAGGGTTGAAGACAAGAGAAGGAAGTCTCTCATCAGGTGAAAATGGGAAGAAAAAAAAAACATGGCAGACAGAGAAAGCTGCAATTAAATGAAGAAGCAGTAGTCTATTCAAACATTCTAAAAAAAAGAGAGAAAAAAATCAGAAACAGAGAAAATAAAAAAAAGGTTTGAGGCTTTAATCCTCATCAGTTGTGAAAGCCACAGAAGGAGAGCTCAATTAATGAAGCATTCAGCCTCAGACATCTATGGATCGACTCGTTTCATTTTAGTGAAGCTCATTAGGTGAGAAAAAAAAGAAAAAAGAATCAGAGGTGCCCGTCAATCCGTACCCCGCAAACCCAGAGTGGAACGCATTTCAACGGCAAACGGCTGAACAATGCGCCTTCAAGGATCACAGCAATTTACGTGAACACTTTTAGGAGGCCCCATTCACACACGCTGTCACCGTACGGTGAGGCGGGCCAGGCGGCGCCGCCATCGCACGCGCTTCTCCTGTTTGATTCCACCAAAGTGTTCAAAATCGTTTACTCTGCGACAGCAGATATGCTGATTAGTAAAGGAAAAGACTAACAATGCTGCCGTGCAAGAAAGGCTAATGACATAAAAAAATTTAAACAAAATTGCTAATTGATCTTTGACAAAGATTAAACATCACAAGATTTTCCCCATTTACACATGTCCATCAAATTGCGAGCTGGTAGTTGGTCAAGTTATTCGTCAAGTAAAAATTTTGGAAGTTATGTGATTCGTTTAAGGAAAAGACTGGGGCGAGGGGGAAAATGACATTTTTTGTAATTTGACCTGCTGATCATCAATCAGAGTCCTTGAAATCAAAACTTGATCTGATTTGCTGATTCCAGTGAAGTGGAAAACGTCCATTTAAATGGACCAGTAGGAGACTCATGGAATATTAAACTGGAGTTAAAAATCCCACAGTCAAACAAAAATGTACATAATCTAAACATACTAAGGAAATTATATCTACTACTGCTCAAACACTAATATATTTATTATTGCCTTAAGATTAACATACTCTTTTTAAAATATACGTTCAGATAAAAATGCTGTAGCACACCTTCTAAATTCAGTTGTAGCTTCAAGTGCTTTTATTCTATATGTCTCTTAAAGGGATAGGAACAGCAGTAAATAACTCTCTTGAGGTCTGTATATAGTGTAAATCCAGATTTGTTGGTCCTGGAGGCTGAAACTAATAGTCAAAGCGGAGCTGAGATCAAAGTGGACTTCCTCCATCTTAAAACAACTTCAATCTCAAAAAGGTCAGAGTGATTTATGGCAGTGCTAGCTTATTAACATTTAAACTATCATCACCTTTTATTTGATAGCTGCTGAACAAAGCAGTGAATGATCATTTACACAGGAAGTGGAGGTGGTGTGCCACCAAAGAACTTCCAGTGTCAAAAAAGAGTCATATAAAGATTTCCGGTTTGTTTTTAGCCTCCAGATAGCTGCTAGCTTCAGCCTCGGGTTATAATGAATTTTAATTATTACTAAATGAAAACACCAAGAGATTTATCTGCTGCAGGTAACTTACATACTCAACTATCCCTTTAATAAAAACAACAAAATTATTACAAGCTGATATTAGCGTGGCAGTAAGTCGGGCTAACTGTTCAGCTAGCTAGCCAGGAATTGGCTGCGTAGCAGTCCTTCTGCTAACAGTTCGCCAGCTGTTGTTTTAACACAGTGTTACCTTAGTGTCGATTCTAAGAGTGCTCCTTTAGTTTCCTCACAATGACCACCCTTGTCCTTCATGACTGGAAACTATTCTTAAATTTTTTCTTTCTAATGAGGTAAAAGTGTAGCAGTGGCCTACTTTAATCTAGCTGGCAGGCATTGAGAAGCAACAAGTGAGGAAGGCACAGCACTGTGTTCTTCCATTCTCCGTCCTGTTTTAATTACATTAATTGTCGGGCTAAAAGCTGGCTCATGCTAGTTAATTACCAAGTAAATTATTAAGGAGAAGACGTGAAGAAATGTTTGTCTTGGTGCTTATTGAAACAAAGCAGTGTCATCTTTTAAATTATTTCACTTTAGATTAGAGGAGGGAAATGTCAAAACACCTTTTGAACCCCCCAACAGACACATCATTTTCTTTAAAGCCGGTTCCTGTGAGGTAGATAAGAAACACAGCTACCTGCCTTTCAACTCAAGACACCATTCACTGTACTACCCCTCTGGCTGTCCCGTTCCAGCCAACTTTACTGTATCAATAACACAGTAAAACCTCTAAATGAGGGAGATCAAGAGCTCTTGTGATATCATCACGATTACTATCTGCACATAACAGTAAAGAGGGGTGTTTGACGGGTTTAGATCTGGCTCGCTTTGGGGAGGGAAAGGGCGAGCCGAGGCACGCTGGCAGGCCTCGGAGAGAAAGGGAAACCTGTGTTTTCACTGACTGAAACTGTGATCTGACAGTCAAGGGATAAGCCACTTGTAATTTAAGATGTTCAAAGATCTTCTGAAGAGGAAAGGGAAAACAAAATAAGCATGGACGACATGGTTGGTCTCACTCTGTAAGCAACAGGGGGGAGAAGACAGAAAACATCTTGTCTATGAAATATGAGGCATTAAAGTAATTTAATCGAAGGGTTTGTTCAGACGGTTTTAGCTGTTGTTATTGTGGAAAAAATCCTACTGTAACTATCACTAATTTCCCCCAGTATTATACGAGTGACTATATTTTGCAGTCAAAATACTTAAGACTTAAAGTTTTAATTAAACATTTAAACTTTATTTGTGAATTTCCATTTGCTTAGTGATTGTCCAAATAAAAATGATCAACAGACATTACTGATGAGTGCAGACTATTTTCTTACTTTGACCTTTCACTGATCCAACATTTACTGTAAACTAAACCAATATATGGAGATAATTGAATAAAAGGACTTAGCCCATATAAATTCAAACTACAATGCAACTGTGTGAAAGGATTTTTAATCCATAAAGACAATTTGACTTTGTGGTGGTCTCAGTCATTGTAAACTGAAAATAAACATTTTCAGCTGCAGTTTTATGTATCAAGCAATAATTATAATAACATAATTATATATGTATTTATCATGAAAAAATTATAAGTGTACAGAATCATTATTTGGTGAATAAAAATTGAGCCGTAACAAAATGTGTACAGATACAACAATAAACAGTTTTAATAATAATCATTAAAAAAATGAATGTCATAGCCACATCATGGAAATTCAAAGTTTCATATGAAGACTTTGTCATAAGTAAAGAGTTTTGAAGAAGTTTTAGTTTTTCCTACACGCAGGAGACAACAGAAGTCCTTCTCTGCCTCTAGCTTCCTGTAAGCTAACGCTGAGTAAGCTACCTTTTACTCAAACGTTTGTGATTTTTTTTTAAAGACCTGCTCTACTTGTTTTCTAATTTCTTTGAAAAATTCACACCATGGCAAAAATAATAGATATATGAAGTTTTAGCTTTTACTACACGCAGAAGGAAACAACAGAAGTAGTTCTCTGCCTCTAGCTTCCTGTCGGCTAACGCTAAATAAGCTAACTTTATCAAGGCGTTTGTGATTTTCAAAATGACCTGCTCTATCTCTTTAATTTTTTTCTTCTAATTTCTCAGTTGTTTTTGTATAATATTTTGAGCCAGAGCCTTCCACTTGACAAGACTGTCAAAATAACACAAGGCATTTTGCCTGAAGCTTTTTGGCAAGTTTCTACTTTGTCAGAACTTCCTGAGAAAGAACTTCCTACAAACCTTCCTGCAAATATTCTTCCCTCTCAAGTTAAAACAAGTGAGTCTTGATGCTTATTGTGCATTCCTCCGTGGCTTCATTTTTTAATAAAGTACAAAAGTTGTCAAATTTGTCAGTATTACTATTACCAAACCTACTAATGATATCTACATGTATGCTGTTTGCGTAATTATCAGTGAATCAACTTAAATCTTTAATAATTCTTTTAGAATTTTGAGGCATTTTAACAAATCTGATCATTTTGATAACCGTCAGTTTGTTCACAATAGTCATGATGAGACTGTAGACTATAGAACTGATATGTGAGCAGATATTTAAGATGATCTTCTGAGTGAACTGTGGACAAACATTTCTACTTTAGTCCAAAGGTTCCAGAAGTCTTGTGGAGAAAGAGTGAAATCTGCTTTGTGTTTTTGACACTTTTTTAGGTCTGCTTTTAATTATTTCACAACCTGGGAAAGAAAAAATGTTGGCAATGTCTTGGTACGGAAAATCTTGGGATTAAAATTGTACTTTCTTTTAGTCTAACTGGATCTATTTATTGATAGGTTCAGATTGTAAAACATCTAGGCCAATACATTTTCACACACAGCCTAAGCCGAGCAGAAGTGTTTTTCTCAGACTTCAAAAAGCCATCGTCCAAAGCAAGACAACAAGTGAGGTTGTCGAGTGAAAGACTTGTTACAGTGTGTAGCATCCAGGTCTGAGCATAAAGAAATGGAACACTGAAAAGAGAGAGCTGTCTCCTGTGTTCCCTGAAGACAGATGAAAAACCACGCACACACATTTTCAACAAGCTGAGGACTTTCTCTCACCGTCTTGTTCCGACTTGGTCAACTCCACGAGCTTCTTCTGTTTCAGTGTGTCAACCACGTCTGCCAGACTTCCTTTACGCCGCTCGGGAGTCCCGAAGGCCAGGCCGATCACCGACTCCCCTCGATCCCTGGAACACTCCTCCGGCTTGGTAGGAGAGGTAGAGTTCGTCCGGTAAGGGTAGCCAGAGCAGCCTTTGCTGCCTTCATTGTCCTGAGAAGAAATAGACAACGAGCGTTTAAACTTCGACACCACAAATGAATGAAAAAGATCTGCAGAATTAAGCTTGGCTGGTGACTAAAAGGGCAAGACTTTTGATAGAAAACAAGAAGACTGAACAAACCACACAACAGTTCCTATTTTATCCCTTGGGCATGTCTGTCACGAAACATACCAGATTTGTCAAACGAGCTTGGCCGTCTCAGACGTAAGTGTCCACTCAAAGGGTGTCCAACTCCAGAGCAATCTGAAATTTTTAGTGCTCACTAGAACTTGACAATGTTGGTTTGTGTGGTAAAAGTTTGAACACTGCAGGTCTGTACATTTCCCAGGGAATTAACACATAGACTGCACTGCTATGCTAGCATAGCTAGCAAATGCTAGCTAATTATCCTAGAATAATTAGCTAATGCTAGCTAACTATACTACCAGCTTTATTAGCTAATTAATTAATGATGGCTAACTTAGTAATGCTAGCATAGTTAGGTAGCATTAGCTAGTCATGCTAGCAGAGTTAGTCAAAAACAAAATTAGCTTATTGTTTAACAGTTCTTTCAGTTAAAATTGGTCTCAGCAGAACAAAGTTTTACATTTTACATTTCCACAAATGAATGAGTAATATTTATGTATCTGACAACTTTCTATGCAGACATCTCATTCATTTTTACCACAGCCACTTCATTATGCAGTATGTGCATAAAGTATTTTTTTAGCTTTATGTGACGTTGGAATGGCCTTACTGCTGTGTGAAAATGCAGTTTAGGACTGTATTTTATTTCTGGCGGAACCTGATATTGATCTACCTGCCACCAGGAACACTGTGGTCCAACCCAGTTCTTTATTTTTTACCACCTGCTTTTAGCAAGCTGTGTGTCATAATGTGTCTGAAAATAAGATGTCAAAGCCAAGGATGCCTTTTCAGCCTGAGGAGTGTGAAAGCACCAACACATGAGAATATGTCAGACTCTCAGAGAACAACACCAGCTGTCTGAAATTTTTGTAAAGGATGAACTTTGCAGTCGTTAACTCGTTTCAAATATATTTGCAAGACCTTTATTTTGAGAATGAAAGGGCGGATTGCTTTTATTACATGCAGAGAGACGACGGGTTCAGTCATATAAAGATGTCTGAAGTGATTCTGATTTTATGGTTACCTCAAGTGGATACTTAAGATTTGGTCATTATTAAACCTCAACAGTTCAGCGTGAAACTTTTCCTTTTTCTTCAGGAAGTTGATTAATTCTTGTCTAAGGTGTAAAAGCTACCTTTCCACTGCCTATTAAGCACTTTTAGTGTTTTCCTCCGTCGGTATAAAGCGTCTATAATTATCAAGAAGATAATCCCCTCAACATGAGCACATTGTCCCACACAACAGACACTTGAGCACAGGTGTCCCAACACCGGAGCTATTTCAGGATGCTTTCTCCGCCCCCTTAGAGAGTGAGGGGATCTCCGAGAACTTTTGGAAGCTTATGTTTCAAAGACAACAGGCTTTGCTGAACACCAGGATCTTAAGACGCCCTTGAAATGGCTCCAACAAGGAGCCCCTGTTGTGCACTTTGTCTTTAAGCAGGAGATACCTCTGTAATGAAGATTGGGGCAAATGGAGGGAGCCGGGGCTGGGGGGTTGTGTGTCACTTGTAGACTGTTGAAGAGCGATTATTTTCTGCGTGCAAAGGAACAGTGGGGGAAGATCTAAATGATCTGACGTAAGTCAATGACAAGATGAAGGTTTTACAGGGTCTTGCAAAACGGTTTCAACCCTTTGAGCTTTTTTTTATGTGACCACAAGTTTGGATTCAATTGGTTACAGGATGAAGACTTTGTCACCCTTTGAAGGCCATGTTAGTAACACATCAGTAAACATATAACAGGTAAAAGGTGCTCTGTTTAAATGGGAAAGAAAGGTAGTTTTTTGGTTTTTTTGTCTGAAATGCTGCGTACGACAGATATCCTTCACTGGTGATTGCACCAAACACACCACACCGCACCACACCCAGGTGACAACACAAGACAGGTCAATGATGAGACTCTTGACTCACCATCCCCACTGAAAAACACACAGCACAACCAAGTAACTATGTTACCTTCAGTTGTTATAAAAATGCTGTAGAAATCAAATATTACTTAAAAGAAATTTAACTATGATATTTAACGACTTGAAATTAGGCATCTGTCTCTTTAAAAACTCCTGCTCTTTCTGAAACTCCACCTTCAGGAAGTCATCACAACATGGCTCCTCCATTAACCCTTTAATAATGTTTTTACCAGTGTTTCACTGTGAAGTAGCTTGAATAATGAGCTGAGCTGATGCGCAATTCTCACTGATGTTTGCTAATCACTCCTAGCTAGTCTGAAGGAGTTGAGTGGGGGAGGCTGGAGGAAACTGCAGCTCCAAGGAGGAGAGAGTTGAATGGTTGAATGAGGATTTCTCAAACATGCTTGGAAGAATCAAAGCAACACTCCAGGTATGTTTTTATAACATGATGAAAAACTCCAAAAATAAATTATACACAATAAACCTGCAAAACCATTTTTATGTTTTTGCAGGTTTATTGGAAATAATATCAATTTTATTTCCAACAAACAATATTTCTATTGTACTCAATGTATTTCAGTTTCATTTATTGTTGAGTAGGTTAAAAAAAATATGTAAAAATCTTTTTTTTTTGCTCTCTTCCTCTTTTTTTTGGCTCATGTGACAAAAAACACTTCTGCTCTACTACATCCAATCTGATTGAGTTTGAACTGTTTTGAAAAATAATCGGTTTCTAGATTCAAAAATATTACATGCTACTCTTTTGAAATGTATTTTTGCACAAAAACCAAAATGTTTTATTCTTCCCCATTACAACAATGCATTACTTTTGTTGGTCTGTCACATCATCAAACTTAAAGTTAGCGACTGTAAAGTTGCAAAAAGTGGTGCTGGATTTTGTAACTGAATTACTGACTTTATGGAGTCAAAATTTCCTTTTTGCTACAACTTTGTTATATTTATGGGACAAAATTCCTCTTTTGATCTGACTTGTTTAAAACTTCCCAGTATTCAGGAACATGTTTGCCTTGAGGCAGCTTTGAACCTTGATGCTAAAGCAAAAAATAAAAAATAAATAAAAACAAATCAAAGTTTCAGCATAAATCCACAATGCTTAAAGTTCGGACACGATCGCTAAAAAATGTCCGAATATGAAATGAAATCTTAAATATCATCATCATTAAAGATGATGTTTTAATGCAGGACAATCTACATTACGGCTGTAAAGTTCTGCATTGGAATAGCGAAGTGTGTTTGACTACAAGGACGGACTGAAAGAAATCTCTTTCCAAGAACTTTCCTAAACTCAGAAGCTCAAGCGAATCCTGCTTCATCTACTGGGATCCGAGAGAACCTAAAGCCGAGCAACACGTACACACACGCACACACACATCCACCTGAGAACACACTGCGGAGATGAGAAAATTCTGGGGGTATAACCCTCCAGAGGAGGACCCTCACAGGGCAGCCTGCAGCACTGCCTGCAGCAAACAGACCAGAAACAACTGCTGCTGTGTGAAAGTGTGTGTTCACTCTGGGTCAGTGTATATATATGGATTTAAAAAGGCGCACGCAAGAGTGCACAATCATCATTATGCATGAGAATTTGCAGACCCAGTGCGTTCCAGCATGTACTCCATGAGTGTTTTATGAGCTGCGTGGCCCCGAGTGTGTTCACTGTGTGTACACACATACGCACACGCACACACGGCAACCGCATAATATTTCATAGAGCTGAGCTACAGCGAAGCGTCTCTGGCGTAAGGTAACGGTCCGGTTCTCAGCAGCCGAGCGTGATCCACGGCTCACCATCACGGCCGGGGCGACCGTCTCCCACTCGACGATGTCGGCCGCCGTTTTCTTCCTGGCGGGTGGGGGCTCGTCCGGGCAGGGCTGGTCGTGCGGCGGGGTCGTGCCAGGGACCGTCTCCGTCAGGCCATCCCGCTCGTCTCCGGCCCAGGCCGTGTTGTTGTCCTGATCCGTGGCGTCCGCCTCCTCGGATGGCGGCGGGTGGAAAGGAGGCGTTGCTCGCATGGAAGACATCATTCTGTTGAAAACACAGATGAAGGAAATGAAAGAGGTTGATTCCTACAGTGAATGTGAGAATTTAAAAGCTCCACGTAAAACACAATTTATCTTCCTACTCAGGGACACCATTTGCTGAAAAAAAAACAAAATAAAATTTTCAGAGCAGTAATTAAGCGGAGTAGGCAGTAAATAGGACTGAAACGAATAATTAATCGGCAACTAATTTAGTAATTGATAAATCATTCACTCCAGTATACAGACACAAAAAAGGCCTTGTGATTAAAAAAAACATATTCAGAGTAGTAACTGAGCTGAGTAATCAGTAAATAAGGCTGTAATGATTAATTATGATAAACTGAATACTGAAAAAACCGGCAACTAATTTAGTAATCGATAAATCGTTACCTGGAGTACACAGACTCAAAAAGATGTCATTTACTGAAACAAAACCAACATATTCAGAGCAGTAATTCAGCCAAAACTGCACAAAATATATATACATTTTGAATTTAAGAGAAAACACCTTTCTCTGTTTACCCAAAATTCCTCAAATGGGATCTATTTTATATCCCCCTCATTCAAACTCACTAATGGAATGCTGTGTTATTGCAATTTAGGCAATAAAATGTTTATTTTTCTAATTTAAAATAACAACTGAGTTATTAGTTGTTTTTTTTTTGCATTTTTAATGTATTTCTAATATTGTCTAGGAAAGGTATAAGTTGTTCAATGGAAAGCCTGCAGAATGTGTAAGTTTTTTTTATCCAATTAATTTCCAGAATAATTGATAGATTTATCAATTACTAAAATAATCATTAGTTGCAGGCCTATTTTTAAATAATCAAAACGATAACTGACAATGCATGCATACACACTAAAGCAGTCTGGTTGGGTCCCATTTTGCTCTTCTGACTAAAAACGGCAAAACGCACAGGCTGGTTGTCAACATCAGTGCTCCGTAAATCAGAGTGAGCTGTCCGTCTGAAATACGGAACCCCCTGGGTGCCCTAAAACGTGAGTATGACCTTGTGTTAAAGAGGTATGAGCAGGTTTGCACTCTGTGTGAGTGGGGGTCTAAGGGATAGTGAACAATATTCAATTTACAGCGTGACGAAAGACTTGCATAATAGAATAAACCTGATTGTGAGAGAAAAGGGACGAATGGTTGAGGGAGTAGAAGTTCCCGCAACAAATCAAAGAGAGGTTAATCGGAGAGTGAAGGTGAACTGTACAGGGTTGCTATCTGGGCATGACTTGTGTTCAGGGACTTTTTGGACCTTAATGTTCTGTCCGTGTCGCTTTTTACTGCCTCTTTTGGAGCGCGCCATGCAATGACTGCAACACAGATTAAATTAGAGGAGGGCCAGGGGTGTTATGCCATGAAAAGTGAAACTTGCTCAACTCTGACCTGAAGAAGTTTGGGAGACCCTTAGCAGAGTACCAAGGCAATGACATAGTGTACATGTCATTGCCTTGGCTACAAGTCTTACAGCCTAATAACAAACTGTACTGCTTCTAACCTGTTGCTTCAGTAACACTTTATGTCGTTTGTCCTTCAAATTCATCGTGTTCAAGTTTAAGGTTTGCGTGTACCAAAAGAAAAAAATCAGTTTACGTTTCATCCAACATGTTACTGAGTTGCCTACAAGGGTGGAGGTGAACTGCAAACAGAACTTTGTATGACTTTCTTCAGTGGCAACTTTCTGGTTGCCAGCATCTATAAAGGTCTCATTTCTAGAGTGAACACCTGAATCCACATTCAGGTAAAAACATCGTCTAGCCAGTTATGAGTCAAGTATGGGTCTGTAAATGCATCTGTTAGACTTTAGGTAAATATGCTTCAGTCAGGGCAATATCTTCTCCTGAGCATTTTATGTTGTCACCACAAATTGTCTCTTGGTAAAAATGTATCAAAGATTATAAAGGAAAACAGTCAAAGGATTATGTTGAGAAGTCCAATCTTGTGCTCCAACAATACGGGAAATATGACGCAAATTGTTCTTCTCCAGGTTTAGTCTGCTTTTAGTGAAATCTTTAGCGAACGTCCGGTTTGCTTGGTCAGGTGTGAATACACAACTACATTCTGAAGTGGACCAAAAAAACCCAACTCTGGTCCACCTACAGACCTAGATTTTCTTTCGGTTGAAGTGAAATTTGGTGCAAGT
The DNA here is from genome assembly GCF_904066995.2 of Poecilia reticulata. Lineage (NCBI taxonomy): Eukaryota > Metazoa > Chordata > Actinopteri > Cyprinodontiformes > Poeciliidae > Poecilia > Poecilia reticulata. Next base: position 6,056,583 of record NC_088835.1, read on the forward strand.
CAAACACAGATGTGAATGCCAAACTCCCTAAACGTGGGAAGCAGTCTATAGCGCAGGGCATTCTGGGTGAATGCAACCAAAACAAGTAAGTCTAGTGCTAGCAGAAGAAATGACTCCTGGTCTACTGCCAAAGACAAAAGAGAAATCCTACAGCCACTAAAATATAAGTCCATACCATTCTGTTTACATTTCATGAAGAAGGAGGTAGTACTTATATCTTCTTCATAGTTTTTTGTGTTGTTTCCTTCAGGGGTTTTTGGTGCAGTATCACCACAGGCGAGGAGGAGAATAGGTTGCTTAACCGTCTCACAGTCTTAAGAGGTGGGTCCCATTAGACTCCATGAGTTTTTTTACTCTGTGAATTGACCCCACGTGCGCGATTATCAGGTTTTTGTGTGTGTGTGTGTGTGTGTGTGTGTGTGGTTTCGGGAACTGACTGTCTGATGGGACAACCCCCTGCTTCCCTGCTCGTGACATTCGCCAAACTCCTCCTGAGCATTGCGCTAAGACCGTTGGAGTGTGTACCAGCTGAAAATGTAAATCCATTCATCCATTTTCAATACACCCTTGTCCCTAGTGGGGTGGGGAGGGGTGCTGGTGCCCATCTCCAGCAAACATTTCAGGCAAGAGGCGGGGTCTTTCTGTCGCAGGGAAACACAGAGGCAGACAGGAGAAACAACCATGCATACACACACACACACACACACTCACACCTATGTAGAATTTAGAGAGGCCAATTAACCTGACAGTCATGTTTTTGGACTGTGGGAGGAAGCCGGAGTACCGGAGAGAACCCTCGCATGCACAGGGAGAACATGCAAACTACATGCAGAAAGACCCCAGGCCAGGAATCGAACCCAGAACCGTTTTGCTGCAAGGCAACAGTGTTACCTACTGCACCACTGTGCAGCCTAAAAATTTAAATAAATGTAGACATTTTTATTCTGCTGTCCTTATGGCCAGACTACCAAGTGTGAAGCTAGTTATTAAAAAATCTAGTTTAAGAACAGAAATTGAAATTTAATTCACTTGTACTGTACTTGCTTTTTTTAGTACTTGCAAAGTTTTATTTCAAACTTGCCACAAGTGTCGTCTTCCTTGCACACAGAGGGCATTTGAAGGCTTGTTTACAAGTCATATCCACATGCCGATATGACTTGAGCTATTAAGACAGAAAACCAGCAACAACTAACACTAATCCCTGATCAACTCACGGAGTTGGTGCTGCAGCTATGAGAGAGCACTGGGGAGCCGAGGAAGGAGAAGACAGAAGACAGCCTATATTTAGCTGACAATATTGCTGCTGCTGTGTTTATGAGGGAGCTTCAGTTTTGGTTTCTTGGAACCGGAGTCTCATATGGCCAGGAATGCCCAGGCTCTCAACCCGCTGCCACTGATAGAGTTTCACCAGGCAGGGACCATTAGTTTGTTGATAAGCACGCCATAAGTCCTGTTGTGACTGCCTGGAGCAGGAAGATGTTGTTCTTCTTAATCTGACCATCAAGTAAATTACCTGTTAACTTATTTGTTTACCCAACACCACCAGTGATGGATTTTTTTTGTGGACTGGATGTTTCGGACTATTTAGTTGGACTTTTTCAATTAAACATGGCTTATTAAATCTTCACATTGATTGCAACAAAACATTACATATGGAGAACTCACAGTGGATGTTTTTGATACTGTATGTATGACTGGCTCTCTGCCCAGGGTGCCCTTATATCGGGAGGCACCACACAAAAAAGCCATCTGTCAGAATGACTTTTTTTTTTTTAATCAAAGCTGAAATGCTTATTGTTTTTAAGAACCCGGGACTGCATGTTTCTATTTTTATTTATATCTAGTTCCTGTCTTAAACATTTTTTTATGAAACAGTTTAAGATTCAAAAAATATTTAATCTGAAACATTTTTTTTTTGGCGTGAAGATCCTCTGGCCATTTGTCCTATGTGTCTCTGCTTTGATGTCAAAAAAATAACTACAGGGATAAGAAAAAAAAACAGAATAATAATATTTCTAACAATAATAACAGTATTTCTTACAGATTAAGAAACATAAAGCAACCTTAAACTCTTTATGTTTTTACATATACTTAATGTTGACATTTTTGGCTCTGCAATTTGTTTTTTAAATGAAATGAGATGTAATAGCTCCTTTATTTTATCTGTAGACATATTCCAATAAGCAAAAAATCAATTAATCGCATAATAAAATAAAACAAGTTTGTTTATTTCAAGTTGTGTGATTTATTGTTTTTCTCTTTTCAGTCTCTCTTTCCACCAAAAACTGGATCAGAAAAGTTTTCAGTCGGGTTTTTTGGTCTCAACTAACCCTTTTTTGAAAGACAATTTTATTTATAGAGACTTTTTATTTGTTGCTTGTGCTGTTTTATTTATTTATTCTGGTTATTTAACGCGTCTTCCAGTTCCACTGTTAAATTAATTCAAAGTTTATTTATCTTTGAGAATGTGTTCTTGTATTAATATGCCATTACCATTATATTGCTTAAATAAAATAGTATTTACACAACAATGTTGTCGTCTATTGCAATAACTTCTGGGACAATTGATAGTCCAGCAAAATTTGTTATGGCGACAGGCCTAGATACTCAGAATTATATCACAAGTTTGAGAAGCTCAACAGGAAAAAGTAGCTTGACCCAAAGCAGTTTTCCTACATGGAATTTACAGAGTACCTATGGAGTATGAGCTTTACTCTGAAGTAGATTTCTACCTTCTACCTACAATGTTACAATAAGGATACCTGCAGAGGTACCTACAGAGGTACCAAAGACATACTGAAGGTGAGCTTTTAAAAACACTTTACTGCGGTAAATACAGGGACAGGCACACTTTTGGTGCCCTATGGATAACTTTTGAGCTATTTACAAGTACCATGTAGGTACATTCATAGGTTTCCCCAAGAGTGAACTGCGTGTACCCCAAAAATACTCCATCCATCCATCCATCCATTTTCTTACACCCTTGTCCCTCAGTGGAGTCGGGAGGGGTGCTGGTGCCCATCTCCAGCTGGCGTACCGGGCGAGAGGCGGGGTACACCCTGGACAGGTCGCCAGTCTGTAGCAGGGCAACACAGAGACACACAGGACACACAACCATGCACACACACACTCACACCTGGGGCAAATTTGGAGAAGCCAATAAACCTGACAGTCATGTTTTTGGACTGTGGGAGGAAACCGGAGTACCCGGAGAAAACCCACGCATGCACAGGGAGAACATGCAAACTCCATGCAGAAAGACTGGGACCGGGAATCGAACCCAGAACCTTCTTGCTGCAAGGCAACAGCTCTCCAAAAATACTCCCTTAAATATATTGTATGTAAGCTTGTAAGAGAACTCAAGGGTACAACACTGACTAAATACTGTAGGTACCATGTAAATATCCTGTAGATACTTTATAGGTTCACTGTGAGCATAAGCACCTGGTAAGCACAGCAACAGGAGCCTGAACACAGGGCAATGATATGTACTACTGTTGAGTTGAAAAGTATCAAACACTACGTGGTATGTCTTCATCAAGTTGTGTCTTATCATCAACCAAGAACTAAAGATTAACACTAAACCTTATGTTTAGAAAAAAAAAGGTGAACGGATCAATGTCATCTTTGTGGACAGGGTGTGTTTTTTAAAAATAAATAAATAAAACAAGCAATTAAAGAAGCAGAACAAGAATCTCGCAAAGACATTAATGGCAGAATGACTTTGGGTAACTAGTCACAAAAAAACAAGTTCTTGGTGATGCTGATGTGACTACTCTTCTACTGCTCCCACTCATTGTTGTTTTAGAATATGATGATTCAACGTCTGCCCCTTTGCCGGTTGCCTTAGAAGATTTTACAGCCTTTAGCTTGGAGGAAAACTTGACTAAACAAAGTGGCGATAGCGGACAGCTAGCAGGAACTCAGAATCCCTTTGTGAGTGGAAGAGAAACGAAAACCAGGGTCGGAATTTGGCAGGAGAGCGTTTGTTCAGATCTGGCCTGGAACCTGGCGACTTGGGCAGGAACAATCAGGCATTGTGGAGTGTGTGGACGGAGAGGGACCTGTGACAGATGAGAGTGGGAGAGAGAGGGCCCCCTCTAAGAAAAACAGCGCACAAAGCACCATTCACAGGCCAGATCCTTCTGCCACTTGTGGAGCGAGAGAAGGGCTCCGACAAAGGCCTCCGACTGGACCAATTGGGTGTAAAATCTCCGGCTATCCCAGCTGGATACAACGGAGGAAGTGGGAGAAAGAGACGGAGAATAAGAGGAGGGCAGACAAAAAAAAGCAGGAGGACTTGGGAGATTGTTTGTCTTTTGGACAGTCCAAGCAAGAAAATAAAAAGAGAGCATTCTGACGGTTTCACTGGAAACAAAGAGACTCTATGGCAACGCAATCTCAACCCCCTGAGAAAGACAAAATCATGAGTGCATGCTTTTAAAACTTTAAGAAATCCAGAAAGTAAAACATTTATCAGTTGTCCATATTCAAAGGAAAGAAATACACTGCTCAAAAAAATAAAGGGAACACTTTAACATTTAAGTGAACACTTAAGTGTTCCTTTTATTTTTTTGAGCAGTATATTTACAAGACTCCAGAGTCTTGAGAAACTCTGAGGTTTTCTCAGCTGTCCATGACAACATAGGCAAAGTGACAGAGCCACAAGTTAAGTCAAGTAAGATCAAATCGTTTCAATTAAAAGTGGAAGAGAACAAAGGGACAGGCAAAACCCAAGTTCTAGGAAGAATTGAAAAGATACGATTTCAGAACCACAATAAGCATTTCCAAGAAGACCTACTAAGCCCAGTGGTAGAGGTGGCACGGTGGTATAAAAATTCGGAGATGCAAATGGCATAATTTGGTAATAATAATAGTGCATGAGGCCAACGGATAGCTGTAGGGAGTGCGCACATCTCACAAGCGGTAGATTCAACGTGTTAACTATAGACCTAGCTTAATTTGTCTTTACTGGGTGCATAAAAAAATCATAAATGACATAAACAACTCTCAGTCGGATGGGAGGGCAAGTGAAGCCTGGTGGCCCGAAAAGCTTATAGTACACAGGGGGAAACGCTGCACAAACACTGGTGAAAGTTGTTTCAAAGATCTCTATAAACGTTTGGTCACCAACTTCCTGTCAGCATTTTATTAAAACTAAAACTAAAAACAACAGGCTAACAAAATAAGATACTTGGCTAACAAACAGAAAACCTAATTAGGAGATTCTCCAATAATTTATTGGTAAATTTCTTAAGAGTTTAAAGTCAGCTTTCCAATTTTTTGAAAACAGAAAAACTACTGAGTTTCTTGTGTCATCACCAGTGCAACTGTAGGCAAAAGCGAATGAGATGCTAACAGGTATATTTGAAGTTTAATTAAATATGGGGTAAATAAAAAAAATAAAAAAAGACCCGTTGGTCCCGCTTTTAAACCCCGTTTTTTTTTCTTTCTGGACTCTCATTAGATGGTTGCATAGCGCTGCAAACACAGACCACAGTCAAAGGTCAGACATGTGGAATGTGAGCACAGACATGCCGCCTGTTTTCTCCAAGAGATTCCTTTGTTCCCGCTCTTTTCTGCTAAAAATAGATAAACCCAATTGCAGGACCAGTCACCCCAGAAACCGGCCCGTTTTCATCGCTGCCGTTTTCTCAAGAAAAGCAGTTTTCTGATTTTGCCATCAGAGGCAACTCTGCGGTTCTGTGGTACCTACAAATAGCCTCTCCCCCCCCGTTTTAAAGCTTCTGCCGCTTATCGCCAACGACTGTAGGTATTCGCTTGACCTTCCCGTGACTCAGGTGAAACAATGAGGAGAGGTAAACAGAGGGGCGGATGCTGCGCGCGATTGTCGGCTCACATAACTAGCTACATCAATCAGCTGTCAGAGTCAAATCCTTCCGCTGCTCTCAGGTAAACACAAGTCACTGTGAAACTCTGGAAATAATTCATGGATTTACCTTGTTAGAAGCTTCTTACGACCAAAGGGTAACGGTCAAGGCAAGGTGCGGAGAACAATTGATTTGTTTATTTTTTTAAGATTTCAGTGTTATTTTTTCTTTATTGTTTTAAAACACTTGACATGATGATATGACTTTTACTAGTTTTGCATTTTATGTTTTTAATCAACAGCATCAGTGATGTGGGACTTTAGCAAGACGCTTGGTAAGTCTTTCCTATTCTTTAAAGCTGCAGTATGCAACTTTTGTGACAAAATATTTTTCACGAATGTGTTAAAATTACCATTGTCATGACAGTATGGAACAGATATGTGAAAAAATGAAGCTACTCTGCCTTCTCCAGTACTCCCAGTGCTAACTGCAGAAATACACCACTCTGTCAGAAACAACCAATCAGAGCCGGGAGGAGGGTCTTAGCGCTGTCAATCACTTGTGTATGCGCCGCTCATACAGTCCCCCTTTTACTCTCTGCTTCACCTGGTTCACCACAACATAACCTGTGGAAAAAATAGCTGTGTAAGGAGAAAAGCAAAAAGTATTAGAATTACTAGGATTTTCTATCAGTCATTCTCAACATCATTATTCACCAATCTTTAGACTTTTATGTTGTTTTATTTTTATGTGTAAATATTTATTTCAAGGCTGGATCACACACGTACCTCTTCTATGCATGTGTACTGAACTGCAACCCTAATTCAACCCCTTGTCTCTTGGTAACCTAAATCGATAAATGGAAATAAATAATGACAAAAATGTTCAAAACTCCTTTCCAATTACAGTTAATTGCCATTTTTTCTAAAGATTTGGTACTGCACCTTGCTTTTTATTGATTTGGGTTGTGAATCCCTTTTTGGACCAGTTGACTCTTATGAAGTCTGACAGAACACAACGAATGATTTCCTCTAGAAAGTTATAAGCATACAGTAAACAATGAACAGATTATAGAGAACTAAGTTGATATCATATTTTGAAACAGGTACAACATTTCTACCATAGTTTTTATATTTTACCAATGTACAACTGGAAGGCAGTAACGAATAAAAGTAGAAGCTAAAAAATAAGCGAGTATTTGTTTATTTTTGTGTACAGGTGAGAGCTGAACAAAATATCAAAGCACCAAATCGAGAATAATAATAAGAACAAATGTTTTAGATCTTTCGAATTTTGGGTCGAAACGCTGTATTCCTATGATGTATTAATAATCTAAATCTTCACAAGAACACTCCTTCTCTTGCAAGAGTTTACAGAATATTTTAGCGTTCCAAAATAAACCGGATCATCATCCCTCATCAGGCGGACAACTGCTGCAAACACAGAATCCGTCTCCATTAGGCTTGTTAATGGAAATATCAATCAAAGCCAACGATAGGACCCTCATAAAGTGATGAATGTGTCGTTTGTACAGCGGCCACAGACCCATAGCTGCTGTGCATTTGGGCCTCTGTGTTCAGGGTCTGTACCGTGATGCTAAGCAAAGAAAAAAAAAAAAAAAACCCCACAGACCCCCAGAAATCCAGAAGTGGTCGTGGCGACCGACACCCTCACTTGTGCTTGTTATTTTTCCTGGCCTGCGAACACACCCGTAGCTTACACAAATACAGTACACATATACATTTATCTGCTCCGTGGCAACCATACAGAGCCAGCCACTGAAGAAGCCATTGAGGACCAAAGTCAACACACGCAGCAGCTCAGAAAGGGACCGTTTGTTTCCTCCTCCCCTCAAACTTCACATTAGGTAGAAATTATGAACATTTTGTTTCTGAATCATAGGCTTCCTCAGTGTACCAGAAACAGCTAGCTTTATTGTGAGAGAACGTCAACATCTGAACGAAGCATCATGTTAGAAATAGACCTGAAAAATAACAAATACAGCAAGCATTCTCCATCTTAACAAGCAGGAGTGAAAACTAGACTGTAACCTATTTACTTCTCTGCAATCGTTTTATTTCCATCTGTTTTATTCCTACCTCCATCCTTCTCTCAGACACACTGAACACCTTGTAGAGGTGTGTACCATAAGGACCTCATGGAGTCTTACACACAACTTGAAGGACCTCTTGACCTCTATAGGGACGGACATGAAGTACCAATAAGCTCATTACACAACTTTTAAGCCTTGCTGTTCTGGAACCACACCAGGCTCCTTCCAAAGTTATTGGTATTCCAGATAAAGATGAGTAAAGGCTTTAAGGGAGCAGCTTTATGTGCAATCAAGTAATTATGTTATGGTCAGTTGTTATAAAGATGCTACATATATCAAATATGACTTAAAGGAATAAATTATTGACTTCATAATCCAACACCTTGAAACTGGGCCTCTGTCTCTTTAAAAACTCCTGCTCTTTCTGAAACTACTCCTTCAAAAAGCCATCATAACACGGCTCCTCTATTAACCCTTTAACAATATTTTTTACCAGCGCTGTCCTGAGAAGTAGCTCCTATAATGAGCTCAGCAGATGCGCAGTTCCACCAGGTGCTAATTGCTGCTGGCTAGTCTTAAGGAGCTGAGCGGGGGAGCTGAAGGAGAGGAGTGCTCTGTGAAGCAGGAGCTTGGAAACTGCAGCTCAGAGGAGGAGCTGCATCTTGAAGACGGAACTAGGTTCACTCAGGTGTTATGAGCAGCTGAATTGTTGCTACGGGAGATTAAAGAATTTCTCAGATGCAAATAAACAAATAATTCAGTTCCATTTTAAAATAAAAAAACACACATTTTACTGCATAAAATCAAATAACATTAGATTATGAAGTTCCTTTAGTGAACGATCCCTCATTGGTACCAAAGGAAGCATCTGCAGATAAAAAGCACCTCTGACATCAACATGTGAACAGCTCCTCCCTTTCTGCTTGACTTATCAATACAGTGAAGGGCTCATAATCTGATTATTATTTTTGATTTAACAATTAAAAATGTGATGGCAAAAGGTGTTTAATAGATTTTTTTTTTTTTACATAATCTGAAGATAAAACTGTCAGCTGAGGAGTTTTTGGGAGTACATATTTAGAGATAACGGCTTTTTTCTTAAATGCAAAATGTGTATATATTTTGGCACAATTTTAGCTTATTTACAACCCTTTCTTTCAAGCCTTACCTTTTATTCATGTAAAAAAAGCAGCAATCTACTACAAACAGAGCTGAATTTCTTTTCAGCTTTTTTTCCCTGACATCTTTATGAAAGGAATCGGTTTCTGCTGAAGGTTCTTTATATTTGTTGGAAGCAAATAAAAATCCTGTTATGTGAAATATACACATGGCACAAAGTTGGAGGTCGATGTGGTAAACAATATATACAAATATACAAACAAATTTTCGCTGTCTTCCAAATAAAGTCTTCTAAATATGGAAAGTACAACACAAAGATTAGGATATTGTTTGTAGACTTTTGCTTGCTTATTTTTTAAACCAGGTAATTCTGATAGATTTCATCTTTCAAATCTACAATGATTTACACCTCCCTTTTCTATGGAAACCAGACTTTTTATAATGTAATTAATATATACATATATACATATTTTTTTATATTTTTTTACAATCTCTAATTAAAAATCAATAAAAAATAGTCTAAGACAGTCTTGGCTCATACGGTAAAACTTTTGGACAACACCTTAATTCATGTATTAACTACTTTTCAAGAGAGGAAGATGCTAATTGTTTTTAGCATGAATTTCCCTACATCACCATGGCAAAACTAACAGCTTCAAGAGGCCGAATGGTACACTTGTTAGCAAATCCAGCTGCGTTCGGGTTGGAATGAATCTAGAAGATTAAACAATCAAACAGGAGGTGGATTTTAAAGGGGGTTCAGGTTTCCAGCGTATCGCCGACAGTGACGTCTATTTCGAGGTGACTTCAGTGTTAGAAAGTTATCAAAAGAAGCTGGCGGCCCTGCGACAGCTGCGCTCACACATGACTGATCCCATTTGCCCTGAGGCTGGCAGCAGAGGGAAAGTGAGCTTTAGTAAGTCATTACAGGACTCCAGGGGTCTCCCCGAAAGCCGAGGACAATCATCAGACAGCCGTGTTTGACATTTTTACGAGGTAATTCACCGCGTTCGTCCATCCCTGATATTTATAATGTACTAGACGCTCACTCGAGACGACGTTTTGGCACGGAGGAGCCAAAACTCTGATTAAGACCGGTCCTGAAGACAGTAAAGCTGCATGTAAATTTCCGGTTTTATTTATTAGTTTGATTCTGCGCACATTCAAACAGCAAAAGAATTAACTTTTCATTTGCGGCGTCATTTCTTTTTAACTGAATGTTTTTTTTTTTTAAATGGCTTTGGAAATTCTATGACAGACTGCAGGAGAAAGCCATTTTAAAGTTTAATGCAAACAAAAGAGAATCAAACAAGAAGCTCTGGATCGTATCATCGTCTGTCGTGGCGTCCAAACAGGTGGCTTTTAGAGCACCCAGGAGGCGTGAATGCCCGCTTAATCCCAGATTAAGACTGACAAGGCGTTTCGCTGCGTGGCCTCGTTGTAATCCCTGTTGCCTCTCTATCCTCTGACAATGAGCTTTGTTCCCCTATCTGAGAAAGAGGATTTCCTCGGCTTTGTTAGCGTGAAGTGACTGCATTATTCAAAGGCCGGCCACTTTCGTGGGCCAGCCACTGAAACAACATGTTTTCACTCAATTATTGACGTTCGTGAATGCGTAATGCGTACAGATGGTCGTAACGAGCGGTCCCACGGAAGTCCAGCCGAGACCTCCGTTTGTGTCTTGTTGGCGGCGGACGTCTCCGTCTGCCAGGAGGAGGACTGGAGACGGTGGAAATGTGATTACTTCAGTATTCTGACACTTTTACCCAAAAGATTTCTGAGCAAAGCGTCAACAGGGTACAAGTCTAGTATTTTTTAGATTCATCTGAGAATATTGTCTTTATTCAAAGAAAACCTGAGATTTAAGGTGAGCTGTTCAGCTTCCTGTTTGGTGGTTGGATCGTCACCTGATTGTCCAGTAGACTCGATTCGATTGGGGACCAAGGTTCAAACATTTGTTACATGTTTACATTTTAAAAATGCACTGTGTAAAATGAACAAAAGAATTTGAAAAACCTCTTCTTCTCTTTGCCTGTGGCAAACCACTGCAGGAAAGGAAAAACCTCCAAAGAAGACTTAAGCACAACTTGCTTCTTCACAAAATGTAAATGTTGAGCTCAACTCTCGCTTTTATTTTGGTTGTATTTACCCAGAATGCCCTGTGCGGTAGTCCATTTTGTACTTTTGGAGCGGACTCCGGTCCGTTTGGTGTTCACATATACGTTCAAACCGCACCAGAGTTTACTCCAACCAAAACGAGGACAAGACCTTTAGGTGTTACCAGCATTTGCTGTTTTGGTCGCCATCAAAATGTAACCTTAGACTGATGGAGTTTAACATTCGTCCAGTGATTATGGTGGAATGGATGTTGCTTTTCTGCTTTTCCTTTTAAGACCAATATATAATCAAGCAATCAACTGAACAGAAGCGATGACACTTCCGTTCAGTTCAACAGTGTCGTCACTTCCATGGCTAAAAATGTTTTTTTATACATTTCTGCTTTCAATGTATGTAACAAAAAATAAAGTGCTTGCAATATTATTGCTGTAATATTGGCAATGTCATCTACCATCAATCCCAATTCCCACTCCTTTGCCAATTTTCCGAACAACACACACCCAACATGCTGAATATCTTATTGAGATGCAAAGTGTGACAATTGGAATACAACAATAAATTATTATTGCATTCCTAGCAGTCCATTTCAGATTGATATCGCATATATTGATATCATTGGAACTCACACTCAAAGGCTGCGTGTCGGTCTTTAGAAAGCGTTTGGCACAATCTAAACAGTTTATAGTGAGTTAAGTCATGAAGACAGAAGAAGGGTAAAATCCTGAAGAGATTTATTATTTGTTCATACTTGCTGAGAAAATAACAGATGAATAAAGTAAGTATATCAGTTCAATTCTCTCCCAGTCTTGTGCTGAGGCTCTCCACTCAGCACAAGGTATCCATTGTTTTTGAGGGTGATATGCATTGTTCATGACGCACAAGCTCCAACTTCAACCTGTTTTCACAAGCTAGCCAATAGCTAAAGCTAATAGCTAAACGTATTACAGTAAAAACTTAAATCAAAGCGAATTCTCCACATTCGGATTTTAACTGGGGCCCAAATAAATTGCTCATTCCTGAAAGTCTGGGATTCATACCTTTGATTTATTAAAGACGCAGACCTTAAATTCTTCCTCTGACCATGCGAAGGTATGTTAATTAAGTTCACCTCCCAAAAACCAACCAACCGGCCAGAAGTTCATGCAGCCAGGAACAACAAACTACAGTCAGCTTAGAGAAGATTAATCTGTGGAGGTTGGTATCCTATAAAGTGACTTTGGCATACAGGAAAAATATTATATTTATTGGAAAAGTGTTTAGAGAAGTAAGAAACATTCAGTTAATAAAATGTAGGAAAGAATTATTCTGGCTGCACAAGTGTTAATTTTGTGGGTGTCTCTATAGTGAATGATTTTATTAGGTTGTTCACTTGATGGGGTTGATATAATATCCTGAACTTAAAGTGACTCAGTGTATGTTTTCAGTAAACTTAGGGGAAATAGGAAAAAGAAAAAAGAAACGTAGTAAGGAGTGTAACAAGACCTTGTGCAACAACATTTTCATCAAAATTAATCTTTAACTGCCAGAGCTCGGAAATAAATTCAGGATCAGTATCTTGTTTAGAAACTTTCTGGCTTTAATAAGATGAGTTTCATACCTAGTTATAATGAGAAAGATTATAGTTATAACGACACATAAAAATAAGTTCTTCGGACAAGTTACAACTTCTCAAAATTCTCACTCCGTTTCTACAAGATGACACTCAAACATCCCACGAGCGTTTTACTGTTATGGCGTTCCTTGTTTAAATGTGAACATATTTTGGTTTTAGCAAGAAATATAACTCGTCATCACAAGTTTTATGAGTCGTTGAAATGGCAATGTTTCTCGTTATGATGTGTTTTGTATCTCATTACAATGAGAAGGTTTCTCATTGTAACAAGGTGCTGCTCCTGAATTTATTTCCTGACTCTGACAGGTAAATGTTTCTATACCATCTCGCTGCTGTTAGCATGTTAGTTTTTCTGGTGAACAGAGTGATATTGTTATGTGCCCCACATATAAAAGTTATTGATTTAAGCATAATCATTCTGTAACCATGTGTAACACTTTATTATTCACACAAGAATGTGGTTTTTCAGTTGGCCTGTTGTGTTAAGAGTTGGCTAATAAAAACTGCTTTGGGGCTAGCTACCAAAGACTTCAAGAAGCCCTATCTAACTTGAAAGCAATTCTGTAGCTACATTTTAGGCACTTAGCAAACAGAATCCATGATAGGCTGACAGTCAACATACAGTTAATTTGTAAGCACTGTGAAAATACTGTGACATTAGCTGCCAACGCTAAAAAGACAAAACTAAAGAACTATTCAGGTGGATTTTTTTTTTGTCTTGACTGCATTTGATCTTTTCTCATTGCAAATCTAAAATACTACAAGACAGCAAACATGAGCTGAGCAACAATTCTTTAAAACTCGAGACCTGCATGATCCCATATAAATATCAGTTAAACATGCAGCACATTATTTTACATTATTTTTATGACTTTTGAGAAAAACTTTACTCAGTTTGTGAAATGGAAAAATTAGGATCCTTTGTTTTCTAAAAATACCGCCGAAAGTTCATCTTCTCACGTAAGGAGCTGGATGTATCATACACACGTAATAAAAAACACAGAATCAAGTGAGACACAATTCCCTTGCTGGTTTACCACGTCAGGTGTCGTAAAAACAACTTTCAATGACCTCAGTGTTTTGTTTCAAAGTCCAACAACAACTAGATCAACAAGTTAGAGTTGATCAAATGGTTATTACCAGTCTAGCACTCAGCATTTTTGTTTAAATTAAAATTGAACAGTTCTAATGAGGTGAAAGAAAAAAAGGTTTCAACATATTTCTCTGTGCTGAAACAGAACAATTTTTGACCTGAAAATACCATTTGAAAATATGTCCATGTTTTTCCAATGTGTGGAGAGTCGGTAATTAATTAGAATGAGCTTAACGTTCGATTTAACTGAATAAGTAAAAAAATAAACCAAATACCTCACCCAAAAATTTCACAAATCTTTGCAGAGAAACTATTTCTATCCATTTCTCCTCCTGCCTTGAATCACTTCGTGGGGATTCTCTGTCATCTGCGAGCTCTCACCCGCTGCTTTTATCCGTTTCTCTCTCCGGCTCAACGCCGGGTTGTCGGCTATAAATCACAATTAAGGGTTTCATTAGTTATGGCTGATTTATTAAGACCCAGAGCTTATCTCAGGGCCTTTCGGCCATATTTTAGCCGACTACAAGAGCTCATACATAGTTATGAGACGTGTTGTTTACTGTATGGCATAAAGAGGTCATAAGCCAATAGATATTAATTATTGAGTAAGGCTCCATAGGTTAAAGTAATTGTATCCAGATGATAAATCTTCTCCCTTTGTGTATTTTGAGCGCGTATCTAAATGTGTACCTTCTAATAACGACAAATTGGCAACAGCGTGTTAAATCTGTCTCTATTATCAGCACGTGATGCAACGTTTGGAAGGGAGCCAGTCATTTTGGAGTCCCATCCAAGGGATTTGAGCAAACATACTCCGGAGGTGCTTGTCCTCTTCAACACAAGCACATAAATTAGGCCTGCGCTCATATCAGAGTTCCTTCAGTCCCTCCGTGTCTGCAGAGTATAACACGGTTTTCCCTCGTAAATCACTGCCTATTTATCGCACTTCATATCAGACGCTGCCAGCAAACAGACAACTGAGATAAGGTGGTACACATACACCGTATTTTCCTTTTTTTTTTCTCTCTCTCTCTCTTGTTCAGCCTACCCTGGAACAGCAATTAACAGCTTTTTAACTCCAAATTGGCCCCCAAACCCTCCCCAACCACTGGGCCTGGCTCCAAAAATCACTTGTTTGTCTTTTTCCTCCTCTCCTTTGCTTAGCCTCTATCTGCCCCACAAACTGGCAAGCCTGCTGCTTATCCCATGGCACCTTATGGTCCGGATCACTGAACTACAGGAAGAATTCAGGATTAGTCAACTTTTGAACAGGTGAGCTTTAGCACGTTTACACCCGTTTACTGTAGCTGCGGTTTGCTTTAATCGTAAAACTGCGCAAATTGAAATTACGAAAATGAATTAGCTTAATAGAAGCTATGACAATGAGGCGATTTTTCAGCCGTATCTAAACATTTTTTCCGCATATTTTGAGTCACTTGATCAACAGCTAGATGTTACTACTGGCAAAAATGGCGAAGAAGATGACAGGAAGTGGTAGGAGGATGACAGTTTTTTTGTTTTTGTTTCGGACAATGTCCAGCTGGCTCCTCCAGAGTTCTCACAGAATCACACAGTTTATAAAAGTTGTGTGTCATTGAATCCGTAGCTCTTGAAGTGGGAGACTACAATTTCGCTGCATACATAGCCCTCCCCTTGGACTAACAAGGCATAAAACATTCGTAGAATATAGACAAAGATTCATGCACATTTGTAAAGGAAACTAAAAATATATATATAATAAAAAAAACAATTATCAAAAGTGATTCGCAAATTATTTTCAATGAAAGAGCTAAGTCATAAGATCAAAAACAAGTTTGTGCACTTGTTTTGTCAGACTACAAAAGCGCACACTGTAATTACAGGTAATTGTTCACGCACACGTGTTTTCCCACATCCACTTTCCTGCGGCTCCTGGTGAATGACTAATTGGGGGTGACAGAGAACAAAGGAGAAGATTAGGAGACTGAGCCTGTGACACACCACCACAGGTCAGGGGCGGGTTTAGTCTCTGTGATTATGGACGGGCAGGAGTCACCGAGGGACACAACAAGAGCCGACTCCACTACACCATGCTGAGCAGCCTATTCCAGGCCCTGTAGGTCGGCACGGAGTTTGTGGTTCTACGTAAAACTCTAAAGACTTCAACACGGAGCTCGATCGGCAGCCGAGATTGGCAGGTCATGTAAAAAAAGAAAAAAAAAGTGCTGTTCGGTGAGAGTAAGGCAACAGTCTGACCAGTATGAGTAAATAAATAAAACTTTGATGAAAACCACACACATAAAGTGCATTTATGAAACTTTGAAAGGCAGCGTTTCAAGACTACTTTTCTGGAACAATCTAAGCGTGTCTGTAGATGTTTGTACGTTTAAAGAGAATATAAAAACTCCCCTCTCAGCTGGTCATTTTTTTTCCCTCCAGAGAAAAGAAAACCAGTGTGCTCTTGGTTTTAGGCGTTCGGCTTCTTTATCGGCGCGCCGTCTAATTGCTCGGTTTGATTCTGAAGCTAACCAGGAGCGATGTCATCCCTCTGCGATCGCCACAATGGGCCTCATTGGATTAAGTTCGAGCAGGCTTTGTTAAAAGCTGGCGCAAATCTAATCAAGGAAGAGACCTCAATTATGCTAGCATGTACTTAAATGATCAGATCACTAAAAACGGAGGAGGGGGGTTGGTTGGTGTTGGAATGTAATCAGCGGCTGTTAAAGGCCGGTTCGTTCTGGCTGATGGCGGCTTTAAAACGAGATCCAGGATTTTTACAGTAATGAGGAGGCTGTAATGATGAGAGAAGAGGAGGTAGCAAGTACCTTTTTCTTGTATGATCAGGTAAATATTGTTCACAAAATAGGATGTTTAATGTGATTTTTAAAGATCTGGATCAGTACTTTACCCTTCCTGACATCAGATGCTGTCTGGGTGACTCAGAGACCCACTAACATCCCAGTTAGCGGATGTTAGTGGATACATCCGCTAACACAAACCGCAGCGACATTGTTGACATTATACCATACCATACCATACCATACCAACTTTATTTATAAAGCACTTTAAAACAACCACAGCTGATACAAAGTGCTGTATATTAAAACACAACATAATAAAAAAATAAAAACTCTTATAGTTTAAAAACAAAAACATACAATTTAAAATTAGTTCCCGCTGGAGTTGAAAGCCAAGTAAAATAGAAGGGTTTTAATACGAACTTTAAAGTGAAGTTTAAAGTTTAAAGTGAAGGGGCCTCCATGACCTGCAAAGGCAAGTCGTTCCATAACTTAGGGCCCATGACAGAGAAGTCCTGTCCCCTCTGAGCTTCCTTCTGGATCTCGGTACCTCCAAGAGCAGCTGATCTGCTGACCTGAGAGACCGATACTCTCAGTAACTAGTGTTGACAGTAACTAGTGTTTATACTACTGCAAACACTAGTTACGTTTCCATTCCCCATGTAATTGTGCAATTTGACATTTAGAAAATAAATTTGCTTAAAGAAAACGCTGCAAATTCGAAAAAACTTGTTTTTATGATAAGTTTTGGCGCCGGGTGAGGTGTTTATTATTATTTTTGGTCGTATGAAAAAGGATTTATTTTGCAAAACTGCAATGGAAACACTGTTTTCGCATCACACATTTGAAGTGAGTGGCTGGAAACTCGACATGACAAGAACAACATAGTAGTATCTGGGTGCTTCGTCTAATAATATCAAAACATTTCACTGACTGTGGTTAAAGACTAAAAAGAAAGACAACAATTATCCATCCATCCCATCCATTTTCTTGCACCCTTGTCCCTTAATGGGGTCGGGAGGGTTGCTGGTGCCTATCTCCAGCTAACGTTTCGGGCGAGAGGCGGGGTCACCCTGGACAGGTCGCCAGTCTGTCGTAGGGCAACACAGAGACACACAGGACACACAACCATGCACACACACACTCATACCTAGGGGCAATTTGGAGAGGCCAATTAACCTGACAGTCATGTTTTTGGACTGTGGGAGGAAACCAGAGTACCCGGAGAAAACCCACGCATGCACAGGGAGAACATGCAGACTCCATGCAGAAAGACCCCAGGCTGGGAATCGAACCCAGAAGCTTCTTGCTGCAAGGCAACAGCTCTACCAACTGCACCACTGTGCAGCCCGACAACAATTATATGTGCTTTAAAAATCATATCTTAAAATCCACAAATTCTTATCAATAAATTAAAATCTTTCCAAGCCAAACATCCCATCGTTTGGACCTATATGAGGTGTTCAAAATCGTATTCATGCTGGTGATCGTGTTTCAGCTTGAGACGTCTTATATGAACATGTTAAATTCTGACATATAAATGAACAAATTAGAGAGGGGGAGGAGGGAAGAAGAGGCTTAAACGAAGCGTTAAGATGAGCCTAGCAGCTGGTGAGGACGCCTCTTCCAGCTACAGCATGTTGAAGAATGTAGAAAAGGTGAAGAGGCATATTGTTTGCACTCCATTATATGCTGGATCACTGCGGCCTAAGGGCCAGGTGGCATTCTCTGAAGCCCCTGGTGGAACAGCTGAGACTGACCCTGCCCTCTGACCTCCCTGAACCGTGACAGGAAGCAATTATCCGGAATGTCAGCGAGTGCGGTGGCATTCCTCCACGGGAGGCCTGAGGTCTGAGCAGATAACAGTTGTCGTCAATGATGTGCAGAAAATAAAACAAGAGCTCATAAATTCATCATGTTCACACACATATTCACAGGCTGGGTCGAACTGTTTTTCGTTTTTACAGCCCACGCTGACGTGAAAAGAGAAAAAAATTCACATAAAACCTTTAAAACTTGTTATGCATTTACGAGGAAACAGCAGATGAAAAACAATAAGTTAATCAGTCCCTCCAGGAAGCTGCGACTTTGCCACAAATCTGACTAATCACTTTTAACGTTTTCCATATTTTCTTCTTTTCAGACAAATCACTGCAGAGTTTTCTTCCAAACAACCCAGATAACGTCAGCTGAATGCTGACTTGATAGTCCATCTCCAGTATATCAGATTAAGCTTGTTAATATAGAATACTAATGTTATTGTTACCCCTTTTTACATCGCTTGCTCATTAGTTGAAACCAGGAACAAACCCAATCCTCTTAAATTTCTATACAGAAGTTGCATTTCCATGGACAATATAATTACGCAATTTGACATTTTGGAAATAAATTTGCTCAATGAAAACACTGACATTTTTTAAAAGAACTCTTGTTTTATGATTTAAAAAAAGTTTTTTTTTTTGGCCATATTAAAATCGGTTTATTCACAAAACTGCAACAGAAAAACTTTTCCGGATCACACGAGTCACATGATCAACACCTGGATGTTGCTGCTGGCAAAAACCACAAAGAAGACGACAACAGGAAGTAATAGGCGGATGATTATGTGGCATGTTTTTTCATGCCACATAACAAAATTATGCACGTATGATTTTAATTAGATTTCTCATTCAATGGAAACATAGCAATTGCAAAATTGTGGGGTAAAGGGGGTTTCCGACGTTAGCAGAATATTGACAACGTTTTGCGCACATTTGTAATGGAAACGCAGCTACTGTTACTTTCCACATATTTAAAAGAAATCTTTATTATCTTTATTATGTACATCAGTTTAAACCTTTTTCATCAAAAAGGAATAAAGCTTAAAACATTTAAAGTTTGACTGCAACTTTTTGAAAAAAGCGCCAAAAAAACAAAAACAAAAACAAAACGGTAACCTCAGGTCACAACAATCACAATAAAGCATCGCAACATCCTGCCTGGATTGACTGTTTAATGACCAAAACAGGATCCTCACTTTGAGATTTAATTGCAAATGAAGCAGGTATCGTCGAAAAAGTGACTTCTGCGTTTTATTCTCAGCCTCAATTTGTAGAAATGCTTCCAATTACCTCGTGATAATGGAAAATTGGACCACAAACTAGATTCTGCTGTGTGAAAGGACCTGACTCACATAGGGTTTGCTGTGGAGCTACTCAGCAGATCGGACCACCTAGACAGAGCTGTGAATGTGCGCAAACATTAGAAGGAAAGATGGAAAGCATGTATCCTTTTGAGAGAAAACCCTCAAAAGGTTAAAAAATCGATCTGAAGCTCCGCTCGCCTTGCACCTTTTATTTTCCGACTTGTCCCGCTCACCCGAACCTCGCATTACCTCACCGGAGGAGGATCTGCCTAAAGCCGCAGCAGTCTCAGAACAGACAAAAGGCGCTCATCTCCAGGAAGCTGCTGCCGCTGCCTGCGGTTTTGGCGAGGAGAGCAGAGGGAGAGAAGCAAAGAAGGGGGGAAAAAGTGACTCAGCCCCACGGCTTCTTTTCTCGTCTCTGCCGACTCCGGGATAAACGGAGGTAAGAGAGCGCAGGGGGAGATAATATTTAGAGCAGACCTCGTTTCAAGGGCAATAGAAGAGAGAAAGTGGGTATGAGCTTGGGTGGTTTGGAAGCCGCGAGGGTTGATCTATACTATTACTGGCAGAGGGACTCGCACCACGAGCTCCTGTGTGAGCGAAGAGGAACTGCCGCCGGGCCCGGCCCGGCCCCGATCGGACCCGGCCTCCCCCGCCGCTGCAGCTCCGCTGGCCTCTTAAGTGAACCAGATGGGCCTCAGATGAGATACTGATGTGGCATGAGTGAGCAAAACACCAGCATGCATGTAAGGATACACACAAATAAGCTGGTACCGACACAGCCTGACAAACCACCAAATCCATAATACAAAACATATAATCTGCTGCTTCGCCACAGCACGTCACCAAACTTCAGAACTACCCTCTCCACATACCCAAACTTACTAAATAAAAAAATAAAAAAGAAAACTTAATGGCATCTGCTGTAGACCTAAAAATATAACTCAAACGTGGTTTTATTTTTTTCCATTTGTACCATTTATACACACTCAATATCTGTGTGGGTTTGGGGCTTTAAATAATTTTAACTCTTCAACTTTCTTAGGGTGGAACAATTACACAACTTATAACTTTAATGGCTTTTAAAAGCAAGAGTTGGATGCACAAATTTGAGTTAATTGTGGATTTTGTATAATCCAAACAGGTTTAAAATGACACTTAGTAGCTCAAATGTATAAATCCAACCTCAAGAAGGCTTGGATAAATGTTCCTCAGCAAGTTGTAAAGAAACTACACTCTGAAGTTATTATCTTTATTACTTATCAGGCTTGAATCTGAGTATAGTGATGGACTCGGGCTTGAACCTTCAAAGACACAAAGACGGTTACAAAATCAGCCTTCTATCACATGAAAACCTTTTCAGGATGAAAGGACTAATGTCCCAGCAAGACCTAGAGAAAAGCATCCATGTGCTTATCATTAGTCACACTGATAACTTGGTCCTATGAGGACTAGTGTCCTCACAGGTCTGCCGAAAAAAAAGAAGCTGCAGATGATCCAAAATGCTGCTGGTTCTGGTTCTGCATCCCAAGAACCAAACATGGTTCTGGTTCATGTTTGGTTCACCCATTTCTATTACTCATCTGACCCAAACTATCACTTCTGACAAAAATTAATTGATTAGGATGTTCAAAATTCACCCAGGAACCATGAAGACTAAAGTCAGGACATTTTAAGAAGTACTTCAAAGTCAAAAATTGAGACAGCAAGGAGGCGTACAGAAAGAGCAAACTAAGGCGGAATTATACCAGGGATGAAGAAGATCACAAGTTTCAAGCACAAGAACATTTGGGCAGATGAAACTCTGGACAGAGCAAATGTACTAAACTCATTCTTCAATAGATTTAGTTCAGGAACAAGCTCAACATCCTCCTCTCCTGTACCCAGCCAAACAGACATCCCACCCTCCTCTGACTCACAGCTTTCCTGTCAAACCTCAGATGTTTTATTTTCCACTTCAGTCATGGACTCTTCTGCTTCTACAAGTTTGTCTTCCACCAAATCAGGAGATGCTGCTGCTCCCTTTGCCTCCGCCCAACATCTTTCTGTATCTAGAAGTCAGATGAAGAGGCCGTTGGAGAGACTGAACCGGAACAAGGCAGCATGTCAACGCCAAAGTCCTATGCAACATCTCTTCAACCTAAGTTTGACCCAAGAGAAGGTTTGGGTATTATGGAAGACTTCCTGCTTGGTTCTGTTACCAAAGGAACCTCACCCATCACTGATTAATGACTGCAGACCTGTTGCCCTGACATCCCACATTATGAAGGTCCTGAAGTTAGAGATGAAGATGCCATTATACACCTGCTTCAACAAACCCACTGTCATCTGGACAAAGCAGGCAGCACTGCGAGGATCATGTTCTTTGATTTCTCCAGTGCATTCTACACAATTCAGCCTGATCTGATTTGTGAGAAAACTCTAGGAGACACAGGTGGAGGCCTCACCAATCACCTGGATCTATGACTACCTCACAAACAGACCACAGTTTGTTAGACTGAAGGACTGTGTGTCTAACCAGGTGGTCAGCAGCACAGGAGCACCACAGGGCTCTGTACTCTCACCATTTATTTTCACTCTCTACACTTCAGACTTCCAGCACATGTCTGACCTCTGTCATCTACAGAAATACTCAGATGACTCTGCAGTTGTTGGTTGTATCAGAGATGGACAAGCGGCTGAGTACAGAAAGCTGGTGGACTTCTTTGTGTCATGGTGTGGGAACAATCACCTCATCATGAATGTAAACACAAACAAAGACTGTAGATTTCAGGAGAAATAGTTAAATCAAACACCATTTCCATCATGGGAGAAGAAGAAGAGGTGGATGAATAATATAAATACCTTGGTGATCATAGGGACAACAGACTGGACTGGAGACTCAACAGTGACGTCATCTAAAAGAAGCAACAGAACAGGCTGTACTTCTTAAGGAAGCTTAGGTCCTTCAGTGTTTGCAGCAAGATGCAGCATATCTTGTTTAAGTCTGTTGTTGAGTGTCATCGCTTTTGCCATCATCTGTTTGGGCAGCAGCATCAGAGCCAGAGACTTAACTCAACAATCT
Organism: Poecilia reticulata; assembly: GCF_904066995.2. Classification (NCBI taxonomy): domain Eukaryota; kingdom Metazoa; phylum Chordata; class Actinopteri; order Cyprinodontiformes; family Poeciliidae; genus Poecilia; species Poecilia reticulata. The sequence continues at coordinate 6,079,374 of NC_088835.1, forward strand.
GATAAAGAAGGCTGGTTCTGGTTTGGTTCTATTCCAGGGACGACTGTGGAACCTCTGGAGAGGACGAAGCAAAGAATTTTATGTAAAAATGAAGAACATTACTGATAACTACTAGCATCCTCTTCATGAGACTGTCATACAACAACAGAGTGTCCTCAGTCAGAGGCCTCATCAAAACACCTGTAATACAACCTGCTACAGGAGAACGTTTCTGTCCACAGCCATTAGAATCAACACTAACTCCTTTGAAGAAAATTATGCGATATGAGTTACAACATTTAATTTTGTTCTGGGATTAACAAAGTATTTTTGAATTGAATTATTATAAACTGGAAGACTGTTTAATAAAATTACTAAAATGATAGCATTCATCATTTATGATGAGTGTATGTAAACTGACTGGCCATGTGAAACCTAGCTAGCCTGGAAATGAGAGGAAACACACAGCTAACTGCAGAGAAACAACACTAAATTGTGTTACACTACTAATTGGAGCAAAGTGAAGTTCACATACAAAGATGAAGCAGAAACTAAAAAAAAAAAAAGGAAATTGTTTTGGGGAAGCCAAACAGGCATCCTCAGTGAGTTCATTAGCTTATTAACTAATTAGCTTTCAAGTTATCTCAACAACCGCTAGCTATCTGTTTACATTCTTAACTCCTTACACATGTGCCATTAGTTCAGTTGGTTAAAGAAAAAGGGCTTTGATTTTACAAGCATCAGCTGGTTTCTGAAGATTTTCAGAATTAGGATGGTTCTCGTATTGAAATCCAGGTCAGTAAATACAAAGCTACTGATCCATTTTAGAAGCATTTAGCCTTAGATCGGGATTTGATCTTATTTTCTGTTTTATCATTAAACCTCCTTTTGAGACACAAATTAAGCTCTGGCTCTCCACCGTCTGAAGATAAGCACATTGTGAACTTGCTTCAGATTTTATGAAGTGACGAAAACCGCAGTAAGTGCGGCCTCTAATTGTGCTAATTCTCCACCGCGTGGCACCGTTTTTCCATTTCAAATGCCCCCAAAACAAAGACACCATAAATTGTGTCAACATCAAGACTGTAATTTTGTTAGGAGAATCCACTCCCTCCTCTAACCTCTTTTTTCATGGTATGAAAATATGATTACTGTTTCAACAGTAACTGTTTCATTACTGTTTCAACAGTAATCACATTTTTTTTTTTAAAGGCATGTTAGTACAATTTCAAGTTTGCTAGAAGAATTGATGCAGTTAAGTGAAATTGACAGAATTAAATTACTTTGTTCCACAGTTTTTCAGGTTTTCCCAGAATTTTAAGCGCAGGTTTTCTTCAAGTTCAAGTTCAAGTTCTTAAAGCCGTAGTGTGTAGCTGTAGGAACACTACACATTACAAATATTTTTTTTTACATATTTGTTGAAACTGTCACTATGTTGTGACAGTATAGTATGAGGCAGATAATCTGTGAAAAAAATTTAGCTTCTCTGCCTTTGCCTGGCACTAACTAGAAACAACCAATCAGAGTCAGGGGGCGTGTCTTCACGCTGTCAATCCCTCTTCGAGTGTTGCTGTTCATCCACCTCTTCTCCCTTGCTCTCTGCTCTGCTGTAGCTAGCAGAGTTGATGCTCCACCATTAGCACATTTAGCAGCGAGTTCATGATGCTGATTGACAGCGCTAAGACCCGCCTCCTGGCTCTGATTGGTTGTTTTTGGCCAGGAGCGGTGCATTTCTTCAGATGGCAACAGTAGCTCAGAGAGAAGGTTAATATATCTCAAAACATACTGTCACAACATGGTGACAGTTTGAACAAATATGGAAAAACATAATTTTTTATAAACGTTACATACTGCAGCTTTAAGTTCTAACCTCTCGAAGCTTTTACAACATTAACGCCCATGTTTTTAACTGAGATTGGGTGTTGGGGGTGAGATTTAGAGGAGGGAAACTAAGACATCTCTCTACCCAGTTACTCTGATTCATCCCAAGATGTCCTAAACCAGAAGAAATACACTTTTCCCTAAAATATTTCTGAGTCTCCTCCTGGTAGAGAAACCTTCAGGGCAAGGTATCCTACTCAGACACCCAACCCAACCAAACTGACTCCTTTTCAGAGCTGCAACTCCTCACCCATCTCTAAAGGAGCGCTCAAATACTCCACTGAAGACTCTGTACACTGCCTAATGGCTGTAGACGGAAGCTATACCAGCATTTCATAGACATCTTCTCATTTTTGACATTCAGCTCATAGAAACAAACAAGAACAAATGTGACGCAGCAAATAAGTCACGTCCTTTTGCACAGGCATGAACTGTTCATCTAGTCAGTCAGTTGGTTGTAGTTTTAGGGTGTAAAAGATTTTACGCCTCAATAGTCTGGTCAAATCTCCAGATCTCTCAAACACAGATTATGAGACTATATAGATGACAAATTCTCTTTGAAGACGAGCCTCGCTTTAAAGCAGCAGAATTCAAAGTATTGTCACCCGGATTTTTCATGCCCTCCAATTCTGAGATGCCAGGAAGAATCAAACAGAACACTTGTTGACCTAGCCGTGACACGACTCCAGGGCCACCAGAGAGTGCCTTAATAAGTATTCTTAAACACGGAGGGGGATTAGCCAGATGGCCAGATCACTCTTTTCTCCAACCTCTCCCCATCAGTAGATTTCCAGTGTTTCCCGACCCTGCTGAAACCATCGGAATTGGCTTCATTTAGGCTAGTGTTACCGACAGCACTATTTGACTCCAGATATAATCTTTATTGCTTACAGAGAGAAAGTCCATTAAAAGGCAAACTGTAGGGTCCCAGTGCTGAAAGGTTCCTGGAGTGATGCCTGCAAGAGCCTTTAAAAAAAAAAAAAAGACCCCTTTCTTCGCTAAAGTGAAAGCAGCTATTGAGGGCGCTCAGAGGAGAACACTGCTCAAAGTGGCGCTCTACATTCGCTGTGAGACAAATCAAAAGCGTTTTAGTATGAGACAGTGGTGGTAGTGGTGGGAGGGGGAAAAACTGCAGTGGACATGCCCAGTGTGATAAAGTTTTGTTAAATGGACTACAAATTGTTCACTGTAGCAGGAGACTTTGACTTCCATTTAGTGTAGTTTCTCTGTTTGTGTTAGGATGGGCTAAACAAAACATGTTCATTACATTTTTTGCACAAAGTGATTCTTGCATAATTAAGTTTTAGTCTGCTCAGTTCTACTTTTCTGAATGAAGTTTCAGGTTTCATTCAGGGCTTCAGCTTCTCGACGTTTACACTTGCACTTCAAAACTGTACATTTGTACATCTTCGAAAAGCAGAAGTGGAGCCTCATGCACAACAAACAAAAGTACAGTAAGTGGTTTCTGAAAGATAAGTCAACAAAAAAAGAAACACTTATCTAGCACAAAAGCAAATGCAACCCCTTTAAGATGGTAAGTGAGAAAAGGTCCAAAAAGAGTCAAGACGGTAGACATTGTATCGATTATCATTAATTTCCACTACTCCATTCATAAAGTATATCTTCCATTACATTAAAACCAGGCTGTGCTCTTCACAAGGAACATCAGTCGTGAGAAAGTTAGTGACTATGTCAGAAAAGATCCTAAACACACACACACAGAGACACAAAAGCTGCACTAAAAAAATCTGGTTTGAAAGGACGTAGCCAAAATCATTTGTAAATTGAAAGCTTATCCAAAGTGCCAAACGGTGGCATGGAAAAGCTGGGAAGGAAGATGGACAGAGGAAACAGTTCACGGAGGATAAAGGGAACTTACAGAGATAAGAGACTTTCAGCTCCAACACCCTCGTCTCACTTGCGGTCGACTTTAAAACGCATGAACGTTGCCTGAAAAACAGAGAAAACTGCATTTTACCACAATGACTCAAGCATCACACATCAAAATGCCTGTTCTTTGTCATCACAGAGTTCCCTCGAAGCGTATGCATTCACCCAAATGATGACGAAGGAAAGCCATGAGATTCTACACACTAGCCATTATTTCACACCGGAGACCTACGAACTGAGCTCCGATAAAGTCTACAAACTCAAAGTGGAAAAACTTTCAGCCCACCTGAGAGGCCTTTGCAGCCGATGTTCGAGACCGAACAGAGGACCAGTGTGAAGTTCACAGCGGAGCAAACAGAGGATCAATGTGTTTCCTTCACAGCGCTTTCACTGAACAAACAGCATCACATACTCTCATACCACGCAAGGTCTAACAAACAACGGGATTTTTGTACGGCGCTTTGAAGTTGGAAAAAATTGGCCGCAATCCTTAACGTAGTAAGCGATGCCTGATGTTCACATTTAAGAACCAATTCCAGTGAAAGTAAGTTAAAAAAAAAAAACAAAAAGGTCTCTGGTCGTTCGGACAGCTCTCTGTTCTTCAGCGGCCCAGCCTGAACAAACCACTTTGACTCCGAGGGCTGACCTGGGGTTGACCTCAATTTGGTCTCATACACCCCACGCGCTCACGCCGCAAGCAGGCGTTGCTGAAGCAGGAGGTCACAGAAAACAAATAACATCAAAGAGGTCAAAACAGCCAACAAGGTTCTTTGAAGGCACCGCGCCACGTAACGGGCGGCTGCGACAGAGCAGAGTGGCCCTAAATTGAGGAAGGATAGAGGATGGCCTTAATTGATAGTGGGAGGTCAGTAATTTAAGAAATACAGAGGTGAACAAGATAAAGAGGAACTTCATGGAGTGGAAAAAGAAAGCAATACTTGCTCCAACAGAACTTGGCATCATGACGGCTCCTAAATGCGGCATCTAAGTTGTGCAAAAAGGGCAATACAAACACGCCTTTGATTCCAAAATTTGAGGCTAATTGAGAACAATGAAGGAAAAAGCAAACTCTGGGCATGTATGATCTTTTATTCATGTCCATAGTCAACCAAATGATTTTCTCTTCCATTTCTTTCTCTCAGGGCACTATTAAGTGTGCACAAAGAAGTGCAGATAATAATGAAAAATCATCTGCAAAAAAAACCACACACTTTAATATATACGAGTCTGCAACACACAAGTTTAAGACGCAGCTCCTTTTCGTTTATGTCCGACTAAATTCAAGGATTTGAAAGTCTCTTGCAGTCGGCTGACTTTGGGACGGATTTGCCAGATCCCAGTTCCCACTCCGCAGCTCCCGCTGACCCGTCTGAACACGTTTCACACGACTGCTGAACAGGTTCTTCTCCTTCCCCTCCATTTCGTACCCGCTCGTCTGCAGATAGCAGGTCCAACACCTGGGGAATGCTGGGTAATCACAGAGACAGCTGGCTGCCTTATTGTGAAGAGGTGCCTCAAAACATACATACCTGTTTAATATGCAAATTCAATGGGAGCCTTGTGTAAGAGCAAAACTTTCTGATGATTTTCAGTATAAACTTGGATCCATAAAAACTGTCAGTACTTGGATACGAGCTGCAGGTAAGGAGAAAAATCAGAGGGGGTTCAAGTTGGAGGGTTTGTGACTTATGGTTCTTTGTCAATTTTTGGGATGTGCATGAAAAATGAACGAAGGTTTCAATGGTGTTTTCACACCCAATAGTCTGGTAGATTTGGTTAGGATGGGGACCAAAGTTGCAACATTTGTTATATATTCTATTGGTGCGGTTCGCTTTCACACTGCACTGTTTCAATCGAACCAAATACCTTTGAGCAACCTGTTCCCCTCCACGCCTGTGGTGGCGCTGCACCAAGAACCGCTGAAGGAAACGACACGAAAAACCTCAGCATAAAACACTGAACGCAACTTCCTTCTTCACAAAATCTAAACACTACACTCCCGGGTTTGTTTTGGTTGTGCTTACCCAGAATTCCCTGTGCTATAGTCCACTTCCTGGTTTTGGAGCACCCTGCGATACCCTTGGCTTTCACATGTGCATTTAAGAGTTCACTTCGACCTAACAAAGAAGTTTACAGATGGGCCAGAGTTCGCATTTTTGGTCCGCGCCAGAGTTCATTTGTGCACTCACACCTCCCCAAACGAACCAGACTATAAAAAGTTTACTTTAAGCATCCTGTTGTGAGATCATTTTAAGATTACCAAGTTATGCATTCAAGGATACAACAAGTACACTCATCTATGTACAATAATAGTGTACTAGGTATTCACTTGTGGTTTACATTTTAGTTTATTGAAGTATATTTAAAGTATGCTTATGAAAGGGATTAGAACTTGATTAATAAAGTCAAGTCAAATGTTTCCCTGTTACTGTTTTTTAAGGTGTTTAGAGGTAATGAAACTCAGCACACACTATTTACTGTTGACTTTTAAACTCCAGAGCATGAAAGTTTATAACAGTTATCAAGACAAACGCATGAAGTGAAAAACTTGCTCTGCCATATTAAATGTAGCATGAGTCGATGACTTAACCTGATTCTGTACTTGGATCAAGATATACTATTCCTAAACTAATCAAGTATAGTTTGTAAACATTTAACTTCAAGTAAACTGCCTCATTTTAAGCATCAAATAAGTACGCTTGTAGTAACACTATAACGAACTGCTTTTTGCTAAGGGTGGGTAAAAACTGTTAATGCAGAACAATCGTCTTTTAGAAAGACCTCGATGTGACGTGGCGGGATTAGAGATGGTACAGGTGAGGTGACGATAAACTATTGTTTGTTCACAGTGGGGTCTGCACCCGAACAATGAATGCACACACTGAAACAACCAAATATGCATGGCCCCAAATGTCATCCTGCTGCAGCTGTCAGTGCCACTTGTGCAGATGGAGACACTCTGGGGTAAGAACAATGGAACTCTATCAGACAGAGGCTATCTCAATAAGCGCGGCGCAGCATGCGGCCCGGTGCTGCCACGTTCAACGTTTCCAAATAATCATATGGCCAATTAAACCAAAATGAGCTTCACTTGACCCATAAATGATGAGCTTATAGCACGTGCCATCTCTCAGATGGCCTCTGGTAACGTCGAACATCGAATATTATTATTTAGCTCAGTTTTTTTTCTTTTTCTCTTTCTTTTTCTCTCTCTCTGAGGGGGCCCGTAAGCAAGCAACACACTTCCAATAAACGGTTACACATTTCACACCATGAAACCGTCTATTATTGCACAGGCTTCTGATTTTTTTTTCTCTTTTTCTTTTAACCAAACCTCATACCCCGCCAACTTTCAAGACATTAGCGGTTCGCAAAAATGAGTTTCTAAAATGTATTATTTTCCAACAGAGACATTTCAGAGACAATTTGCACTGGACATCTATCAGTTGCTTATTTGATTTCTTGTTTGTTTCAGTTCTTGAAGAGTAACAGCCTAAATGCCAAGGACATATTGGTAAAGAAATAGCTCATAAACTTGTTTTAAGAGAGCCTGAAGGAAAAAAAAATATTTATTTCAGTTCCTACCAACAAATCAAACCCAATCTTTCCACCGATAAACTTTAAACTTCTGTCAATTCACCAGAAATTCAAACTGGGAGTGGCGACCGCAAGGATTTTTAACGCTATCAGAGGCTTTTTTTTTTGATTGGGTGTTGGTACTGTTGGTCAACTTTTGCTGCTGATAGGGGGCTAAAAGCCCAGATACAACGACTACACAACCTTATAGGACAATGAAGGCATAAAATTAGATTCTGACACCTGTTGAAGACTTTGTTTACTGGTGTTGATTAAAAAAATCTGAACACGAACCAAAGAGTGCAGAAATGTAGGAGCAAAATTGCTTCTTGGGAAAGCTATCTAGGAGTTATATGCAGATTTAACAAGTATGAATGAGGAAATGTTAAGACAGTTCTCAGGACACGAGAGGCTGTGCAGCCATTCACGTGTGAGTCACGGAAACGGGAAGATGACCCACCTGCTGATATGCCAATAAATGCAGAGAGGCCAACCAGATGCCAACTGAGACTCATATATTGCATCTTGTTTGTTGCAGTTTTAGTGACTTACATATAAAAGGATGAGTACTTTTCTGAAATTTAATAAGCGGTAAAATAAATGTTTTTAAGGTATGTTTCTTTTTTTATAAACGTCATAAATTCGCACTGGCCACTTTAGTAGTGGGTTACTATTTTTTTTTAAAGACACAGGCTTACGTACCATAAATACACACTCACTTTCAAACCTGGAAGATTATATATGTCAACTGCTGAAGTAGCAGTCATCTAACTGAACAGGGACACTCATAACGTCGTGTGACAACGAAGGCTGGACAAGAACGAAGCCTGGCAACAAAAGCCGTACCTAGCTTGGCTATGTTAGAAGCTACGTCACTGCCGTCCTTTTCTTGCTTATGCTAGCTCATAGGACAAAGAGATGGATTAATTACAGGAGTAAGTACAAATAGGAGTCACACAAAGCTGTGTTTTTTTTTTGTTCACTTCCTCTTGGTCAGGAAGTTAACTAGCTGGACATGCTAGCTAGTGTAGCTAAAAGCTAGTGGCATCACTGCTGAGCTCAATGTATTTTAACACGTTAATTATAACATTACTGGTCCCCTTTCCTTTTTATTGCATACAAAAGTGTTGAGCAGAAATGTTTGTGTTTGCGTATTTCTGGCACACTCAAATCTGACACACAAGCAACGTCCAGAAACAGTGATGGAACTGGAGTTTCGATCTTGCTTCAAAACACAATCTCATGGCAGACTGGAAAAGACTGTTGCTGTGAAAAGAAGAAGCCTAAAATAGAACCTCAATGCTAAACATATTGCAGCAAAAAAGACAGCCCTACAACGAATGTCAGCATCTGCAGTACACGTTTATAAAACTTTATAAACACTCCAGGAAAACTTTTGTCCAAGACATTACATGATGAGATGTGATAATTATAAAACACCCAAAAAAACAAATTTAAACCTACAACTGTCACTATGTTGTATGAGCACAGCAGCTATACTAGTGACCCAACTCACTGCTGTCCAACTTTCCACATCATAATTTCAACTTTAGCAGAACAAAGAACTCATCACAACGTCCGATCACGTAGACAGTGAACTAGTGGCTCTGCTGCCAACTTGTCTTAGCAGAAGTTAAAAATGAAAACTTTGAAATTGCTCTGCATCTAAATCTTGGTTTGGCAAACAATCTGACCGTCATTCTGGTTCCATGGCACTACTGACAACTTAAAAGTTTTTGATTTCAGCAAGTTCCTATCTGGTCAGATAAAGGATAAGCAAGCTACATCAGTTGACATAAGTGTTAACAGAAAGTGTGTTTAACATCCAATCTGAGGGATGCTCAAAATACAATAGTAAAATAAAAAAGCTTACCATCGCAAGTTTTCATTTAAATTGACTTTTTAAGCTTGCCAATTGTTTAATGGTCAAGAAATGACTCAGACAATAATGTCTCCTGATTACATAAAATAAAAAAAGACCTTGTTGAAGGTATGAAAGAGGCTTGTTCAAACTGCTATAGAGGGCTTTTAAACAGAGGGATCTGACGAGAGGGAGTTTGAATGAATGAAACACTTTTACGTTCCCTTCGCAAACAACCGGGGCGGCAAGGGGGGGGAAACACTGCGGAAGCTTAAGTGACAATATGTATTCTCTCCCAAGTTGCTGTGAACATAAAATATTGCTAAAGCGAAGGGTGGAAACGGGGTGGGGGGGTGAGAGGGACGAAAGGGGCAAGTGGCAGCACATACATCTAAACCTCACGGCTCCGCTCGCTACCCTCAAGAGATTACATTCTGCTGCTCGCCATTGTCAGACTCCTTCAAGACAAAGCCTGTTCCACTGTGCAAACAGCACGCCTTGGAAAAGATTGTAAAAACAAGAGGTGAATGTCAAAGGCAAAAAAAGTGAATAGGATCTCTCCCTTCTTTTGTCGAACGAGTGAGGTATGCACAAACACATCACTGCATGACATAGAAGAAAGGAGGGCCTTGTGAAGGAAGGCGCTGGAAAAAGTTGGAGCGTCTTTGCGATGAAAAAGCCAATACCGTGAGAAGTTGCCTGCCTGACTCTTGGGTCTATATAAAAAAAAAGAAGAAAAAAAACCCTCCATAAGTATTTAAATGAAAGACCTCCAGGAACATGGGGGGCGAGGGGGTATTTCGTTCCAGACAAACACGAGGAACGACGGAACGATGACCTACGGCTGCCAAGAACGTAAAAGGTTGCAAAACGCCGTTGGGGCCAGTCTGCGAAAAAATAAATAAATAAAACGAGTGCAAAGAAAAATAAGGCAACATGTACAAACTAATGTCTTCCTTCGCTCAGATACGGCGAATTGAAATCAGATGCAAGGAAGAAGCACCAACTCTCTCGCTTAGCTTTTCCGGGGTCTAAAGTCAACCTGGTCGCAACCCCAACAAGGCTTTAACTGTCGGGGGGCAATTAATAAGGGGCGACCTCGCTCCCCTCCGCACCTCCCCTCCACGTCCCATTCTTTAATTTACAAGGCCAGCGCCAGCCTGTAATTAATTGCTGCGTGCATAAATGTAAATGAGTCCACTGGGGGAAGCAGAGGGAAGGAAAAAAAAAAAAAAAAAAAACGGCTGTCAGACCAATATTCCAGCGGGGAGCAATTTGCGAGAGAGGGAAATGATTTAGAGGACGGGGCACAAATCTGCTGCTCGGTGAAACACGGAGAGGCGAACACGAGGGGAGACTTGTTGAGATTAAGAAGGTGGTCGGCACGAATGATTTAAAAAGGACAACTGGAAAAGAAAAAAACAAAACATGTACACCGCTGATAAATATCACTTGTTTTATTTTTATAAGACTTTTTTTAACTTACTTTTGTCTTTCAGCCCTAATGTCTAAACATGACTTTACTATGTTAAATCCAGCAATGTTTCTGCTGCCATTTCTAATTCCTCCGCGTCACTCTGCGTCCACACTGATATATTTTTTGACGTTCATATTTCTCTATGCTGCGACGTCGAGTTTGATGCAATCCTTTATAGAGAAGCCGGGATTTTCTCATTTCTTTACGCTCGCTGCTTTTCTAAGTCCTTTCGCCAGAAAATTCACAACTAAATAAAATGAAAATCCGAGAAAAATGTACCAATTTGAAATCAAAATTGAGTCCCTCAGCATGTTTGGCTGGCAGTGACCTTTTTCTATTATTATTATTTTGTGACTATGTTTCCAGAGATTTTAATAGATATTTAAAGAAGAATTCATTCACTAAGCAAATAAGACATTCCCTTTAAAATTATGCTGGTTTAGAAGACAACAAACTGCAGGTAGGCATGTGAGAAAAGTCTTTAATATGTTTCTAGAATTTTCAAATTATTAAAATCAACATAATTTTTCCCTTTTCCTTTCGCTCGCTTCAAATAAAAAAAAAAAACAACATTGCCTTGTCCTCCAGCAAGTTGTGGAGTTTCACTGCTCCAAAAAAACCAAACAAAAAAAACCAAAACAAAGTGTGGCACGCCACAGAAATGTGTAATCGTTCATTGCGACTACAATAGTGGCCGTCATTCATGAAATCCAGCCACAAAAAGCCGCGAGAACAAACAGTTACGGAAACCATTGTGACTTTAGATGTAAAGAAAGCACATGTGAAGTCCTCAAGGGAGGGAGGGAGGTTGGAGCAGTGACACCTAAACACACAGGTATACACACACACACACACACGCATGCATACACACACAGCAGCAATCACAATAGCGTCTTTATGGAATAAGCTCCTTTTCACCAAAGTGCTTTACAAAGGTAAATGAGATTTTTTTTCCTATAGCGGGCCTCCAGCAATAACAATTGACATCACAGACTGGTCTAAATATGTTCCCCTTACTGAACAGGGGAGACCCGGTATGAGCTTCTTGAGATCGAGACCGAGTGGCGTGCTGAAGCGGCAGTTTTCTTTCTCCCCCCTTTCCTGCATCGGCAGGAACCACGGACTTCGAACACGGTGGCAGAGGGCCATTTTATTTGGCTACGCACCAGCGGTAAGCTGAGACGGATGAATTACCTCTTAAAGAACCGTCGAGGGACCGACCCGACTGCTCGTTTCCAACGTTAAACCGTTGTAGACTCAACAACGTAACTGTTTTTCTCCTTAATTCGGAGCCTCACAAAAGCACTCACACTTTTTGTCGCGTCACGGCCGCAGACCCAGAGGGATTTTATCGAGGTTCTGTGTCACAGACAAACACCAGGTGACTGTAAACTCCAAAATTATATTTTTACAAATAAAAATCTGAGAAGGCATGTCGTGCTTTTATATTTAGCATCCCCAGATAAGCAGAATGAACTCTACACTCTAGCTCCTAGTTAACTGGATATATAGTTCTTGACTTTGACTAGGTCATTTTAAAACATACAGTAAAAGCTTCTAACGGTTCCATCACACCTACGGCTACAGCAGATTTTCCTCCATGATTGTTCTGCTTTTATCTCCTTTCATCTTCCATCAACTCTGACCTGCTGAAGACAAACATCCCCTCATCACGATGATGCCACTGTTATGTTTTAAGGTGAGGACGGTAAATAGTGTATTTTTTCCACACTGTTCTCATTTCCTCTGGGATTTTCTCAAAACAGCTGGATTTCACATAGCCAGAGCTTTACAAAAGCTATTAAGTTCCCCCAATGCTATTTTGAATATATTGTGTGTATATATATAAAATACACACAAGATCAGTTTCAGAAAACGTTTCATTCACACGAACCAGAACATATACGCCCCTGAACGTTGTTTTAAACATTCCAAACACATAGGGGGCAGTGTAGCACAAAGCTAAAACCTCTGCCAGCCAATCAGATTGCTTCAAAACAACCGTTTAACTTCCTGTTTAACTGAGATCCTTTAAAATACCGCGTTCAAAAATAAAGTTGATAAAATGTCGAGCAAGACGATGGATACATTGGCTCATTATTTGTCACAGACTGTAATGGATAGGGTTATAAATCTCCATTTCCCATGTACACGCAAACACAAATACGGAGTTTTCTCAAATCTCTACTTTGGTTGGAGTTTTCATAAATAATCGTTTTTAGCCAAAAGGTATATAAAACTAAAAATGTTTCCCTTGTCCCAGGTATCCAGTTACATGTGGACTGCGCCTAAACTACACACAGGTGGACACTGTGTATTAATTAGGTTGTCCAGGATTTCATTTAGGGGCATCAGAGTAGCGGCAAGCTGAATGCAAATGCATTTACCTGTGATGAATATTTCCTCTTATTTCACAATGAGGCACCGTTTATTTTAAGAAGTTTTGAACATCGTCTTCATGAGACTTTCATACAACAGAGTCTTCAGTCAGAGGCTGAAACAGAGACCCGCTGCAGGGGATTCTTCCTCCCTACAGCCATCGGGCTGAATGGAGAAGAACCTTGAATAATATGAGTTACATTTAATTTCCCTTTGGAATCAATAAAGTGTTAGACCAAAGCAGCAAAAATCACAATAACTACAGTTCACGACTCGCGTGAGACTATGTGAAACACTCACATCCAAATGTATTCTTGTCAGCGAGACACTGCAGGGTAAATGTCAGAAGGCCGAAACCTGAGGTCCGAGTCCAGTCAGCTGGACACTCGAGCCAGTGGCCCCCCTCTCATCACGGAGTGACAAACATGGCCGCTCTGCACTGTGCCACATGCAAAGTAAGCAGGAACCGGTACGGGGGGTGTGAGGTGTGTATTCTGTCAGCAGCATCTCAGGACACACGGCACAAATCGGATGTGCGGCTCTCATAGCGTCACACTGCTGCTACGTTTCTATTCTGGGCCCACCTCGCTTTTATTTCCTCTACATCTCCCTTGCCACCGATCATGACGATGACATCGATTAGAGGCTGCTTTACGGCCAAGAAGCCATGGCAACGCCCCGCGCGGACAAGCTGGCCGTCGACCAATTGTATCCGGGCTTCTGGTCGGCGGGCGAGGGCCATGTCATCCCTGGCCGTCTCCACTTCACCACAGGATCGTTTTGGAGGACTCGTGCCAAAAATACAGCGACCACGCCCTACTACACCGAACCACTGTCAAGGGACGGTTAGCCAGACTTCTTCTGACACCCCGGTGACCCATCTGGGTCGTTTACGGCTGGTTTGCTTTTGAACTTTAAACCTGCAAGATGAGTCTTCCTTCATACAAAGTTACATAAGAATTACAAATTTCCTTGCCGATGTTAGAGTACTATTTAATTAATCAAACAGCCTAAAGAAGAAGAGGAAGCAGTTTGTCGACATGTGGTAAACTGCTCGTAGCAAAACATCTAAAGATTACATTTTGAAATGCTTTTTGCTAAGTGGTTTCATATAAAGACATGACACCAGCTCATCCTTTGAGTCACATCAGACGTTTACAAGGATATAAGAACAATTAGCTACCGGGAAAGTAAACAGAAAAAATAAGTGAGGGATGGCCTAAGACTTTTGTGCAGAGCTAAATACTTGCTGTATTACTGTTGCTTTCTGAGAGGAGAAAGTAAATATTGTTTATACAAACTATTTACAATAAATTTGATCTTATTTAAATAAGTATGTTTTTTTAAGTTCATTCCAGCAATCGGTAAACAGCATCATGCAGCCAGTTCTGATCTCGCTATGGAACTGCTTCACTGGAAAGAAAATATATATAAAATCCCTGTTCTGATGCAGTGAGGGTGAGCAGAAGGTTGAAGGTTTTCAGCATGCAGAGAGCTTTAGACAACAGGAAGTGACATATTGAGTTTTGGGGCAATGTGGCTTTGCAAAAAAGAAAAAAACTCATAGTGAGGCTTTGTTCTATCTCAAGACACTTTAAAGTTATCGTAATTTCTGCTTTCTATCATCCCACTATGTGATTTTATGCCAAATGTCTCTGGATGCTTTTAAGAGGTTTTCTTTGATTTTTTTAAAAAAAATTTTTTTTACATTTTTTCATATTACAGCCAAAAATTTTATTTTATTGGAATTTTATGTAAAAATTATCAGGGGTTTTTTTTTGTTTTTTTTTACAAATGCAATTCTGAAATATGGTATACATATTTCTACTTAGCCCCGTTGACTCTGATACCCCTAGATTTTTTTTTTATAAAAATGAAAACTGATTTTAAAAAAAAAAACATATCAGTTACTAAAACTTAAACAATAAATGTTGAAATTTTAAAGTTTAAGTTGACTGAGGCTTTATGCTTAAAATTTTTAAGTAAACTAAATAAGTGGAAGATTGCCTCAAGGAGTGGGGCTTTATCCCAATCTACAATGTTTTCCTGTATTGACCCAGCTAAAGCACAGCGTTTGCTCCATCCAAATGATTCCAGAAAAGCTCAGCAGGACAAAAGAATGGTTTCACTACATCTTGAGATTTCCATCTTTGGACAAATGACCTTAAACATCAAGTTTCCCTTCAGACTTTAAACGCAACAACTGCTACAGTATCCAATTCACAGGTATCATCACTTCAGATCAACTTATAAAGTGCTCATTGAGGGCTACAGCAAAAAATTTCTATTGTTTGTTTTAACCTTCAGGGCGTGCCACAAGGGTGGGGCTGATATGTCGTGACAATACAGATGCAAGCAGCCTGGCAGACTAAGAAAAGAGAGCTGGTGTATCTTCAACACTTTTAGTCAATTGTGAAAACTTTCAGGTATCCATATTCTCTTCTCTATCGAACCCCACCCGTTTGTTTTTTTAACAACGCCACATTATCCACGAGATGTTTGCTAACGACGCCCACTTTTCAATATTGACAAGACGCATTATGTAATTTAAGAGCTGTTGTTGTGGCTGTGGAGTCGTTTCTAACAGTTGAAATTATTTCCGATGCA
Source organism: Poecilia reticulata (assembly GCF_904066995.2). Taxonomy (NCBI): domain Eukaryota; kingdom Metazoa; phylum Chordata; class Actinopteri; order Cyprinodontiformes; family Poeciliidae; genus Poecilia; species Poecilia reticulata. The sequence goes on from NC_088835.1 coordinate 6,095,024, forward strand.
TTTTGAAAAATATCTTCAACAAAAATCATAATTTTTCTCCAGGTAATCGGGGATAATCTTGTTTTTTTTCCCACCCCAAACAATGTTCCTGTAAGCACAAAGTTCCGTTCACTGAGTGAATTAGACAATACATACGAGTCACATGATATTTCAGACTAAAACAAGCAGTGGTACAACAGCTTGTATTGTTTAGTTAGTTATTTAAACACCTCAAATCATCCAGTTTTTGTCCATTTTTAACGCTAATGCTGTTAGCTTTCACGCTAATGTCTGTTTAGCTGCTTGTTGGTCGTAAAACAGCAATACCTAATTGAGCTTAGAGCTTAAACTGCAACCATCTGAATGATATTAAGGTGATTCAGCAAGTAAAAGAAGAAAGAGGAGTTTAAAAAAAAAACGTCCTCGTATTTCTGTAAAATCACCAGGAGGAGCGCGGTCGCTTAAGAATCCGTCACCGCCGCTGCTGCGTTTGCAGTCCATGGCTGCTGACTGACGACGAAAGGCTCCCTGGAGCAGTTGTGTCAGTCACCTGGTCACTTTCTAGTCTTGGTAGAAATTAAAATAAAGAAATAAATAAAAGAGTCAGCCCCATGATTGACTCGAGACAAACAGGCTGACCACAGCACTTTAGACCTGCAATTTATGACGTTAATATTCGGGAAGTGACAGACTTTTTTTTTTCCAGGACTCCATCGTTCATGTTTAGTCCTGGTATTTGCCTCCGCTGAAGATTATAATCCTTGTACACATTAGATACAATCTTTTTCAATGATAGAATCACACCCTTCATCAATTCTAGGATTTTACGTAACAAAAATAACCAAAAAATGGGCTGTAGCTCAGGGCGCCAAGTTTTGGGGGACCCTAAAAAACGGTTTTAATATTTTTGTATGTTTTACAAACACTGCACTTTATATTGAAGTCATGGAATCAATTTTAAATATTGTTGATTTTTTTTATTACTTTAATCTACACTCACATTAAAAAATTTGCATCTTTTTGGGACCAACATTGAGCCGTCTGCCAGACGTTTTAGGGTGTTTTCGCACTTAGCTTAGCGGTTCGCTTTCACACTGTTTTGTGTCAAACTCATCAAACCCTTTGAAACCATCAAACGCCATGAAACCTGAAGAAGGCAACTTCCCTCTTTACAAAATGTAAACTAAGTTGGAGAATTGTCAGATTTCAGTGATTGTAGAATTTCTGTTTTTTCTTTGGCAAAAGGCCAAAAGCCATTTCTCCCGCTAGCAGTAAACATGCATGTTTGTTTTGGTTGTATTTACCCAGAATTCTCTGCACTATATATTGGAACAGTCTCCGGTTTGCTTGACACTGAAATATGCATTTGAATCGCACCAGAGTTCACTACAACAGAATCGAAAGCTAGGTTTGTAGGAGGACCTGCGTTCGATTACGAGTTCACACCTCCCCAAACGAACTAGACCTGCTAGGCAAACAAAGTGAAAATTTTATTAAAGTGGAATAAACCTTACACCAACCATCCATCAATTCATACCTGCTAATGTGATAATTTGGGAAAAAATATTTTAAAAAAAGAAATTTCCTCTTTGATAGGGCACCAAAACTCGCTTCAGCCCAGGGGTCCTTATTCTTCCAGATCCGGCCCTGCATGGAATGTAAAGGACACACACCAGAGCCAGAATTCTGCTCTTTTAGATTAAATAAAGCAAAGAAGTAATAGATCAGATTTGCATGTGTAAGCAGTGATGAGTAGGAATTTATCAAGGTAGTCGCTTCTAAATTCAACATTTGAAAATTAAAGAAGAATCTGATTTTTTTTTTTTCCCAAAACACTTCATGCGTTTGGTGAAAAAAAAAAGGTGAAATTATGATAAAATTAACTATTTACACAGATAGAAATGTCATTATTCTTTATCATTGAGAGGAACTGATTGCATTTTTAAAATCTGTTGAGTAAATATAATTTTTTTATACATTTATGTCTGCTATAAATGGGTTTTTTTTCTTTGAAAATTACAAAATAATAGAGAAAATGAGCTAAATTATATTTCCACAGTTTTAAGTGCTATATGAGAAATTAATCAGCGTTTAGAAATGTCATCCAGTGTTTCTCCATCGCATTTTCACTTCCAATACACAAAGGAATTATTTAAAATATTTAGCACAAACACAGATCCCTTCTTTGTTTTTTGCAAAAAAATGTATCTTTGTCTAAAGACGCTTAAACCAAATTAGAGGAATTTATCTCTCAGAACTGCCTTAAGCTTACGCAACTTTTTTTTAATTTGTCCTGCTACTTCAGTTATTGGGTTAGTTTCTCCGGCACCAAACAGGAGAAACCAACCCGGATCTCTGCGCTGTGCGTCGGTGCAGAGCAAGAGGAGTTTTTCTGCTCTGAGCTGCAGGATCTTTTTTGTGCCAAGTGAAAATCTAATGGAGTACAAAACCGGCATTGCAAACAAACGATTCCAGATTATTGCAAAATTAGAAAATAAAACGAATGGGTTTGTGATAAATGCAGACTTGAACTACTTTTGATTTTCCTCTGATTTTAAAATGCACAGATGGAGTCCGTATGAACAGTCCAACGCTGCGGCGCTCTGGTTCTTTCAGATAGTTTAGCAGATATGAAACAAACCGACTATTTATGTGGAGATTATTTTACTTCTGAAGTTGAATCTGGGAACAAAATCAAGCCCAATTTCATGGAATACTAGAAAATGTTGTGTTATCTTTTTTCCACCTTCAGCCAAATGGTAACGCTGCAGACGCCTATTATCTTTGATTCCACAGGTGGTCAGCCTCTTCTATTTCACTCATCTTCCCTTCCTTTAGAAGAAAAACAAATTTGGCAATTCAGAAACATTCCAGCTTCTGAAAAACGCGACCGATCATGGTGTGAAAAGTAAAAGGGCTCCTGTTATCGTTTCTGTGACGGTAACTGTGTTTTGAAACAGCAGATAGCAAACAGAGAACAGCATGGTAGCCTGACTAATCAAGCTGCTAATATTAGCCTGTTAGCAGGGATGGACATAGAAACTAGGAGGTACTAGATCACCCGCTCCTTTGTCCTGTGGACAAAAACAGAGCCCTTCTGAAATCTTTTTTTTTTTTTTTTCCACCTTCTGAAATCTTTTTTTTGTTTGTTTTTTTCCACAGTAGCTGTGTTTCCATTGACCAAATGATTGCGTAATTTAACATTTCAAAAATAAATTTGATTAATGGAAACAAAGCGATTCTGAAATTGGATGAGGTGTTTGTTTTGCTTGTATCAAAATTGGTTTATTTCACAAAACTCAATGGAAACACTTTTTTTACAAGTCAAGTCACGTGTGATCAACAACCAGATGTTGCCGCTGGCGCAAATCACGAAGAAGACGACGACAGGAAGTAGCTGGAGGATGATACGAGTCAGGTTTTCCAATGACTTATTGCGTGAACAAACTTATTCACGTGTGATTTTAATTACGTTTGTTATTTAATGGAGACACTGCAATTGTGAAATTGTGTTTTTTCGACAATAGATAATAAATATTGACAAAGTTTTGCACACATTTGTAATGTACACAAAAGCAGTGTGTGGCCAAATCTAGTATTTCTAGACTTAGAAATCTAGATTACCAGTCCTCCACATATTTGTAATTTTCCTCAGCATCATTTTTCTCATTTCTTAAGGGTTTGTAGTTAATCTCATTAATCTTAATTCTCAAAGAATAATTTCTGCCATATTACATCATCTACAAGCATAAGTATAGACAATTATTTAAATGTCCATATTCTGTGCTGTTGCATTGCTATATTTCACGCGACTACATCAGCCATGTGCCAAACAAGGTGCCCTTTAATTCCACATGAGCACCTGGCCCCCAAAATGTCTGTGTACGCCCCTGCCTGTTATTTTTGTCTTACTCTATATTCTCCTCTTAAAAACTCCAACTAAATTCTTAATTCTACATTTCTGCAAACGTCGCTACAACAAAATAATAATAAATTCTATATACAGTAGGAATGCACTGATCAATTTTTTTTCAATTCCTGTATTGATATAAATATTTGAGGTTCAGTATCGGCCGATATTGATCTGATACAGAAAAACAACTGAACTGACAAAACATTTCTTTTTTTTTTTAAACACGGGCATAAATGCACTGAATGGCACATTTATTTGATAACTCTGCACTGTGTGCTGTATTTAAGTTCAACAGACTTAAGTACACTAAGAGCTTCACAAGCTCAGTCAAACATGTAAAAACAACTTTCATTTGTTCAGTCAGTGCAGTTAGGAGTAGAACAGCCAATGAAAAATAAATATTAAAGAAACTGGAACTTAAAAAAAAGGTTTGGTCAAACATGTTAAAAATAAACTGCAACAAAGCTTCTTTCAAATGGTTCAGAAAGGGCAATTAGGAATTCTAAATATAAAAGTTAGAAATAATAAAGCATGACGTCACTCAGAGCGCAAAGCATAGAATTAGACTGACTAGATCTGCCCCTATGGATCGGCCACATCGTCATCGACGATGTCTGATATAGAATGTTTTTTCAATATCTGGACCGATACATATATTAATATCAGATTTATAATATATCTCTAATATATAGCACTGTTTTGATTGTTTTTTTTGTTTTTGTTTTTTTATAAGTTTAATCAAAATGTTTCAGGAGATCCTGTTTGTTTTAAATTTTGCATGGATGGCGTGAAAACCAGCCGATTTTACTCACGGTTCTCAAATTTTGCTGTTAGCTGATGTCAATGCATTTACTGCACACACACACACACACACACACACACACACACACGCACGCACACACACACACACACACACACACACACACACACACACACGCACACTCCTTTACCCAAGGAAGAGAGTGAGTAAGGTCAGAGGTGAAAGACAGACAAACAAGTGTGAGAAAAGCGAGGAACTCCAAAGCGTTTCATTCTTTGGACTCGGACAGTGGGAAGGAGGCAGGTGCTGCAGAAATCAATTCACAACCAAAACACACTAAAATAAAAAGAGAAGAAGTGTGGGGGAAGAGACGGGTTTTGGGGCCTAAATGTGTCTTTTTTTCCCCTCCACCCTGGAAGGAAAATAAGGAATCCTTTCTCAGCTGTGGGACACGGAGCAGCGTGTCCGCGCAGAGGGACGTCACGCGTTCCTCTGTCGACGGAGAAAACACAAAAGATGTGAAAGTCCTCACACACACCTACGATGGCTTTCGTGGTTGGAAAAAAAAAACTGACGGGGGTATCCGCCAGCGCGCTCCGAGCGCTCGTTCTCCGGGGGCCCCCCGAGCCTTCTTCTTCTTCAGCAGCAGCACTGCAATTTGGGTGTGCCGTTGGGGCCGGAGATAAGTATAGGCTGACTAATATGCACTTAGGATCCCGGGGAAGAAATACTTATGGCTAAATGTTTAATTTGTGTTTGTACAACACATGTCCAATTTCAGAGAGGGGTGGGGTGTTTGTCGCGGGGAGGGAGAGTGGTGGGCCCGGTGTCTCTCTCAAAGAGCCCCGACAACAAATAATTAAGGCTCTCCGGATCGGGGCCACAGGCTTAAAGCGATGAAGTTGAATGACATCTTCGGCAAAAAAAAGGAAGAAAAAAACATCTGGAAACGCTTAAACCTGCAACACGGTGCGTCTCTGGATGGAGGGAGGAGAAATAAAACGACTAAAACGACTCATCGAGTCAGGTACCGTCTACATCGCGTCGATACGGGGGGCGGAGGAGGGATGAAGGGCGGTCTCTCACTCTTCGTCCCCGACCGCAACCCGAGAGCTGCTCTGCGTTCCAACGAATCATTCCGGCCAAATGAAATCCGTTCAGAAAAAAAAAAACAAACAAAAAAAGACGACACTTTTTTGTTGGTTTTGTTTTTTCACGCCAGAGCAAATGAATCCCGTTCCTGAACATTTCTGGCCGTTTTAAAGATGGATCCATGTGTGTTTCAAGGCTGTCATAAAGGGAGATCATGAGTCTGAAAATGCAGTGAAAAATCAGACAAATGTTTTTAGAAATGACCTTTTGGTGAAACGAAGGCCTGGAGACTGAGATGTCATCTTCAACTGAGACGGACAGTTTGAAAGGATTTTAATACAAAAAGGAAACTAAGTAAATCATTAAGACCTTAGAAACATTTGAAAATAACAAATCAGTCATTTTAATGTCAAATCTCTTCAAAATGTTTTTTGTTTTTTTTCTATCCGCATTTGAGCATTTGATAACTTATTGAGCTTCACAAGTCCCATATGAATCCCCTTGTGGAAACTTTCTGGATGCATCCCTCTGGTGAAGCAGGAAGACATTTTTTATGATTCATTTATGTTTAGACTGAAAGTGACGTATCTTTGAAAATGAGATATCATTTGGAAATATGGAAAACAAGTTACTTATACTCATATTGAGTTGTATAAACTCAAACGTTTTAACCCTGAAGCCTTAAAAAAAGAAATAAAGTGGATTTTGGTTCTTCAATATGAAATATATCTGCAGTCACATTCAATTAGTTAGACGTTCCCTTTAAAAGCCCTTCAGCAGGTATTAAACATACTTTTTATTAAGATCATACTTCTGTGTATACAAATCGTTTCTTTTAATTGGTTGATGATTTTAAAAGTCATATTTTCATTGACTGTAAATAGAAAATCGTCATAATTAATAATGATAGAGTCTTTCAGACATCCATCTATCTTGAGTTAATCTATATAATGTGCTTCAATTAGTGATAATGTTTCTGGAATAAATTAACTTTTGAGTAATATTTGATTTGATGCAGTCAGTTATTATTTATCAATTGACACAATTGATTGAACGAGATTCTTATTATTAAGTCATAATAAATAAATAAATTTGTACACCAGTGAACTTTTGTGTAAATCATATTTAAAAGTCTCCTATTTATAGATAAAGAAATCCTCCTTATAGGACGGATCTGGCCATCACCTTTTATCATCACGTTTATCATATCGCTCATTACTTATCGTGATCAATTTCTTATAAGATCATTTTTCATTTACCACTTTTGCAATAAATTCAAATTAATAATCTTCAAATCCCCCCAAAACTGTCTGCATTGTTATTTTTTACAATTTTCTCCACCGTTTGCTCAGTGAAAGCATCAATACATATTATTAAATTTAAAAATTATGATTAAATTCAGTGACTGTGTGCAGTTTAATAGTGACACAAATCACTTCTTTGGGTGACACCCCTGTCCTAAAGAAACATATTATTAGTATTTGAGTGTCTATGATTGCTGTTCAGAGAAGTAAAAAAAAATTGTTATCGCTATCACAAGAATACCACAAAATATCATAATAAACCGTTATGTATAAGGTCCCAAACAGCACTGGATTCAGGACAGTAAGGGCCCCCGGCAGGAGCCAGTTTTTCTGCCCTATCTCAGAAAAAAATTATAATAAAAAAAATAATCTTTTACTAATGCAGAGTACAGATGATCAGGTTGGCCTTAGACAACTGTAGGTACAAATTAGTGGACGGTTAGTTTACAATGTTTATATATTAGTTAAAAAATATATCATTTTCAAATATTTGAGTATAGCTTATTAATAAAATGGCATTTTAAATTAATTTTTACAAATTATTAAAAGAAATTAAAAAAAGATCCCATGACTTTAACATGAGGTGCAATGTTTGTAAACACACACACACACAAAATATTTTTGCGTTGCCCCCCAAATACTTGCCGCCCTGGGCTACCGCCCGTCATAAGCCTTTTCTAAAGTCAGGCTCAGGTCACGACTCAGTTCTGGATCGTTTTGTGTTGAACTCCTGCAAAGGCGCTCTGGAGGAGCTGCAGGGGCCCCCCAGCTGGAGGCCCCTGACGTATGTTCAAAAGCCTTTCAATGGACCACACAGGCCTGATCACTTGTTGCTTCCCACAGAGGAGGAAGAAGAGTGGTGGTGGCGCTGGAGGCAGTAAAGGGGCAGATGGGGGTGGTGGTGGGTGGGGGGGCAGCAGGTCTCCCCCCTCGGAACAATGTGCTGAATCGGCAGCCTATATATAAGTCTGCCATTTGGACGCTCTAATGCCACTTTACCTTATGAGGGAAGTTCAGCCTGCAGCACCTGCTGCAAACAAAATGCCATAGGAGAGCGGGCCAGATTGTTTTTCACAGACACTCTCACTCTCCTCCACCCTCCCACTCTCAGTGGGAGGGTGGAGGAGGGTGGGTGTGTATAAATTGTTCTACCAGAGTCCAAACAATTAAACAACTTGTTGGGAATGGTGATTTACTGCGACAGCGAGGGGGCAGGCCTGAACAGGGCAGCAGTAGGGAGGAGGAGGAGGAGGAGGTGGTGGTGAGGGGTGGGGGGGGCAATTACAAGTCTGAAAAGAAGAAGAGAAAAAAAGGGGGGTAGAGGGTGGTTTGATGCGCACGAAATGAAAAGAAAAGAAAGGATGAGCTGGAAGCATTCAGCGGGTAAATCCTGGGAAATGGAGCATTCTCACCCAACTTCCACAAGTGATTAAAACCGCCGGGATGAGGAGTCAGTGACACGGCTGTTCGGACCTGCGTTTTGGGTTTTTTGTTTTTTTTAAAAACTCATTGTTGTCTTTCAGGCGTGAGCTCCCTCTCTCTTGCTCCTTCTCCCTCTTTCGCTCTGTTACTCTGAAAGCTTCTTATCTGCGGGCGGCCAGAGGCTTATCTCGGAGGTGTAGCGCCTCCGAACACGGGGAACACCCTCCAAGTGCCTTTATCGCGCATTTTCCACCACCACGCAGTGCGCCTTGTCCTCCCATACCCCCCCACCCCCCACACCGTCCTGTCCCGTCATCCTTACAGTGAACTCCAGGGGCCAAAGCCTCTTCCTCCTCCTCCTCTTTGTCCTCCTCACGGGAGCCGGGCTGAAAGCCGGACGATCATAGGATTAGAAGCTCAAGTTCAAACTGTCGGATTTCAGCCATGAACACCCATTGTGGGGTTTTTTTGTGGTTTTTTGTTTGTTTGTTTTTTTTTCTGATCACCTCAAGAATTAAAACTGAAAAAAATTTAAACTGAGAGACGATAAAAAACGCGCGGGGTCAAACCTGCGTGACCTCCCGCAAGATGGAAGCCTTCGTTTCGTTTCTCTCTGGGTATTCCAGATGATTTAGAAAGTTTTTATAAAGCAAGGATAAGAATACGTATACATGACATACTGAAATAATTAAGTACAAACACACACTCTAGCTTAAATTCATTCAAGCTGAATTTCACTGTGTCAGTTTCACAGATGTCAGATTTTATATCTTCATAAACCGTTCTTTTTGTGTTTTTACCCCAAACTATAATTGTTTGTTTTTTTTTAGAAATTTTAATTAGTTTCTAAAATGTTAAAATAAGCTGCTGCTGTATAGGGTGTGACGTTTGATTTTTAATGTATCGTTAAGGAGATTTTTCTTGAGTTTTGTGCCCAAAGTGACTAGAATCAGTCTGAGCTTGTGCCAAAAGAAGAAGTCCTAAAAACTAAATTAATGCAAATCTGATCTTTAGTTATTTTTGTAATAACAATAATAATAACAATGACAATAAGTCACAGCAGATGAAATCTTCCCCCCCCCCTGCAACAAATGTGATGGAATTTAGACAGCACAGCAGCGCATTTATTTCTGCTCCTCATAAATAACAAGCAAAAATAAAATAAAATAAAATACATACAATAAAATAAAATGAAAAAACTAAAGGGTTTGTTGGTGTTTGCAGTCGTAGTTAAGGTTGAAAATGAACTCTCCAGCTGCCAACCTTTAATTCGGGCTGCTGTTCGGTTAGTTTCTGCTCATATCTGTGCGGTTTGGATCCTGCTTTTATTATACGATTGTTTCTGTTTTAAGAGTTCGCAGACTGGAATGAAAAGTCACGCAAATGAACAGCCTTCTGTTTTTAATACTAATGTTATTCTTTTTTTAAAAAAGGAGGACGCGTTTTAAAACTGTTAATCATGAGACCTTTTCTTTTACGACGAATTCCTGGCAGAAAAGTTTTAATAGTTGAAGTAAACTGATAAAAACTGCGGTCTCGTGCCTAAAGTGAAACTTTTGAGTCGCTTTGCTTTTCCCCCCCCCCACCATATTTTTTTTCTTATTTTTGTGCAGGGTATTGTTGAAAACAACCTCTGCGTTTTTCAAGCAGCGCCATGCACCCTGAATTTGCAGCTGTCATCGCTGTTTTTATTTATTTCTTCTTCTTCTTTTCTAAAACAAAACCGAGCAGCGGCGGTTCTGAGCAACGGGTCAGGACCGGACAGGACGCCTCTTCTTACCTGGACTCACTTCTTCTTCCACATGCGCCGCGCCGCGCCGCGCACACTCTCGCGAAATGAGAGAGAAGAAACAAAAACAAAACTTCGGAGGACTCGTCAGCGTGGGTTGAAGATGATGATGATGATGATGATGATGACGAACCGGCGGGCAGGAGAAGCAGCAAGTGGCGGGGAGTTCAGTTCGGGCTGCCTTCTGATCCCGGGCGTAAAGTCACCATCTCTGGACTTTTGGTGTAAACTCCCTCCGTTTGCGCTGCGCCGAGGAGGAGAGAAGAGAAGAGAAGAGAAGAAGAGTGCGGTGTCAAGGAGAGTTTCTGCGTCGCTGTCAGGAGTGACGCCCCGCCCCGGGAGCTGCCAGGTTTTTTAATTTACACAGTGACAATAATAATAATAATAATAATAATAATAATAGTAATTTTAAAAAAATAAAGAAGAGTATTTATGGGGTTATTTCCCGTCCGGCACTATGTGGAGGCTTCAGTGAGAGTGCAGGGCACTGTCGGGCAAAGAGGCAGCGGCAGGATAACCCCTCCTCTCCCTCCCACTTTCTCGCTCCCTTCCTTTCTCGCACCCTCTCTCACTTCATCCAGACCTGCCCGTTACTTTCACGGTCTTCCAAGAAATTTACCTGCAACTGCAGACAACAGTGGGAGTCGGTGGTTTTCTCCCGCCTGGACCGCTCTATTATTATTTCTTTACATGTCTTCTTCTTCTTCTAGAGATTCAGCGTGTGGCTGCGTGTAACAAGCCCTACGTGTGTCCATCGTTTTGTCTTAAAGCTCACAAAATAATATATTTATTATTATCATTATTATTTTCTCGAGAATAAAAAAGCTTTTTTAAAAAAAAAAAAATGAAGAAATTACGCCATTATGTTCCGCCTGTTTAATTTACGGAGTAATTGATGTCGAAAACCGTCTCATTACTGATCACTTACAATAAGAACAGAACAGTTTTAAAAATCCAAATCGGGATTCAGTTTAGTCCACAAAAAATAACATAAGTAATAAAAACTCATCATCCCGATTATGTTTGGACACTTGTTGTTTTTCAGTCTGTCACACACAAAAAGAAGCATATAATGAAGATAGGTTGGTGACATGAAAATCGACCAGAAATACGTTTTAAGCGCTGGAACAAAGCTCAGATGAACTTCTCGCGCTGCTGAAATTAAGTTTGAGCGTCCTGTCAGCGGCACGAGCGTCAGCTGCTCCTTAGCTATTAGATTTACTCTGGCGCCACCTTTCGCCAGGTTTTAGTCGTGCAGGGATAAAACATCACATCTTCAACGGTTACTTCAGAAGATGTACTTATTAAGCTTGACAGCTCAAATGAACGTACTGTAGTGAATTTGTGAAATTCCAAGTGCTGAGCTCATTTAGCTTGCCTGATTCGTCACCCCATGTTAAAAAGAAGCTAAATGTTTTAGCTAAAACATTAGTTTCATAAACAAATCATAAACTTGATTATGATTAAAGCATCAAAAATATTTGAAATGGTAAAAGAAAACAAGAAACGATTTAAGATTACAACAAGGTGGTGTGTGAACCGCTTGTTATTTCAAAGTTAAGAAGCTAAACTTGCTAGCACGTTTGACGTTAGCATTAGCCTTACTGTATTATAATTACATCTGCTTAGCCTGCGCAGATAGGGGGAAAATGTTTGCGCTGTTTGTCCTATTAAGACATAAAAACAGGTCAAATGAAGCTCAAGGAGACGTCACTAATCCACGAATCTGATCATTTTGTCATGTTCAACCATGTTAAATAAAGTGCATGATAGTTGAAGACAAAACAATACAGATGTAGCGAGTGAAAAACCTACACTTTTACTGAATGATTTATAAAACCATTTCCAGATCATTCTGTCATCATTTTACAGTCCAGATTGAGCTCTGCAGCGTCTACCAGGTCATCTCTGTAGTCACATGTGGGGAAACTACAAAAAAATAAACTAAGACATAAAAGTTACTTCTAGTGACTTAAGATTCCTTTAAAAAAATAAATGAATAAATGAAATAAAAACTGAACAGTGGGCAATATTTTAGGCAATTGTTGTACACTTCATTTCAACACACTTCTGATCTGGATAAGTGTCTCATCAATTCGATCTGTTCGTTCAAAGTTAGCAACTCTGCACTATCCAGTTTCTCGGAAAATAGTGGCAGTTTCTTGTCCTGCTGCACATAAATAACAGGGGTGTGCCGTACAGTTTCTGTAGCTACTGAAGATGTTGACGCTCCGATCCCGCTGCTGTTAAAGCCGCCAGCTGGCCTTCCAGATCCTTTATTCGCTGCGACATGGCCTGCTTATCGAGCTCATCCCCGGCTCCAGCGCCACTGGATACGTTCATGTTGATGCCTCTTGTCAATAGCGGAAACTCTCACCTTTACAACTTAAACCATACAATAATAAATTAAAAGAAATAAAGGTCATTTCCCATACTTGTTCGGCAAACAACGCCAAATGTTACGACTTTCCCAAGCCGAAGGGTAACAACAGCCAGAATAAAGTTTACCATATTTATTGTTACATAAATAAGGGGATTTCTCGTTAACTTTATCCATTCATTGTCAATCCGATAACATTCGACCCGAATTCAAACACCACTTCAGGCGGACAAACCTGCGTAAAACACTACAGTTGTTCAAACTTATAAGGCACTCGATTCACTGCAGAATGATTTACATGCAATCCAAACTCAAGATCACACTCCAAACAGGATCAAGTCTCAGATATCAGACATTTAAGATTAACAGCAACATGGAAGGTATTCAGGGAAGTGACCCAAAGACATACAAACACAAAATAAATGGAAAATTGTTAACCCGCATTCCCACGACAGGGCATGCAATTCTTGGCAAGCATGCGTTTCTCGGCATAAGGCAGAGGTTCCCAAACTGTGGGGCGCGCCACCTGGGGGGGCGTCGTGCCATTGCAGGGGCGGGAAGCAGTCTGGATGAAAAAGAAAAACAAAAAAACATGAACGCTGGGTTTTTACCTTAGAATGGTCAAGTCTCTGTTATTCCTCTGTCAATTTGATACAGTAGGGGCTTCCACACTTCCCATATCTGTGTCCTCTGTCACTTTTATCAGCAGTTAAAACTGTTTAATCCGTTGTTAACATGTGGTAATCTGTTTTTCCGAGCCGCCTTTAAACGCAACATGAGCGCTACTACGCTGGGTTTACACCTGTGCGGCAGTGAAGGAGACCTGCTGCTGCTGTGCAGAGCTGCACATGTGTGTTATAATCATGGCAGCAAACCAGCAAAACGCAAATAACTTTTCACAGTTTTCCCCCCAAACTAACAGACTGTTTAGTAAATCTGTTTGATGCAGATAAAGTTAGCTAAAAGATGACTAGCTAGCTAATATCAATACATCACCTCAAGCTTGTTAACAAGTAGCTTATAGGCTAAGTTGTTGTCTATGTTCAGCTACATAGATTCATTTTGCCCCCCCAAAAAGTCACCCCCCCCACCCCCCCCTCAAAAACACATAGTTCAACCACACAGCTATTTGGGGGGGCAGAAAATGATTGGAAACCACTGGGGGGGCGCAGGACAAAAAGTTCGGGAACCACTGACATAAGGTAAGGTCATCTTATTTATATAGCACATTTTCAGCAACAAGGCAATTCAAAGTGCTTTACATGAGTTAAAAGGAAATACAAACAAAATAACAACTCATTAAAAAATAACAACTCAAGAGGAAAGAAAACTAATCTAACGTTCTAAAGTATGTAAACTAAGTGCTCCTTTTCTGTTCAGGTTGCTAAGTATCTAAATCCATTTCTAAATAGTGAGTACTCTACAGTTTCTGATAAAATAAGCTAAAGAGTGACTGATCTAATTCCTTTTCTGGGTTAAAGTGAGTACTCCACAATTCTAAGTTTGTTCTAAATCATTTTCTGGGTTAAAAGTAATATAAACTAAGCAGTGACTGTTCCTGTTAAGTATTTCTGGATTCCAAGTTTGTAGTTGGGTCATTGACGTGTAAGGATTTCCACCAAGCTAAATTAAAAATGTCAAAAATATTTATATCCATTGCAATTACTAGAATATTTGAAATGTTGTGCATACAGAAATCATAATTTCACATTCAAATTAGACCTTTTCAGGGGTTTTTCATCAATATGATTTGGCTGTGGTCTTAAAAAATGTCATGTGGTGCGACCATGATTTATCTAAAAATAAGGTATTTTCCATGATGTACTTTAGTAAAAGTACATCAACAAGTTATAAAACAACTTATAACTTGTTTTTATAAGTTTCCATTTATTTAAGGTGTTTAGAAACAAAGTTTTTACATTTCTTTTTATTTTTCTGGCAATTATGACAGTTTCCAACCCAAAAAAACCTGTCAAATTCCATTTGTAATTGATTTGACCACTATTTTTCTTCACCATTTCATCAAAATGTGTTAAAATAATAAATAAGTACCAGTCACTTAAGGATACTGTATTAGTGGTTAATATTTATGCTCCAGATACTAGATATTCTATTTTGAATTCAATAAATTAGTTTTTTTAATCGGTCGCACCACATGATTTATACAATAAATGTAGGCCAGGAAACAGGTCAAAATCATTTTAATACATGAAAATAGAATTACATTCAGTTACAGTATATTACAAAAATAACAACACAAACAGAACACACCAATTTAATTTGCCTAAAAATTAATGCAGTAATCAACTTTGTACTAAACATTTCAAACATATCCCTCATAAAATCAGAATGTACGGGAGATTGCTTTAATTTCAGAATTGTATTTAAAAAACTGAAAAGACATTTTCAATCTCCCAAATATAAGTACATTAATGAAAATATAATAATTCAGTTTAAGTTTAACCTTTTTAAACAGAACCATGTATGATAAGTAATGGTTTCAAAACGGAAAAATGTAATGAACTTAAAAACCATTATGTTACTCCTGGGTAGAGACGCTCCGATTAAGTTTTTTTCTGCCAATTCTGATCACCCATGAGGGCTGATCACTGCCGATCACCAATACTGATCACGTGGATTGACTGTTAATTTTTTGCTTTAGGTATAAATGACGCCATGTGATCTGGCAAAATGGTCCATTTTGCCAGATCAATCGGACCGATGGGACGATCGGTGGCCGATTGATCAGCACACCTCTACTCCTGGGTACTTAAATGCCCAAGTGAACAAAGTAAAATGCTTATTTTCAAGCAGTTTTTAGAACCAGGCATTTGTGAACTTTGCCCAGTCCTGGCTGTTCAACTTGGAACTCTATGAGGTTTTGCTGGTTCAGGTTCTGATGAGCATCTGACCATGTGACCAAGTTCTTGTCATTAGACTGTCGCATGGTGCCGACTTGGACTTCTCTCACATCCAGAAGTACCTGGGTCACATATGGTACTTCATCATAGCTCAGTTTGATGACAATGGGGTCTAGTAAAATAGATCAAAAGAATAAATGACAAAATACATGATATAACTATTGCTGTAATGTTACATGTTCCATTGTATTTTTATCATGCAATACAATACAAAACAATAATAAAACTGTAAAAAAAACCTATTCTGGAAATAATAATACAAAGTATTGCTTTTTGAATTTGAGTCTTGAAATCAAAAATAAAAGCACAGAAACTCCTTTTCAAACACATAAATGTATCATTACAACGGTCGCACCAAATGATATTTTCATTATCGGTCATTATCAACAGGCAAATAATTTGCCTCCTTAAAAAAACAACCTAGCTTCAAACACAAGGCAAATATAACATTTATAATCAAAACAGAAAATAGTAGGTATATTTAAATATTAATAGTTTTTTTTGGTGGTCGCACCACATGACACCCAAATATGGTAACTACATACCTACTGCTAAAAGTGACACTTTTTCTGAAATTTAAGAAAAATAAACAAACCTGTTTGCTGTATCCAGGGATTCTTGGCAGACTGTTGGATGATTCAACCTCCTGTTTTTGACTGGATTTCAAAATTTGAGTCCAAAAATGGGAATTTCTTGTTGGTCGCACCACATGATATTTTGTTAAATGACATTTTCGGACAAAGTTTGTTTAAATGTTATAATGGAATTATAACTAAAAATGCTTTGAAAATTTGTACAGGATGAAGAAAAGACTTTGAAAATCATACCAAACAGGAAAGTTTTAGTTTGTTGTTAACAAACTAAAACAAAAAAAAGAGGAAAGGATTAGGGCAAATGGCAACATTAGGGCAAATGGCAACATTAGGGCAAATGGCAACATTCAGACAAAACAATGGGCAAAACAAAGACATGAGTGAAGGTGGTGACGTCAAAGGGCTATATGACAAAATGGATCTACAGATAAAAATTGATATTTTTTGGATATCAGTCATTTCAAATGTTAAAAAATACATGGGTATGTTTTAAAATGATTAGCAGCATTAATGTCATATATGACTTTTTTTTCGACTGATCCCCTAAAAATGTACCTACTTTATTATCCATTTAATTTCACACATAAATATGGCACATAATTTAGAAAATGTGCTATGACTGAAGGATTTACAATTACTAATTTGTGTAAACAGTGTCCTGTAGTGGCAACAATAGCACACTGCGCAATAGTCCAGCTGGGAAATAGGGGGAGGAAGCTCTGAATGTATGACAGACACCTGTTTTAAACACAAGTGTATACAATGTTTGGGGGGAGGGGGGAAATTAACAACTGAGGGAAGGTGGGGGGTCGATTTTGATTTTGAAAAAAAAAAAAAAAACATGTCGCCAACCCAATCTATTTTAATCTATTGTTAAAAATATATACTTACATTTGGGTAAGATGCAAAACCTCATGCTTTGCTAAAGAAACTTATCAATTTGGAATGAAAACCAACAAAATCTCATTCAGTGACACAGAGCATTTCAGAGTTAGCAGCTTCATTTGTGGATTTGAAAATAAAATGCGCATTATTGGAGATCAGCTGTCCTCCTCACCACATCGCAGCATTCCTCCCACCACGCATTTTCTTTTGTCTCAGAAAAACAACTCACGTTAAGCACAGCACGTGGCTCCTGGAGGCGGGGAGCTATAATCCCCCCCCACCGCCAGGAGGCAGCACCCTGCTACAGAGCCGAGTCGGGCAGGTGGAAGCGCGGTCACTCCGAAACAGAGCCGAGCCGAGCTGCTGAAGTAGAGCCGGTGGAAAAGGAGCATGATCCGACAGCAATAAACATGCAAACATTTTCCACACTAAGAACAGAACATTGAGTCCATTATTCTAACAGCTACAGTCAGTCTAAGTAACCAGAGTAGCCATTTGGGGAAAAAAGTAACACAAACACTTTGCATTCTCCCGGTGGCTTTTCATTAGCTTAGCTTGCCAAGCTATCAAAACCGCCTCGTTCTCTTTCCCCCAGCACACAAATTACAAATCTGATCGGTAACAATTGTTTTCTGTGGCCTACTTTGATCAACTATAACGTACTGTTCTGTACTACTGTATTGAGCTACAGCCACGCTGCTAGCCAGCAAAGTGAAAACCAAACAACATGCAGATGGTTTACAAATAACTTTTCATACAGCACAATAATCTTGTGGAAAGATTCCCGACATATATATTTAGATCACTTACCTAATCGGTGCGCCTCTAAAGATTTGTCTTACGTTCTTGTGACTGAATAGTTAAAAGAAGCTACGCAGCAATCGTGATCTCCTTAAAATGATCTTGTTTGGCTTCTTATTGGTTGAAATTCTAAAGACCGCTCTTATTATTGCCCAATCATATTTAATTATTGTCTTTTGATATATTGCATCATTTCTGGTGATGACAAAAAAAAAGTCCTCTGTCTCGGACCGAAAGAAAGACAATTTATGATGTATTTGAATTTGGTTCAAATACAGTAACTGTCAGACTGCAGTGACTGACTCACTATGAATCCCAGCACTAAGGCTTGCATTTTAGTTTATGTATGATTATTATCATCAGTTCAAAACTTTTTGCCTAATTAAGGTGTTATTTTTTCATGTACATTATTAAAAGTATAACTTGAAACAACAAATTTAGTAAATTTTTATCCCTTTAAATCACATTTTAAAAAATAATAATGTAAGTTCTTTTTTTTACTTCAACACATAAATGTTGGAACAAACGGTACAGACCTTTTGCTACTTTTGGAAATAACTACCTTTTCAGTCACGAATAGGCTAAATATATTTAAACCTGCGTTTATAAATAGAGAGTATATAGAAGAATTATCTGTTTAGAGATTGAACTACATTAAATATCTGGGGTTTTACATATCAGGATATAAAACTGTAATGTTATCTATTCTGCTAACCTCAAGGGTAAAGAGCACCGCAGATTCAACAACCACAAGTTGCATTAGACAACAGGATGAAGACAAAATGGAAAACCTGTGTGTAAAAAACTAATTACACCCTTGCTAAATAAACAAGATTTAATTAGAAAAGTAGCGGTAAGGTTCTGCTGAACTTAATGTACTAATTAGCTCGGATGACCAGCTCTATAGTAGCAGAGGTTTGGTTTTGCGCCTTCATAAGGTGAAACAGTGAATCAGGAAAGAGTGACGCACAGTCTAGCACCTGCTTTGGACAGGTTGCATATTATGTTCTTGATGAAGAAAAAAAGGTCCCAGCACTGACCCCTATAGGACGCCACAAGCAATGTTCATAAATAGAGAAGAGTAATAATTCGACTTCACAAACTGTTAACTAAACAAACAAGTAATACAAAAATATAACTGCAAAATACACAGCCAGATAAAGAATAAACCAGTCTCTGTAAGAATTGTATTACAATTATTGTAACTTTATATAATTTTCTCTGGGTTTCTCAGATTATAAGAGCACGCGCAGCATGTCTAAAGTCTTCGTCACGGTTGTCCAGGGTTCATTTCTGCTCTGTATGTTTTTTCCTACTCACATTTTAACAAGAGGTTATGTTATTAAAGCAGTGGTCCAAAACTCGTTGAATTGTTTTACGTGTAATTTCCAGCTTTGATGTTGAAGCAACACGTCTCCCCATGAAGCAAAGCAACCTTTTTTTTAAAACGTAGAAGAAGACGGCACAGGAAGTGTCGTCAGGGTGAGTACGAATTGTTGACAACTCCAGCTAGCTCCTGTTTGTGTGGAATAAAATCCCTATTTCCAATTTAACTCAAATTTCAGTGAATGATGACTTCTCCAGAGGACAAACATGGGACAAAACGACCCGCATCTCCCTCGGAAGTGAGTAAAACACAAAAAGCTGCTGTTATAACTTACAAAATAGGAAATAAAATCACGTTAAATGGCTAGCATCGTCTTAGCAAGCTAGCAGCAAACATCAGCGCTCACGAGCTTTACAGTGAAAACGTGAACACGCCGCGGTCCCAAAATAAAGTTCACTGGAATTTTCTGTATATTTTTAAACCTTTTGGCATACTTTGAACATCACACTGCGAGATAAAAATAGCTGAAGAGTCTACAGTGTAGGAGTTGAGATCCATTTACTGGCCGGTAGATAAAGTTTTGTCGGTAGATGAGATCTTTTGTCTGGACGGGACGTGCGACTGTTTGCTCAAAGTGCTGCTGCTCATTCAAACCAAAGCTCCCCTCCCTACAATATTTTATAATTTGATGTTTTTAACCAATTTCTATGTGTTTTTGATTCAAATGTGACCTCACGACAAACCTGTTCAGTATGTATTTAAAATAAATACAACGTAATTCAGATCAGATCCAGATGTTATGGCGGAATTCACGAATCAGTTTAATCTTTTCACCTTGTCTCACCATTTTCAACCTTTATGTCAGCTCTATGCTGCAGTATTAAGATAGAGCTAAATACTGTTATATTAGATATAGCTAAATATTCCACTGTGGAAATGTATTTGGACTTTCTTCTCAATTTTTTAAGTGTTTTGTTTTAGCCTTTTAAAGTGTTTCATAACATTTATAATATACGAAACTAAATATGATTGCATTCATTTAAGAAGTCGAGTTTCTCAAGCAAGATTGCTGCCCAATCAGGATCAGGAATTTATATAGAACCTGCCTGGCAGCATGAAGTTGGCTGACAGAGCTCAAAAGGAAACACAGGAAACTCATAAAATTTTAAAAACAGATGTGAACCAAAGTCCTTGACGACCATCAGTCTGGAAAGTTTAGTAGATTACATTTTAGTAGATTGAGAGAACAAAACGGAGGTGAACGTTCCCAGGAGTGGCCGGTCTGCCAAAGTAACTGCAGAGCGCATCGACTCATCCAGGATGTCACAAAAGAACCAAACATCTAAAGCACTTCATGCTTCAGTTAAACTCAGTGGTTGTGATTCATCAGAGAGAAAGAGACTGGACATAAATGGCCTCCATGGTTGAGTTCAAAGACCAAATCCCCTGCTGACCAAAGGGAGCGGAAACATCTCGACTCTAGAGACATTATGTGGACTGACCAGACAAAAGCCAAACTCTTAGAAAGGTGTTTCCTGTTGCAGCTGGTGAAAACCTAACAGCATATTAGAGAAAGAGTCGCATACCGACAGCCAACCATGGTGATGTTCAACCATGAGTTCATCTCCAGGTTTTGGAGACATCTGTCTGGTCAAAGGCCAGATGGAAAATTCTCCAATGTGTCTTAAATAAATAAAAGTGTTGTGAATAAAAGTCCTCCACAGTGGAATAGAAGACAGTTACTGCAAACGCATGATGGACGTTGTTACGCCAAGGATGGCATGACTGGTTGTTAGATTTAGGGGAAGTTGGTTTGGATGCTTTTTTTTTTTTTTTTTAAGTAAATTAAATCACGACTTAACTGCCTTTTATATTTACCCCGAGTCATAATTGTCTGATATTACAATTTCTTTGATAAAATACCTATGGGGTGACATTGTAAAGTTGCAGTCAAAAATTAACAGCATTAATTTGGGTTGCTTAGCCAGCCATCAAAGAAAAAAACATGTTTTATAGTTACTTTTTCACCATGTTATTCATTCATAAATGTCAGTTTCAAACTTAATATTTAGTTAGTAAGCTAAATGTTTAACTTGGAACTATTTAGTTGGTAAGTTAAATATCTAGCTTGCTAACAGTTAGCAAGGTAAATATTTAGTTTGAATTTGGCATCAAATTAAATATTTAACTTGCTAATTTTCTTTAGCTTAAAACTGACATTTATAAATAACATGGTGAAAATATAAGTTTTTCTCTTATGAAAAACCCCCAAATTATTATTAAAGTTTGACTTAACTTTACACCGCATACATGCCAGGTCACGACTGAACGTTTTAGTCGTTGGTTCTCAAATGAAAAGCTGTGGCTAAAGAGTACTTACGGTCAAAGTGGACAACAAAAACGGCAATTTTTATTTATTTTTTGACAAAGACACTCAAAACTCCCTGATTCCTGAATGAACCTAAGATGACCTTTTGAAGCTGAAAATGAACGTCAGTGAACCGTCTTCTCTTGGCAGGACGGGTCCACCCAGTGGGCGTCTGCAGATCTGGGAAGCGACGAAAGGAAACAAAAGTTCCTACGGTTAATGGGCGCCTCTAAGGTCCGTACGCTCCAGTTTGTGTCAGTCAGATAAAGTTAAAGCAGACAGATAAAATAAAATGATTGGTTGTTTTTTGCTTCTTTTTTTCCCCCAGAAAGAACACACCGGTCGCCTCGTCATCGGTGACCACAAGTCCACATCCCACTTCCGTAGCGGTGAGCTTCTTTGTTGCTTTGCCAAAGTGCAACGGCTTCCTGTTTGATTGATCCCTGCTTGGATCCGATCTGTAGCGATCCGGTGTGCGTCTCCTCTGTAGGGCAGGAAGATAAGCGGATGAACGACGAGCTGGAGATGCAGTACCAGCAGAGCATGGACGGAAAACTGTCGGGCAGGGACCGGAGGCACTGCGGTCTGGGTTTCAGCGAGGTGGGGGCTCGCCATGGCTGACATTGTCCAGGAAGATATAATAAACATGTTGATAAATAGTCGTGTATGACCAGGTGTTGCATAACCATCACTCACACCGACATTACACTTTAAACAACAAAAAATGGCAGATTTTGCTGCCACTTCAGTCTCATTGTGATGAAGTAACAAAACACTGTAGCTAGAGTAGCACAAATGTGACAACGCTGTGACGCTGCGGTATAGTGATGTGACATTACAAACGAGCCGATTCTTCTGAACGGCTCTGTACTATGAACAGAGTCTCACTGAGAACTGTTCTTTGTTTTTGTAATGCTCTGCACACACTGCAGTAGCTATTATTCCATTTTATTAAAAATATATATTTACTTAATCATCGAATAAGCCTCCAAATGAAGATTAGTGGTGTTGCGGTGTGGGTGGGCTTGTGTTACGCTGCAACTGTTGATAATCTTTAAACATAAAAATGGATGCTCTCAGACGGAAAAGGCCTCTGAGCTTCACAGAGTGTCATCAGCAGGTTGAAACAGGTGCAGAGGGTTATTTGGTGCGAAACAGCAGTGTCTTTAATTTTGTAACACAAAATAACTCAATTAGAAGTATCGCTACATAGTGGTACTTCTAACCATCTTAGCAACGGTTATTGCTGTTATGCTCTGAACACGGCAACAGCGTCATTAGTAAAAGTAATTTATAATGGAAACAATACTAATACGGAACTCAGTGTGGTAATTGATACATAAAGGAACCCAATAACATAACATAGGTATGTTATTAACATCAACAGCTTGCCTTCATCACTAAATAACTCAAAAGTATTGCTACACAGTGGTTATACACATCTGTGTTAGCAACATTTATCTCCTAGCAATGTGATCTTTATCATTGGTGGAGCGATACTGACCCCTATTGGCAACTATGTCAAACTGTGGTGATGAATAATATACTCCCTTTTTTTATGACAAAAAAATATGTAATCTTTCTGATCTAACCCCACAGCAAGTAAATGACACAAAAACATGAAGAAATATTAATTTACATTGAATGTTATGTTAATGTGGCCATGTGCTACACCTGCTCTCAACTTTTGTAGAAGCACTTAGTTCTACATACATGTACAATCTTGTGTTTTCATTACTGCTAATGTTTTTGTTTGTGTATTAACGTCATATGATACCTCAGTCAATATATTGAAATGTTTCAGTTCATACCTGTCTGTGTGGGCTTCATTTTCACATTTTTGTCATTTATGTTCCTCCTCATCTTCCTGTATTTTTACATGTTCGCTGGGTGGGGATAGGTCTGTCAGGCCTGCACTTTTCTTTATGAACCTGTTCTACGTGGGTGATGGAAAATTATATTGAAGGTCAAGGAGAGTCATGAATTTCTTTCTAACTACTTGTGGGAACCCTGAAAGACCTTTCTTTGTTTTCCTCTGGTCAGCCACAGCCAGAGCCGGTCATCTCCCCGCCTGCAGACACTCAGACAGAAGCTGCCAAACCAGAGGAGTCGTCCAGTGAAAACCAACACACAGAAGCTCAGGAGGAAGATTCCAGCCCAGAGGAGAAATCACCAGAACAGGAGGATTCCGGTTCGGACGACCAGTCCAAGGAAAAGAAACAAAACTACAAAATGGCCTTCGTAAAATCATTGTAGGAGGGGAGAGGAGCTAGCTTTTTTATTCTCACATTGGGACAGTTTGATGCTTTTCGTTTCACTTTAGGACATCGCTCATTTCTCATTTGTACCGTCTGATGGGATGCATCCTGGTGTGCATGTGCTGAAAGAATCTAGTCTTAAGGCTTCAAAAATGTTTTTTATTTTTGTTTTTTTGATGTTGTAGTGTAAGATAATGCTATGACTGGCAAATGAACCTGTTTTTATTTCACTTGAACATTTTAACTGTCCTGCTGTCTGCCTTGAAATGTGCTGGACGAAACAAGATTATTTGCCATTAAATGTGATTTGTGTAGATACGACTTTTGTAGTTTTCCGTTATTTGGAGGCGTTTGATCATTTTAAAACAGCTGCTGTAACAGGAAGCTGTTGGGTGTTTTTGAACACAAACACATATGTGCAATATTTATCTAATTTTGATTTTATATGTGATCTACACAGTTGGTGTGATGAGCTTTAAGGGATGCAATCTCACTGGTTAATTCAGCAATACCTCTAAGTTCCACTGTTCACGGACAATGTCTGCTTGAATCAATAAGGTCGCGTTTCTGTTATCTTAAAAAAATTCCTCAGCATAATTAAAGCTGTTGGGAATTTATTTATGGTCTGATAACTGAATATAGGCTGCTAGTGCCAAAAACGATTGAAAACAAAACGGCTCTGAAAATTGGAGAAAGCTTTAAAGGGGTTAACGATTACTTTAACATGTTGGACATGTAATTTTCCAATAAAACTGCTGTTATTTTTCTTGATTCAATTCCCAAATTTGAACCCATTCTTAAAAATACAAACAAAAGTTGCCAAAGAATTTAGCCCAGACGCTGTTTACAGTCAACAGTTTAAATATGGAACCTGCAAAAACTCTGGATAGACAAATCCAGATAATGGGATATGAGAAAGTATGGAAACAAGACATTTTTCTGACTGTAGAAACTCTGAAGCAGAAGATAGAAGTCGACTCTCCTGAAGTGGTATAACCTGAAAACACTCTTAAAAATAAAACCACATTACAACAAAACAGAAACAACAATTTATCTAAATATTTATTTTAAGTAGCCTGACATTAAGTTTTTCTGATGTGTTTAAATTATTTGACATTCTGACAGTTTTATGACAGTATTGAGGAAAAACTAAAAAATAAAGCAAAGCATCTCAATCCACCCGGCAAACAAACCGGTCACCTAAACATCCCCACTGCAATCCGAGCGTGTCCATTCTGACTTCTACCTCGAAAATCCAGAACAAACAAACGCAAAAAAAAAAAGGAAGTTCAGTCATTTTATGATTCACCATAAAATGTGCAATGTAAGTGCAGAAGCAATGAAAACGCATTACGTAAAAATCTGTGATTAAAAAAAAAGCTTCAAAAATGTGTATTAAAATGATTTTTAAAAAACAATTGTTTTAATGACTGAATAAATTAATTTGATGAAAAATGTGGAGCTCCTTCTACACGGCGTTTCCTTCTGTATAACAGTCTCCTCTGCCGGTCCTGTGGCTCAGGGCTGAGCAGCAGCTTTGGCTGAGGAGACAAAAACAAAGTCAAGTTCATTTGTTTAGCACAATTCAGCAACAATCACGCAGTAAGCAGCTGTGACACAAGTGACCAACAGAAACTTTTTGTCAAATGCAATAATCAAAATCCTCGAGCAAATAGATCAATCAATAGTCTAAGTTGTTATGAATTAAAGGCAACTGTGAACAGCTGGGTTCTTAGTTTTGGTTTAAAGGAACTTGGTGTTTCAACAGTTTTGCAGTTTTCTGGAAGTTTGTTTCAGATTTGTAACTTCAACAAGATATAGGAGCTTGTTTTAAGTCTAATTCCTGATGGAAAAAGTATCAGTTCCACTGGAAAATTATTTAACTTACACCAAGACATTTCCCCCACGTTATAAGTTAAATAATAGTTAAATAATCTGCTTTGTATATAAGCAGATGGGTGTGTATATGGGTGTGTGTATGTATGTGTATGTCTATAGGTGTATGTATATGTGAATATGTATATATGTATGTGTATGTGTGTATGCAGTACTTTCATTTGGCTGAGGAAATATTACTACAATTATTATTTCATTTTGTCAGGAAGGATATTGGAAACTGAAAATAATGTGAAAAATTACAGCTGGAATAGGGGTATGATTATATAAGTTATACTTCTTTATACTCCTTTTCAGACTCATAATCACCGATGTGATGTGTCTTCATACTTTGTGTTTGTTCTACACTGCCGGTGAAAGGTTTGTCTGAAATAAATTACTAAATTACAAAAAATTACCAATTATAACTAATACTAATCAATATTAAGGAATAATCACTTAAAACAAGCTCTTATATCTTGCTGAAAAGCTATTAGTAAGTTAGTTTTGATATTTTCAAATGTACTAAGATATTTTACATTAGAAACTTGGAAGAAAACTTTTATAAAGTTTGTTGGTCAGGTTAAAATTACCTTTTGAAAATAACATCTGAAAAACAGGTTTTGATCATATTTTAAAAATAGTTTTTAATTGATCTGATATAATATTCTAATTTTAATGCCATGTTCTTATTACCTATAAACGGAAAATCGTCATAACGATAACACACTGACACACACACACACACCCACACACACACACACACACACACACACACACACACACACACAGCCTGCACCGAAACACAAGCTGAATCCAAAAGACCACAACATTTCCCCCAGAGGAATCTCAGCCTCTGCAGTAGCAGCAGCAAGGAGGAAACCTTTTCACAAAGACTTTATGTGAAGCCTGAGGCTGAAAACATGGAACACCAGTTAAATTGTCAGATTACTCTATTTTCCGGATCATCAGTCACTCTGGAGGATAAGTTGCGTCAGTCAGAAAATGTTTCATGAAGAGGAAAATATAAATATATACAAGTTGAGCCTAACTGTAGGTCACAAGACCAGCTAAACTATTAAAGAAACGGTGACGTCTACTCCAGAACATACGGTAATTTAGAAATGATTCTGGATTATAATCTGCAACTTGAGCCTCTATATGCCGCTGGGGGCACAGCAATAAATCGGTCCATAAATCACCTCTGCTTTCCTTCATTGTAGGAGATAGACGACTGGCAGGTACTTACAGTTTGAAGCCGATCTCATCCACTGACCTCATCTACCTCATCAAACATCTGAAAAATCAGCCAGTCTCCTTTTTGTCTGCAGTGACAGAGGGTTGACTGACAGACCCGCCCACCAGGTCACGTCTGCACATGTTCAGTTAGCAACAGTCACCCAACTGCTGCCAACTAATTTTTTCAAGAAAAAAAATCGGCATGGCCAAAATCTGCAATCACAACCTCTTTTAACCAGATCCTCACTGATAAACCTCAGGTTTGAGGAAGGAATAGAGATACATTTAGCAATAGGGTCTATAAATTAAATTCTCTATTGTTGTGTTTTTAGCTCCTTTTGACTAACCTGCAAACAAACTGAACACGACTCTTACACGTTAAACAAGTTGAGAAAGTCTTGGTGAAATCCTCCCCTGAGGCTATTTGACCAAACAAACACCCAGAAGACAGAAACCCAGAGACGAGCACAGATGTTTTGGAGCTCGACGTGAATGTTCGGCTCATAAAGACGCCATCTTTAACAGCCTGGCATCTTTATGTCAGCCATCTGTGAGCTGTCCCAAAACAAAAAGACACACCACAAACAGAGCACGATCTCAACCCAGAGGAAGGTCAGGGTGTGTGTACCTGGCCAGGCCTGCTCTCCAGCTCTCCAGCCACTCAGTCCCTACACACCAGGAACAACGACACGGTCACACTCTGAGACGGCCGAGTAGCAGAGTGTTTGCAGCTCCTGTAGATGTGTGGTGATTCTCCACTAGAGGGAGCGCTTTCCAACTTTCCAACTATTAAGCAGCAGTAGCTAACTTATATATATATATATATATATATATATATATATATATATATATATATATATATATATATATATATATATATATATATATATATATATATATAAGTTATATATATATATATATATATATATATATATATATATATATATATATATAGATATATAGATATAGATATAGATAGATAGATATATTGTTTGTACATATTTGTTTAAATTGTCACAATGTCCTCACGGTTAATATAAAATACTGATATAAAATACTGAGTTTGGTCAGCTAATTCCAATGCTAATGAATGCTAATGCAGGTTAGCATAACCACTGATGATGGAGGACAAACGGTTTTCCTGGATTAGCTATTTTCTCCACCATTAGCATAGCTGGAGCAGCAGGGTGGAGGGGGGTTGTTCAGCACATACATGGACATGATTGTCAGTGCTAAGACCCTCCCCCTGGCTCTGATTGGTTGTTTCTGACAGAGTGGTGTATTTCCACAGATGGCAGGAGGAGCACAGGAGGCATGTTATATTGTCATCATAGTGACACTTTAACAAATATGTAGAAAAAAAACATATTTTTCAAAAGGTTTAAATACTAAAGGCGACCAAACGTTCTAAAATGTTTTTACTGCCATTGGATGTTTCCTCTATACGTTCATAAATTCACATTAAAAATACTCTGCAACGTCACAGTAAAAACTGATATTTACAAAATAATCTCTCGGTCCACCCGGGCGTTTTTCACAGCTGAATGGTTGCCATGGAGTTTGAAGGATTTTTTTTTTAACATACATGAAAGAATCAAGAGAATAACATAACATGACCTAAAGCTAAAAATAAATAATTTCTACATAACACTGCCCCTTTAAAGCACTTGTACTAACGAACTAACCAACTAACCAACTAACCAACTAACTAACTAACTAACTAACTAACTAACTAACTAACTAACCTGCGACCAGTTTACTCTTGCGTGAAGCCTCTGAGGCCAGCGCGTAGGAGACGCTCATGATCCTCTCCTGCTCCTCCATGGCGTTGTCCAGCTCGTTGAATTCCAGCGATGCTGATGGCTGGATGTTCTGGACACTGGACGGGGATGAAATCAAAATGGTTTTTTAATGAAATGCAGCCATGTTGGATTACATGAGTTCTCCCCGCAGACTGAGGTGATGATACCTGGACCTGGTGAGAAGGTTCTTGATGCGTTCCGCGCGCCGGCCGCGTTCCTCCAGCTCCTCTGGACTCAGAGGCTCCTCTGGGTCCGACTCCACGTAGCGCTCCGGGATCACAACTTTGTCCGGTTTGGACAGCTGCATGTTGGACGGACACACAGAGAAATGCTGCACTAGATCCGGTTTGATATTTTTGTCAAAGTTTGTTAATTATCACTTGGGTTGAGTCCCTGTGATTCTGGGCAGTTATTCTCTCTCCTCCTGGAAGGAGTTCATGCTCTTACATTTTTTTTTTTTTTTGTTATTTCTTTCCGGACAGTTGCTACGGTTATGCAACCGTGGCAACAACAGACGATTAGCGTCTCAAAAGCTGAAGTAATAATACATGAACTACGACCCTGAATCCCAGAGGAGTTGAAAAGAAGAGAGAGAAGATGATGTTTTCAAATTAAAATGTTTAAAATCATGAAATTGTTCTCTGTTTTATTTGAACAATCTGTTTTAATAAACGGTAACAACACAAAAAAATGTTTTATGATCTTAAATCCAAATTTTAAACAGATAATATGTTCAGTCCAACAACTTCAGTGCTCTGCTGTTTTCTTAAACTGTAGACTAAGTTTCAAGCTCTTTACATGAAATGTTTTGGCAGCTTATGCAACATAAACCCCCTGAGTGCTCGACTAAATTTCCACCTCGAGGACAATTGTGCGATTGTGTTTAAATTGGCAGCCAGATTTAGAAAAACTAAACTGTCAAAAATACACCGGTGCCGTTATTTTCTACTGGGGGGCCTGGCCCCCAAAGCGTCTGCTCCCGGCCCTGCTCCTGTACCTCCCGGCTGATGTCCAGGTCGTAGTCGAGGGGCTCCAGGTCGGCCTCCTGGATGCGCCTGGCGGTGACCGTCACCCACTCATTAGAGTCCCTCGTCTCCCTCTCTCTGACCAGATTCAGGCCTTCGTCGCTCTGACCTTCAGCTCCTGGTCGCTCCTGCTGCCAGTCGAACACCTGGAGAGGGGAAGGAGGCGGGGTTAGCCCACCAGGACTGTAGTTAAAAAAAAGAAAAAACAAACATGTTGAACTTCTGTTATTTTAAGCTTTATGTGCTTAATTCTGGGTGGTTTAAGCCGTTCATAAGGGTTTAATTGATTAGATTAAGCTTTTTACATGAAAGAACAAAATGATCTGCTGTTGGGTCAATAAAGGTAACAAATGTTTGGTAGTCTTAATTTGTATAGATATGAAATGTAATTTTAACTCAGACTAAATGATTAAAACATTTTGAAGCAGAAAAATGCTCAAATTGTCAAAAAAAGTATCTTTATTTCACAGAAGGTAACTCCTAATTACTCAAATTGAAATCCAAACCAGTTTGATTAAGCTTTAAATGACTTCACTGCAAAATCAAGATCTTACCACAATGTTTGTCTAGTTTCCAGTATAAATATCCTAGTAAACTTGAAATAAAGCAAAACTCCCAAGTAACTTTTCAGGAAGACATAGGAGTTTATTTAAAGTCAATAAGTCCTTAATATGGATAAAAAGTACTAGTACCACTGTCACATTACTTCACTTACAAAATGGAAAAATTGTCTTGCTATAAGTAAAATAATCTGGTTTTTTCATCACTATTAAGGAATTTTTTACTTAAAAAAGATCCGATATCTTGCTGAAAAGTTACATGTAAGTTAGTTTTGTTTTAATCCAAGTGAA
Source organism: Poecilia reticulata (assembly GCF_904066995.2). Taxonomy (NCBI): domain Eukaryota; kingdom Metazoa; phylum Chordata; class Actinopteri; order Cyprinodontiformes; family Poeciliidae; genus Poecilia; species Poecilia reticulata. Next base: position 6,125,608 of record NC_088835.1, read on the forward strand.
CAAAGACATTTGAACTTGGAGCTGGACCAAAAATACTTGGTAACATTTTGTTTTTGAGGCGCTAAAGGAAGCTGACATGCAGTAGTAAAGGTTTAGGGAGCAGAAATGAAGCTCACACCTGCAGGATCAGAAGATGTTTGAAAGACACCAAATGGAGGAAGTCAGCACACAGATACGTCCTAGCTTCGTCCAGCTAGTCCAAACGCACACTAAGAACACCTACTGAAGAGCGCTAACGTGTGTGTGCGTGTGTGTCTGTGTGTTGCAGATGGGTACTTGTGAGGAATCATCCAAGGAGCATCAAAGCCATGCATGCATCCTTCCCACTCCTGCAGCCTGCAGAGCCAGATCTGTCGGAGCGCTCGCATGCTCAGAGTAACGCTGCGTCCCATGCCTTCCATGTGTTCGGGAACAGGAAACACACACACACAAAGGAGAGAAAAAACCATGCACACACCCACCACCACCACCTCCCCACCAGATTAAGAAGAAAACAGGCAGGAGGAGCTTGAGAAGCAAGAAACTCTTTATTGAGTGCAAATCTCTACATGATAGAAAAGAAAGAGAAGAAAAAGAGTCGTTGCTTCTTCAATTACACAGAATTAGACGGCGCTAGCGGGTCACCTCTGTTAGGGATCTAGGTCCGTTTGATCTGACATAGTGTGTTGGGACGAGGCGGGGCGGGGCGGGGGGATGAAAACTTTACGGTGGGAACACTTTGAGCAAACAAGGAGTGGACATCAGTGTCACTGGGAACAAACCAAAGATAGGAGAGTCCAAACTCTGTCACATGGGCCAAAACGATCAAAACCTGTAACTTTTTAAAAGTCTTTGCCTTAGAGATCTATGATGAGGGGTGTCCAAAGTGTCTAAATGCTGCAATACCGTTTTGATTTATCTGTCAGATTCTCTAGAAATCCAATGTTAATGTATTCGGTCTAATTGTTATACATCATCACGATAAATGTATTTTACTTTTGAACCTGAATTAGCAGTGGGGCAATAAAAGCCAGGATGAAAAAGACAAATATCTCCACACAGGTTAAAACTACAAACTCCAACCAATCAGATTCTTCATGACAGAGCTGTCCACTCCTTGCTCACACTCGTATGGGCAGCCCTGGTAAACATGGGAAGAAAAAAATATATATTTTTTTCTTTTTTGGAATAGCATTTTGTCAAACTAACTTTTTTGTTAGTACAAATTTTACTTATTTACTTTTTAAGTTGGGGGAAAATATGTTAAGATTTTTTTTTCCTTCTTAAGGATATATATTTAAATTAGCTTCTATAATTGTTTTTTGAGTAAAGTCAGAAAAAAGTCATTTCTCTTCAACCACCACAAACTGAGAGGCAGTCAGCTACAAAAGCTCCAAAGTGTGTTTGTGGGGGGAAAAAACAATCAGTGATATTGTGGGGCCAGCAGGAAGCTTGCAAGAATTTTAATGTAAATCTCATTTTAAAAAAATGAGATTTTTTTTTTTAAATCTCTTTCTAGATCAGTCTTTCTCAAACTGTGGTCCGAGGGCGCCCCCCGGTGGTTCGCCAAGTACTGCACGTAAATGACCGTTTATTTTGCCATGACGTGAGCTTAAAGTGCGACTCCTATGGTTAGCTCACGAAAAGACTGAGCTTAAAATTAATAACGGGTAATTATCACTCAAAATAAAAGCTGAAGATACTGGTGGAAAGAAAACAACGGCGGGACTGCTTAAAAGGAGGAATTCATTACTACAGGAATATTTTTTCAGTTTCTCAGGGGTAGTTGCAGAACTTTTTTATTGTTTTTAGAACACGATGTCGCGTTAACGAGGTAGCAATTTCAAGTTTTAGATGGTCTGTTAGTGTCTGTTAGATGGCCTGAAAAGTTTGATAAACTGCTCTGGATGCCACCACTAATTCCGCTAATGCTAATTGTGTTTAGCATTAGCATCTTTCAGTGAAAGATAACGCTAACGCAAAAAAAAAAAAAGAAGAAAAATGAAGAGTTTATTTTACGGTAACATTTTTCACCGATGTTTACCAGGGGTGCCAATAAATGTGACACTTTATTTCGTTATTGCAAAGCAGCCCGGCTCCTTAAACCAGTCCTATATATTCATAATGCATAAAACAACACAGTATAGGCCACTTGAAGAAATACTCCAGTCTGAGCATCCAACCTCGGAATGAGTCGCTGTTTTTGTTACGGAGTCAAACAACAAAAATGAGCAAAGAGATCATCACACAGGACGAGGCTGTATGAACTAGGCCGTTAGCTCAAAATGAAGTAAAAACGTTTAATGCTGGTGGAGAACAGCACACAATAAAATATACTCTGGTGACATCATTAGAGAGAGGTGAAAAAGTAACAGCACAATTCATAAAGAAAAAATCATATATTGCTTATTGTGACAGTAATAAAACCTATAGAGCTTTAGAAAAGTTTTCACACCTTTGACATGTTACAAAAAGAAACTTCAGCATGTTTTCTTGGAACCTTTATGTAACAGAACGACGCAAAGCAGTGCATGATGGGAAATCAGAGGGAAATTAAAGATTTTTTTTAATGAAAAAAACAGAAAAATATTTAGTTTTTAGTAATGAAGAACATTGTAATATTTTAGATAAATATAACCAAGTGTAAAAAGATTGTGTAATTACTATTTAATGATGATAAGATAAAATCCATATTTTTTCCTTAATATTAGAAAAAATAAAAAAATTAAATATAAAAATCAATTTTAGTCCTGGTTCTTGTTTTCCCATTTAATATTTTTGATCTAAACCTAAAATTGAAATGGTAATTTCTTCTTTGTTGATGTCAGATACATTTTTTAAGCAACTGCTGTCAGTTTCAATTAGAAAAGATGAACGTTGATTTCAAAAGACGCTTTTATTCTAATCTAAATGAATTTGAACTATTTTACAAAAAATAGGCCACACTTTTCAGATTTTACTTGAGCCTTTTTACGGTCGCTTCACAACAACGCACCGCTTTGTGTTGGTCGGTCACATGAAATCCCAATAAAACCACTAAAGTTTGCGGTTGTAATGTGACAAAACGAGCAAAAGCTCGAAGGGTGTGAATACTTTTGCAAAGCCCGACAATTTCTGCTCAATTCACCACAGACTTGGTGGTTGTTAGCCTGTAACCATGGTGCCAGCCTGGCGGTTAATGTTATCCAAAATGTGTGAGTAATGTCATTCTGTTAAAGCATGCTAGCATTGCTAGCATACCACATTAAAGCCAGAGGGGGATGTGTTAGCTGTAAACTAATCCAGTTTCTAGATTAAAAAAGCAGCAGTTTCCCTGCGTTTCCATGACTATGAAACATAAACCATACAGCTGGCTCTTCCATCATTCCTATGCCACTCTGAGAAGTCTTAAAAGACGGACATTTGGGATAAAGGCAAAAATGATCGTCAACAAACCAAGGCACTTGGATTTGATTTAAGGAAAGGAAAGCAGGGAGGTGCGGTTATGATTTGTACAACAGCGCACAAGGGCCGTAGTAAAGAGGAGGAAAGAAAGAGGAGTTAACTTTGGCCAAAAAAACCCTCAGAAATTTCTAGGTTAAGCTCAGAAATGTTATCGAGGAATCTTGGAAATTTCTGAGTTTGGAAAGTCAAAAATTTGCTTGGAAAAACCGACATTTTTGAGATTAATGTCAGAAAATTTTGAGAAAAAAAACCTTGGAAATTTCCAAGCTTCGAAAGTCAAGAATGTTTGATTTCAACATTTTAATCACCAACTTTCTGAGTTTTTACAACAATTTTTTTAGACTTTTCAAACTCAGAAATTCCCACGTTTTTTTCTAGAAAACTTCTGAGATTAATGTAAAAATTTCTAAGATTTTTTTGGTGAAAATGTACTCGTCCGTTTTTTGTTGTCCATCTACAACGGCCCGAATATACGCTGTCGTATGATTTGTGCCACTAATGTTGCATCTTTCTTCATTATATATATTTTAAATCAACCTGAAAATTTGGGTTTTTATTCTTCCCCAACTTATCAATCAGTCCTCTCTATATTCTCTATATACCAAATCTATACAAAATAGAACTTTACAACTGTATACTGAAAATATCCCTCGGGTAATAAATAAAAGCATATATATATATATGGGCTCTCTCTCTACTTTCTGGTGATTACCATGGAGAAAAGTTAAAGCAATGCTTCTTTCTCTTCTTTATGTTTACATTCAGCGTTGTGTCAGTGAGGTCCCACAGGTGGGTGTCGGGAGGGCAGTGGTATTTTAGCTATCTTAAACCCCTGAAGCTTTAAAAGAAAAAAAAAAAAAACTAAACGGAGCGGCTCTGTCCGTCGCTGAGCGTTTCCCCCACATCGATTCGTCTCCCGGCGTTTATAAAGCGTTAACCAAAGCAAGTCGGCTTGTTAGTGGGAGCTGCTACCAAGGAAGAGCGCTAAGTCGTTAGCATCCCTGTTAGGTTGTTATGTGGCTGGAGGCTGCAGAGTGCTGTAGCAGCACTGAGGGTGGAGCCGGTGCTCCGTGTGTCTGCTGCTGCTGCGCTGCAGGGAGGGGTAACGTACGCAGGGGCTGGAGGGCAGTCGGGACGACGCCGAGGACGAGCGCTGAGAGCCTGATGGTGCCGGGCCCCCGCCGCCAGAGCGCTCGCCGTGGCTCAGGTTCCTCTTGCGCTCGCGGACCAGCGCCCTCTGGTGGCGCTTCATGCGCTCCAGCTGCTCCTCGGCAGTCATCCGGCCTCGGGTTTGGCTGCTGGGGGGCGGGCCGCCCTCCGTGGGGGATGACAGGCGCTCAAAGGCGCTTTTGGGTCGGTCCTGAGGAGACAGCGGTGAAGGAGAGAGGGGGCAGGGTGAGAAATAGGAAATCTTCCTAAAAATGTTCCATTTCAAAATTCCATACTTCAAGACTTAAAGCTGCAGTATGCGACTTCTAAAAAATATGTATGTTTTGTTAAAACTGTCACCATGTTGTAACAGTACAGCATGACACAAATAACCTGTGAAAAAAATCTAATTCCCCTCCTTCTCCCAGTGCCAACTGGAAACAACCAATCAGAGGCAGGAGGCGGGTCTTAGCACTGCCACTCACCCTTTTTGTGGCGCTGCCCTTTTTTTCTCCCACTTTGATATCTGTTACTCTGCAGCTAGCCATGAATGCTAAGGCTAGTTAGCATGTCCACCGATGCTGGTAGATAAAATGTTTTCCTGTAAGTTGTTTCTCTCTCACTAGCACATTTAGCAGAGAACATGAGGTAGAGCAACCGTGCTAAGACCCTCAGCCTGGCTCTGATTGGTTGTTTTTAGCTGGTAGCGGTTCATTTCTTCAGACAGTAACACTAGCTCAGGGAGGAGGTGGAGGCATTTCTAATCCAGTTAAACAATAAAAATAATACAATTTCATTCTGTTTGTGTTTCAGTTATTTGCTTGAGTAAAATATTTTTTTGTGGGGCAAATAGGGAACCAAAAGTGACTGCAGCCCAGGGTTCCATATGCTTTTAAATACGGCCCTGCAGATTTGTATCAAATGGCTGAAAGTTAAGGAAACAATCAGTGAAAATTAGGAATTGTATATTTTTTAGCAAACTTAGGTAACTTAGTTTGCTAAAACTAAGTTACCTGTCATGGTTTTAACTCTGTTTTATGTGGTTTTACCATCCAACCCACCATCTGTAAACTCTTGGCTTTCTAATTGTCAGATCTTCTGCTTTTCCCGTCCAAGTTTTGTCTTGGTTGAGAAATTTTGTAGTGGGCCCACTTCTAACACTGACATAAGTCTGTTCACGTTGTCTTGTTTTACACATGTGCCGTAACAAACTGACCTTTGGTGCGGCGCTGCCGGGAGCCCTCCTCAAGGTGACGTAGGACGAGATGGAGTTGGACTGGTCCAGCCGAGACGTGGTTCCCAACAAACCTAGTTGACAACGACAGAACCAACAATCATGGGTTTAGTTCAGCTTTATTTTTAGAAAGTAAAACAAAAAAACCAAACAAAAAACACATATAATTGTCCTTCCACTTTGCAGTTATAAGCCACCAATAATCCTCCCTCAAAAAATAATACTTACATTTTAAAGCATTAGACATAAGACTTTTCCTTTAAAGACAATTTATTCACATGTAGCTGTGTCTTTATAAAAATTAATATCTCCACCACATCGTTTAAAAAAATAATTTGTACACGTGGGATCGTTTTCAGAAAGGTTTCCATCTACATGAACACGCATAAATCCGCCCCTGAGTTTTAAACGTGCCAAACCCATAGGGGGCAGTGTAGCACAAAGCTAAAACCTGTCAGCTGATCAGATTTCTTCTTCGTGTTAGGAGTGAAACATGGCTCCAGGATGTTTAATTGTGTCAATAGATATGTAGGTTGACCTGCTTTTAAATAACATATTAGAATGTAAAGTTACTAAAACCCAAGATGATGCCGACTGGAGTTGTGTTGAAGACTGTAATGCGTGAGACCCTAAATCTCAGTTTTTCCATGCATTGATGCAAAGACAAATACAGTTTCCTCAAATCTCCTCTTTTGATTTTGAGAGATATTAAACTGAGTTTCCATTTGGATGAAAGGCAAAAATGCATAACAATGTATTGATTTTCCCAGATATCCGAGTGTGTTTGGACTAGGCCTAAGAGATGGCCAATACTGTTGAACATTTTCTATTCCATGTAGGCATAACACCTACTTAAACACACAAAAACATGTCAAAGTGTTGTTTTTCTTGCTTGTAGTGATTAAGACTTTGGGTCGTTTCTGCTCCAAGGTGACTCATGTTACCTTTGCCTGGGTAATACTGGTAGTCAGCTTCAGATGCTGTGATTGGCTGGCTGCTTCCTGGCAGCTCTGGTTCGCTCAGGTATGACCTCAAATCAGTCTGAAACAGAAATCAAAGATGGACTGAGATGCTAACATCTCTATCACCCTACACAGAATAACTGTATCGTATCGACTTGTAGAAGGCTCCCCGCTTTAGGAGAAATGAATGATGATACCTTACAGTCTCCATTGGCAATGTACTGGCCGCCCTCCCTGTCCCGCTTCCTCTCGTCCGACTGGCGTTTGAGCCCTCGCACCGATGTGTGGCGGATGACCGAGGCCTCCTTGGGGAGCGGGGGCACAACGGGGGGCATCTCCTCGTAGTCATAGAGACGAGGCAGTGGCGGCCTGGGCGGGGCGTCATCCTCTGCCTGTACGGCAGTCGGATCAGGACAGTTACAGACTCGTGGAGGAGGTTTGTGGTGTATTCTGTTTGCAGGGGGCGGGGAAGGACACTCACCCACTTTGGCACGGTGCTGTGAGGTAAAGTGTGGGAGATGGAGCTGCGGGGGGGAGGCTGGACCTCCGCGCCATCGGAAGGCAATGCCTGGTCCGACAACGAAGGCACTAATCTCCTGTCTGCTGAGGCATGTCAACACAGAAAGCTGTACGCTTAGACAGGTGGGGTGAAAATGGCTTTTTTATGCTATGCTAAATTAAAAGAGGCTAATTTTATGTATCATGCACCCTCACTTTTCCTCCAGTTTTGCTCAAAAAACCAAATATGACTGGGCAGTGAGACTGATGTGATCGCATACATCTATGTTAGCAAACAATAATTTGTGGTGTGTGCATTTAAATCTCACAGAAGTATGCTCAATATGTATTCAACTCTAATAAACTGTCACTCCACACTGACTCTCGTGCTCCTCAGGTATGGAATGCCAGGAGGGCCAAAAAATGCCCCCAAAAATCCGAAAGACATACTTTGCATGTTTCTCACATGCACATAACGTTTTTAACGTTTAAACAATTGTGTTAACAACTTAAGCAGTATGAAAATAACCACATGACCAGCCAATCACAGACGGTCGGTTTACGTCTTATCAAAGTAATCATCGGATGAAAAATAACCAATCGGAACCAAAAAAATCAAAAAACTGTACCAAGAGGCAGACATTACAAAACTAAACATTAAGATTTAAGAAAAACAAACTTTTACAATTGAATTTGTAGCGTAAAAATATGTACCTAAGCACATCTTCCTTCTTCATAAAATCTAAACAAAAATGGAGTACAATGCGATCTTAGTGGCTGTAGGATTTCTCTTTTGTCTTTGGCAAAAGACCATGAGCCATATCTCCTGCTATCACATGACTTATGTTTGTTTTGGTTGTATTTACCCAAAATGCCTTACACTATAGTCCACTTCCTGCTTTTGAAGCGGTGTCTGATCTGCTTGGCTTTCACATAAGCATTCAAACCACACCAGAGTTCCCTTCAACCGAACTAAGACCTAGGTTTCTAGGAGGACCAGAGGACTCAAAGAAAGGAATAGGGTTACACAATATTAGAGAAGCTTTTATTAGTGACCACAATGTCGTCTGCAAACAGACTGATTCTCACCTGGATTCTGAATAGAGTCCACAGTTATCTTGTAGTTGGCTTTGCTGGCACTAAGACCACCCATGACGTCCTCAATCCTCCACAGCTCCCGCTTCAGTTCGGCCTTTTCCTGCTGTATTACAACACATGCAAACACACACAGAATTTTTTTCTACTTGTTTGACCTTTTATTTATTTCTTTTTTTTAAATGTATGGAAGCTCTGTTTTTGCCATTCGGCTGAAGACAGTGTATTGTGGTTTGCACTTTTGTTCATTTTTAAGGTTGTGGAGAAGCAACATTCAGAACCACTGACATGCTGAGGCTTTTATTTTTTAAAGGGCAGAAGGAAGTCCCACCTGAGACGTGTCGTTGTGGGCCATGTGTGCCTGCAGTGCCAGCCTTAGGAGCTCCACTGATTGCTCCAGCCGGTTGTACTCCTCCCACGCACGCGCCATTTCCTGCAAAACACAAATACAAACACGCTCTTAAACCATTTGGTTAGCATTCGAAGCAAGATTTGTGTGCACAAACTAAAATATTTGAGTTCAAATATTAATTTTTTTACCTAATAACATATAAATGTATAAAGGAAACAGGGATGCAACTAAGTTATTTTAGCTACCGATTAATCTATTGATTGTTATAACAAGTAATCGATTAATCAGAAAACAAACTGGCACATCCTGCAGATTTTTTATTCAAGCTTTTTTACGCAATATTAGAAATGCATTAAAGGATGCAAATGACAAAATAATTCAATTCCTTTTTTTTAATTTGAAAATTATTCACCTAAAATGCAATAACAGCACTTCTTTAGTGAACATTTAATCATTTGTAGTAAAGGCTGAATCTGCAGCAAAACTCCCCAAAATCAACATTAGAAAAGCTCAGGCCTGCTTCACTTCACATCACTTCAGCGTAGGCTGATCTGATGATTGGCTTTTATAATATTTGGATAATAAAAGCACTTAATAGGAGATTATTTTTGCAGAATTTGGACCAGGTGAAACTAAAATTATGACACTTCAGGAGTTTGGGGTAGAACACATTTACAAAGAAGGTTTTTTTATACATCTTAAATGTATATGTAAATTTTTTTCGTACAGTTTTATCTTAATTAATTGCTCTGAGAATGTTGTGCTTTCAGAAAATTGCCCAGTGTTGAGTCTGGATACTCCAACTAACGATTAATTACCAAATTAGATGACAATTAATCTGACTAACAATTGTGATTAATTATGATTAATCTCAATTAATCCAACTAATTGTAATTAATCATGATTAATCCAATTAATCGTTTCATCCCTAAAATAAAATATGACTATTTCCACCAAGTCTAGCACTATCAGTCGACAGCGACAGACACAGTAGACATGGATACCGTTGAGACGCGGGAAATCTGGGCCCTGATGGTCACCAGGTCCTCCTGCAGCAGCCTCTGCTGGTAGGCGATCTTGTGGACATGAGCTGGCTGCTCCTGGTACTGCTCCATCTGCTGGTGAGACACGTCAAGCACTCTCTCCAACTTGTCCTGCAATGGGTGAAAGGTTGGCCGGTGTAAGTTATTTTATCGGTTGTTTTATTCACCAATAAAACATACAAAACAAACATTACAGACGAGCAAACAGAAGCATTGATCTGCAAAATAACCAATTAGCTAAACCAAGAGAACAAACAACAACAAAAAAGAATAGCAAAGGAGAGCGGGAGGAAAAAAATACTAATTAATAGGGATACGTTTAGGACAAAGGCCTCTTCACACATGTTTGGTTTGAGATCATTGAAACATTTTCTTCAGCATTTCTTGAAAACGTGCATATTTACATTTCAAGCTTACAAAGTTAAGCACGCACGAGTGAAATTAATAAATCTTAGATTTATTAATCGATTGACAGCACTAAAATAATCTAAAGTTGCTGAAAAAGAACAAAGATATTCTGATGGACAAAGATAAATATTTTACTGTTGGACTGATAATATTAATTTATTCAATGAGACTGATATGATTTTAAATGTCCACTTTCACACTTCAGTTCTCAAAAGAAAATACATTTTATTCTATTTTTGGATAAGTAAAGGCTGATGGAGCAGTTGCCTCTGTAGTTGTCTGCAGCTTATTTTGTTATTTGAAAACACATGCAAAGAATAAATTATTATGATTCACATTGTTTAATGAAACAAAAAGGAGAGAACATAGAAATAAATCTATAGGAAATATATATTTTTTACATTTCTTAAAAAATAATTTGAGTTGAGGAGAGTATTGTTTTACTCAGTGTTTTTCAACCACTGTACTGCGGTGCACTAGTGTGCCGTGAGTGATCGTCAGGTGTGCCATGGAAATTATCCAATTTCACCTACGGTACCGTATTTTCCAAACAATAAGCCGCTACTTATTTCCTAAGCTTTGAACCCCCACCAGGGAGCTCTTTGGCAGGAAGTGAATCATTCAATGTCAAAATTGTAAATCAAAGAAGAACGCGCTAATTTTCATTTTTAGAACAAGCACATGCTAGCCGCAGGCACGACGGAGAAATGCTTTCAAACTCATATGATGCAGCTTTTAATCGAGGGCTGTCGATCTGGCACTACAGGAGGGAAATAGAGCAGCTGCACGTAAACTCGGCGTGAACGAAACCATGGTTCAGCTTTGGAGACGGAGTGCTGCGTCCAGCAGATTTATTAGGACGCAGCCCTCTGCTGGGTCCTTATGGAAAACCGAGAACAGCAGAGACACCAGCGGCTTATAGCCCAGTGTGGCTTATGTACGTTTCCAGTTTTTTTTTTTGTTTTGTTTTGTTTTGTTTTTTATTTGAAGGTACGGCTTATAGTATGGTGTGCTCTATAGTCCGGAAAATACGGTAATTGGTCTTAAAAGATTTTTTTAAACTGAATTAATTATCTGCAAATAATGCCATCTTCGAGTGTCTCTGCTGTAGCAGTGACTAGCAGCGTAATCATGCAATTTTCTTACCACTAGATGGCAGTAGGTACAGAGCATTTTACATTAAAACAAGAGAATTAGTGATGCATGAATGTTACAGGTAGTGGTGAGAGCATTGTATCTAGCAAGACTAGATACAATGCTCATCACTGTGACGACAGTGATGGAAAAGACAGTGAAGCTCAGCAGTAGTTGGAAAGAACATGGGTCCATTTCCCACAACATATCTGTGTGATGTGAGCTTCTCAAGCCTTTCTACTATAAAAACTAAAAACGGAGAGAGAGACTGAGAGCTGTTGAGGAAGAGCTTGTCTTTCTTCAATTTCTGCCAGGAAATCAGTTGTTTTCATCCAAACATGCACAGGTTTCACACTAGATGGGTAAAATATACAGATATTGACATTTTGTACATGCAACTCTTCATATTGTAATAGAGAAATCTTTCCCAAATATTATTGCTTCTTTCAGAATAAGAATTATTTTCTGTATTCTGGCTATAAGAAGGCTTGTGGATTAGTTTGTAAAATACTCTGAAGTTTTCTACAACTTCTTTCAATTTAACACCACAGTGTTGCGGCACTGTTCAGGTGTATTTTTGAAGTGGACATGTTAATGTTTATTTGATTCCTATTCAAGACACTTTGATAAGAATGACTATATATGTAATATAGGCGGCTACAGAGTATCTTTGTTTACATTTTTGGTTGGTTGGTGATTTTTTCAATAAAAACAAAAGAGCCTTCGCTCAAAAAAAGTTGAAAAAACTGGTTTTACTAACAGAGGGTTGGACTGAGACATGTTGGGAAGCTGGACTGTGATGAGTTAAAACCGCCTACAGAGGGCATCATTTCACCACGAAACATCCCGACTCGCAACAACGTCTCACTAGAACATCACTTATTCCATCTCCTCAGACTAATTTATGGCATTTAATAATAAAAACCCAATAAAGTTTGATGATTCTTGGACATTGGTTCTCAGTAAAAATCATTGCTTAGGGGTACTGTGATGGTGCAGGGGTTAAGTATAACCCACATAAGGGGTCTTCGACAACCGTTGCAGGTTCGATTCCCAGCCTGGTGACCTTTGCCGCATGCCTTCCTTTTCTCTCATTACCCATTTTCATGTCAATTCACTATCAAATAAAGGCCACTAGAGTCAAAACAACCTTAAAAAAATCATTATTTAGAGAAAAAAACTCTACTTTCTTCTGTATTTTTTTTACCAGCGCAATCGTGGGGTTACGTTTCAGAGAGGGGTTACCTTGTCGTTCTTCAGGGAGCTGATCCTCGCCTCCAGGTCCTTCAGAATCTTGTCCTGCTCACATAACCGACTCAACTTCACCTGCAGGGGGAGAAGCAGAGTTGGGTGGCATGCAGTGTTTACCCAGATGAAGTCGCTCTCAAGGGCTAATCAGAGTGTCTGCGCGTCGACCTCTGATAATGAAGTGGCCCTCTTACTTAATTAAAGCCGTGTGCCTGCAGCTGCGCTGACTGCATACAGAATAGAGGGTCAGGATGAAATGGGTGGATTAGTGAATATTTACTGCGTCTTAACTCCACCTGTCTGGTGCAGGTGTGTTAGAAGATGTTCACTTTTCAAGAACTGGCTCAAACAAACCATCTTTTGATGGAAGTTTTAATGCAGAGAAACAATAAACGCTGTCTTCAACTGAGCTTGATCTGAGTTCATGTCATCAATCTGACACATTGTCACGTGGTCTCCATGGTGACCCCCGTTCTTGGGGTATGGTTGTATAATGGGAGTTCTTTCACATGAATGTCCATAAATAGTGTAAGGTTTGGGAAATTATTTGGATTATCCGAGTCAAAGATGAATAGAGTCCACTTCATGTTGCTAATGAACAAATGCATTCCTTTTTCTAAATCAGAAAATAAAATCCAATTAGAATTCCTTTAGATCATCTGTAGCAAAGGAAGCATCTGCAACATGCAAAAAACTCTTTCTGCTTGACCGAACATCAGTACAGTAGAGGGCAAATCTTTTTTAAATAGCAAATATTTTTGGCTTGAGTAAATAATTTAACATAAAAAACATCAATTTCTTACAATATTAAACATTTCTAAAATAAATTATCTTAAGTAGGTTTAGTGAGGACAGCTGTACTGCCGTTCGTTACTTCTGACTCTGAGTGAACTGAGTTGTTTTCAACAGCTTTCAATCTCCGCTTGTTTATGAGCAGCAGAGGAAGGAGGCCAAAGTGCTGCATTTATGGCTTTTTAGAAAAAGACGACGGTGTAAACAAAACCATCATTTTAAGACACTGTCAGTGTCCTTGTTCTCTATCAAAGAGGTTAGATTTTTATTTTTTATTTTTTTACCAGAAGCCCTCTGTTGAACATCAGACACATCACATTAAATCACTTTACTTAGTTACCTTCTAATGTCTAATCAGAAGTATTCATAGCTCCAATAAATAATTAGTCTGCAAATTCCATGTTTTAACCCCTTTTTAAATTCACAAAGACATCAGTACTTTGATTCAGTTCCACAGTTTAGATCCAGAAGGTCAGTAGGAATTCACAGCAGAGATTTCTAACAAGGCTGGGCTTTTAAATAACTGTAAAAACCCCAAGCAAGGAAGGAAGGAAAGAAGGAAGGAAGGAGAGCTTCAAAGTGTCCAAGGAAGGAAGGAAGAAAGGAAAGAGAGAAAATAAATTCTGTTCTAATTCTATTGGAAATCCATAAATGTTGGTGGAGAAATTCAATAAACTGACAACCTGTCTAAAGAGGATTTCAATCAGATTATTTATGCGGTTAAAATGGCTCCAGCGTATGGATCGTCATACTCACATCCACATCGCTTTCTGCAACCTTGACAGGCTTCCCCGCCTCCTTCAGCACCTGACTTCCAGCTACCTGCAACATTTCAACGTAAACAGACCCAGATGTTAGCTGTTTGCTGAGGCGAGGCGTCTGGCTTCTCGCTACATTAGCTCCAAGACAAAGGGAAGTGCAGAACACTGGGAGCAGCTGTAGACTACCACAAGCCAGGGGAAGACTGTCGTTGACATTCACTTGTCCTTGTGAACATGAACAAGGTGAGCGACGTCTGGTCATGAACAACATGGTGGCTATGGACACTTTGAAGCTCTGCACAAAATTCACTTGCCTGTAAAACCTTCGTTGCCTTCAGATTATTCATCCGTCTAACAGGAGAACGTTTGAGAACACAGGTGAGGGCTCATTTAAAGGGACAGGTTGGATTTCTGAAGTGAGGCTCTGTTGAAAACTTTTGAGCAGTTAATAATGACAGGCCTCCCCTGATGCTTCTATTAGAAGGGAAAATGAAAGACGCAGCAGATAAGTGCATCATCAGCAAATTAAACGCAATTAACACTTTTTTGTTATCGATTTATCGATTATTTGGATGATTAATTGGTTTAAAAATTTGGCATATTCTGCAGATTTTTCAACGTAACCACTTAAAAACCTTTTCTATACAATATCACAGGTACATTAAAAGATGAAAATAAAAATATAATTCATTTTTTAAATAAGAAAAATAAACATTTCGTTATCTAAATTTTAACAACAGCATTCCTTTAGCATACGCTGGACCATCAGTGTCTCTGCCGCTAAAGAAATCCTTCTAACATCAACATGTGAAAAACTCAACCCTTTCTGATTGACTTAATGTCACAATTAATAATTGGACAGCAAAAGGTGTTGAATTTTTTATTATTTTAAAGCATCTGAAACAAGTGAAGCTAAAACCATGCCACTAGAGGTGTTTTGGGCTGAACATATTCACAAAGTTTTTTTTAGTTTAAATACAAAATGTTGATATTTTTGTACATTTTTGGCTTAATTACTGCTCTTAATATGTTGTTCTTTCAACAATTTGTCTTTTTTTGTATACGCAAGTCAACGATTAATCGATTATTAATTAGTTTACGATTATTTCAATGATCGATTCATCGCGATTAATCCAATTAATCATTTCAGTCCGACTATTAAAGCAGGAAGTTGGGGCGATTGTTGCTGTAGAGCTGTAGAGCAAACAGGTGGGTGTTATTAAAATGCCGAGGTGGAGGCATCTGCGACGCCCTGCAACTGTGGCTGTCCATCAATCTGGGAGTGGTTTTAAGGCCATTTCCAAACGATCTGAAACCCAATATTTTACAAAGAGAAAAAACTATTTACAAACGAAAAACATTTAAGACAGCTGCCAATCTTTTCCAGAGTTGAGGTGTCAGTGGACTCAGCCCAGCGTCAGATGGGGTAATGGCCAGGAAAATTGCAAGAAACTTGAAACTACAGGTCTCCGGTATAATGTGAAGTTTGAAGAAAAAAAAATCTGAACAAGTTTAACTTGTTTGCAAGGGTTGTCTGGACAAAGCATCGCCTCTTTGAACATAATGTAGTAGGGCTACGAATAATTATTTTATTAATTGATTATTTTGTTGATTTATTCTGACGATTAATCGATTAATTGGATAAAAAAGTTGGCACATTCTGCTGATGTTTTATTTACCATCTAAGTGACTTTTATGCAATATTCGAAATGCATAATAAAATGCAAATAAATATAGAATTCAATTCCCTCTTTAACATAAAATACACATTTTGTTTATGTTACACTAAAGCATCGTTCCTTTAGTTTGATCATGTGTAGCAAATGATGCAGCAACGTGAAGATCCTCACTTTTTCCACTCAACTTGTCAATACAACGCTATTTTTTCGATTAATAATCGGATAGCAAAATTATTTAAGAGTTTGTGTTACATAGTCTAGAAAACTACTACTTTATTTAGCGGAAATGCATTCACTTCTTGTTGGTTTTCTGCTCAAAATAAATGCTATTTTTTGTTACTTACTGTTATGGCAATGTAAACATCTTCACATAAGTGCAAGTAAGATAGTAACAGCTCGTAACCTCTCAACAGAACCACACATTAAAAAAGAAATTAAACCTACTTGTTAAATATCAGTTTTAACAATTAGGTTATTGCCAAAAATCACTGACAGATCCATTTTTATTTAGTCAAGGATTAAAACAATTTGTGAGGGAGGTGCAGCGTTTCAGAGGCGATGGTAGAAGCAGCTGGCTTTTCAACCACCGGGTCACAGCCACAGCCACAACACATGCACTGCCGAGCCATCCCATGCCCAGTACTCAACAGCCTGGCCAACATCGCCACACAGTGGAGAGGAGGTATGGAGTCACAATGCTGTTTGAGCTGTGAATGCAGCGCTGCAAAGCGATGGGATGGTCTTACTATAGAGCACGACACAGAAACCTCCCTGCTTTCGCCACGGCACAAACATGCACAAGCAGACACACACACATACACGCTACGTTGTAGAACATTTACCGGACACAGAGACACGTAGCTACATACAAATAGAGCTTACGTTCATTAAAGGCCTGAGTGGCCCAGCAGTGCAGTGCAGTAGTAAACTGTGAACTGCGAGGATCAGCGGCTCTAGAGCTCTGATCTGGGAGTCAGAAATCACAGAGACACAAGAGCCGCAGTCACAACATGGCGGCTGCTTCTAACAGCAGGTCAAGCGTTTGGGAGGAACACCACTCTTAAATAATCTGGAACTACAGCTGGAATGTTTTGGGTCAACCGTTCAGGGTTGGGCGTAGAACAGAAGGGTGCATTCAGTAACAGAGACCGGCGTGTTAGTCGGAGTGTGAGGCTTTTCAAATCAGAGAAAATACAACAGACTGAACTGTGCAATTTGTTTTCTCACCTTTAGGTCCAGATATTCCAGGTCCTTCTTCAGCTGCATGTACGTGTCATCAGCCTGGAGGGCAAAAACCATCCGATTCAGAAACAAACCCAACAATGTGCAGTCTGACTCTTCTACAAAAGCATCAACTAGAGGTGCACCGATTGCAGTTTTCAGGCTGATCACCAGCCCTCTCTCACAAGAAGGGACAGTGACTGATTTTCATATCTGTGCGGAAGTAAACAGATCGCCCAAAATGAATGAAATTGATCGGTGCACCCCGAGTATCAACCACAGACCTCCTGTTGACATGCAGAATGACAAAGTTGCACCCACACTGAAAAACGTCTTACACTCGTTTTGATTTGAGATCCGGTTAAACACGCTGTCCACAACATATAAAAAAAGAGCGACCAGCTCCATCAGAGGGAGCCGTGAACTCATCTCACAGACAGAAAACATCAAAACAAGCTTCATGACGAGGACCAAAAGGAACGTCACGCAGCACCAAGACCAAAACCGATTGGCACGTAATCAGGACCGGCCAAATGGCTCGCTTGAAGCATGGGATGGCTTTGTGGACGTCAAAGGGATTGCAACACATCATGCTACAGACGACATCGGTAGAAGCACGACATGGAGACGGATCAGCCAAAGAGCAGCAGATGGTAAAGAGGTGGATGGGTCTCTGCAGCCAGGACAGCGCTCAGTGAGGAGGAGAGTGAGTAGAAGCTGCCACTGCTTAAACTAGGCTGCTGCTTGGTCATGTAGTCCAGGTTTAGATGGCATTCTTTATTGATGTTACACAGTGACAGGCAAAATATGTTCGTTAGTTGTGCTAACCTTAAATCACTAATCATAAATGGTAGGTCCGCTAATGTTGAAGTGCTACACCGACATGGTGTTTGGTGGAAGCTAATGTTAAGGCACCAATATTAGCAACAAGTTAGCTGTGGTGTAATGTTTAAGCACTATATCTACACAATGTTTAGTAGAAGCTAATGCTAAATCGCTAGTATTAGCAGCAATATGCTTTAGAGTTGGTGTAACACCTAAGCACTACACCAACACGATAGTGAAAGCTAATGCTAAAGCGCTAACTTCAATTCAAAATATATCAGACCTGTAGTCTAAAAGTTAACAGGAAAAAGAGAGATTGGAAATCAAGAGAAAACAAAACTGCTGTGTAAACAATCTTCACCAACCTCAAAAAAAGAGGTGAATAGAAATGGCTAACAGCTCGAACAATTCCTACGAGACGAGAACCAAAACTTCAACAAAGATGTTGAACCTTATTCACCCGAAATGTTACAAAACAACCAAGTAAATTACCGCTTTAGAGTTTATCCGGAAAATGTATTTTAGGGGAAGCTTAGTGTGCTAAATGTTTTCAAAGTTAGCAAAAGCACGAAACAGAAAATTAGCTCTGCCCTTAGCGCGTTAGCGGAAGTATTCCCACCACAAAGATTGATGCATTTTATTAGGATTTTATCTAAAACAACAGCACAAAGTAGTAATGTCAAACTGGATTTCATTTACTTTGTGGTGTTTCTACCAGTTTTAGACATTTACATATGTAAAGCTTTGTCAATACAATAACATTTAAATTTTATAATGAAAAAAATCCGATGATGTGTGTTGCATAAAAAAGTAACAAATTGTCAAAATTCTTTTTTTGATATGTATAATTTTAATGTTATAAAACCTTTAATGAAGATTTAGTGGCAGCCTCTACCAGCTCCTGGTAACATGAGGGAGGGGTAGCCATGCCTCTCGGGGCCCCACCTGGACGCTGCAGAGGCCGACATCTTCGAGGTGCGACTCAGGAGACGCGGTGGCGCTGAGGAGGAGGGGGCTGTCGCTAACGGCGACAGCGGTGAGGAGGCGGTTTTGGTGGCAGGACTCTCTGGGAGCGTTCAGCCGCTGGATCTGAGCTAAGGTCTGCTGACGCACAGCGGCCATCTTGGCCTGGTGGCGGCGCAGTTGAATGAGGAGCAGAGTGAGCTCCTCCGGCTGTCGGGAGGCACCGCAGGATATTCAGTCTGGCAGCTCTCAACACTGACCTCACATGCTGAACAAAAACCCACTCAGCTCTTCAATGCCTTCACTGTCACTGTGCTACGATGCAGAAGCACAAAATCTTACCAAGTGTTTTTGGTCTAGATTCTGCTGCAAATGTCACGTTAAAATGTCTTATTACAATGGCAGCTTGTTATTCTAATAACTAATAGTTTTTCATCAATATTGAGGAATTGTTAAAACAAGCTTGTATTTCTTGCTGAAAAGTTACTTGTTTATTTCTTGAATATGTACAAAAAATACAGCATGGAGCTTAGCGTAAAAGCTTTTGTTTTAGAAATTTAAGGAAGTGGGTAGAAGTATAAACTTATCAAAATTCCCCCTCCTTAACCATCTACATTTACATTTAATTCATACATGTACCTACTAAACCAGCATCTAATAGTAAACGCATCAATACAGCATCTAATTTTAAACACAGCAGATGAACAATTGCTATTCCTTTAAATTTCACCAAAAAACAAAACTAATGTTAATAACAAAAACACCAGCAACAATTGACTAATAATATAATGTATTAAATTCAGCAATAATCATATGTTTATCTGATCATTTGAACTGTTTGGTCTAAGTTCAATATTGAATGATTCAAGTTTTTTCTAGTAGATCTGAATTTGCATATTTTAAACTGTAATATAGATGTATGTAACGTCTACATTACCTTCTTTAACTTATAAATATGCTCTGTAGTCTTAAACAATTGTTGAATGTTTTCCAAAAATTGCTTGTTTTTGGCTTTGTGTCATTTCACCAGGTCAAAAAACTCATAATTTGGATTTCACAAAAAAGGTGTTAATGCTTTCTAAATGTCCCACCTTATGGATTATTGCTGTTGCTCTTTCTTAATAGTTAGCATCGTCTTATTTCAAGTGCCCCAAGATATTTGCAGTAGAAACTGGACCAAAAATACTTAGTAAGATGTTGGGTTTTTGCAGTGTAATGCGTCGTGTGACTCATCGCTGATCTGGACAAGCAGAACTGCAGCTTAATTAAAGATTAAAGAGGCTGAAACAAAAATCTGCTACACATAAAGTGGACTTCACAGTTCTCTGATCAACAACCAACTGACCAGGAAATGAATCCACAAACGGTCGCTAAAACCCTCCGCTGGCAGAACCGAGGAGCTCCGCAACGCAGAGCCTGAAATCTTAAAGGTTTTGGCATCGTGTGCATCCGAAGTGAATGCAGTTATTAAACGTACCGTCTTGCCATGAAGGCTGGGAGCGCTGACTGTGTGAGTGATGTAGCCAGTTGAAGGCATCGAGCGTCTCTCAATAGTAGCAGCCTGCAACACAGACATCCGTGTTGGTAGTTAACGATCTGGGTGAGATGGAGCTACAGACTCAGAATAGATACCGTTACAGTCAGGTTTAATTGCAGTATGTAACGTCTCAAGAAATAGTTGGATTTCACTGTTCTAAATCTGTGATATTTTCTTCTAGGATGCATGAAAACAGAATCAGGCAAACAAACACCCACTACCTGAACCACTGCTGACCGTCTTATTGGAGGGTAAAGTCATAAATATGCAGTAATGTAGAAGAAGGTTGTTCTGATTCTGTTGAGCAGGGGTCCCCAAACTTTTTCTTGTGAGGGCCACATAACTTTTCCCTTCTCTGGTGGGGGGCCGGAGTCAGTTTGTAACAGAAAAAGTGTGACGTTTGCCAGGAGTGCCTAAATATAAAAATGTATTGTTTTCCAGAAAGCACAATCAAATAACCCTCTCTGGGTTCTTCACAGAAAAAATCCAGGAAATAAATAATAACACTATTTATGAAATAAATACCGTATTTTCCGGACTACAAGCCACAACCCCAAAGTTTTAAAAAAACCCAGTAAACATACACATATTATCCACAGATATCTCTGCTGCTCCAGGTTTTCCAAAGCAATGCAGCACCAGCAGAGGGGGGCAGACCCCAAAAAATTGAGTCATAACAGGTCAATTGAATATCACATTTATTACGGATGAAAAAGAAAAAGTTGCCAAGTTTAGATTTAACTGAACTGATTACGATAGTTTCCGAACGGTAACTGTAACAGTAAAAGTGCTGATCCTTCATGTCTGCTACTAGCATGTGCTAAATGAAAATGGGCACCTTGTTCTTTAGATTCCAACGGCAGCTTGCATCAATTATTGTTGCACTACTGCCATCTACTGGATCCTAATATCCATACCTCAAATTCTCATAATGATCCCAGTATTATTTAAAAAACGAAAAATCTTCTTTTTCCCCTCAATGCTATTTAACTGATCAACAACATTCTCAAATTTCAATTCCCTATTAAAACCTAATTCCGTTTTAATGGGCGCTTTCTTCTTTTATTTCCAATTTTGACTTCCAATGATTCACTTCCTGCCAAAAACCCCCGTGGTGGTTGAAGAAAAATCCACATATAAGCCACATGGTTCAAAGCTTAGGAAAAAAGTAGCGGCTTATAGTCCAGAAAATACGGCATATAAAAAAAAATCTAAATGCTCTCTGGTATTGTTCAGGGGGCCGGACCAAATGTGGAGGCGGGCCGGATGCGGCCCACGGGCCCTAGTTTGGGGACCACTGCTGTTGAGTATTATTCTTACCTTCAGCATCTGAGACTTGCTCCTGCGGGGGGACACGGTGAAGGGGACGTTCAGCTGGGGCCCGTCCCCAGCGGGCCTTACAGTCACCCGTTCGGCAGGAGTGTGCGGCCTTCGGTTGGGGGACAGCGTCCTGCTGGTGCCTGGCGGAGGCCCCGGTGGCGGGATGTCTGCGGCCGACGGTGGCACCGACACGCAGCGAGGAGACCCCTCCGACCTGCGCAACAAGGAGGAAGGCGGCACGGTGGACGGGGGGCGGGGCCCGAACGGGTAATCCGGGGCCGGGGTGTAGATTGGCGCCGTGGGGCTGCCATGACGGAACTGTTGGCGCTGCTGCCACTCGTACAGCTGCAGCACTGTGTTGGACCCCGTGCCCCCCTGGTCTGGGGTGAGGCGGAAGTGGCTCAGGCGGTCGTGGGCGTACTTGTACTCGCCGAGTCGACCCGATGGGGGGCTGTGGCGTGGAGTTTTTGGCAAAGTTTGAAAGGCATCCATGGAGGTGTACTTGTTCTGCGTGGGCGGCGTCCGGCGGGGAAGGGTGTTTTCTCTGGAGGGCGGGCTGTTGAAGAGGAATACGGCAGAAATAATTTCCTCCAACACAATAATTACCATTAAGAGAGTCTCTGAATCTCTAGTGTCTTTCAAGACACCCAGGAACAATTTACAACATAAAGTGAAATAAAAGCAATGTAAATAAGAAGTTAGGAAAGGCTGTAAGCTTTGAGTTGTGATCTGAAAGTAAGAAGAATCAGTAGCTGCATTTCTACGACAAACGTGCACAGATGATATCAAAGGCTGGTAGTAAGGACCCAGACGGAAGATGTTCATCACCAGCTCATCAAGAGTGAAGTTCCGTTTCGAAGAAGCAACATTTTTTACAGCTGAAAATCAAGTGACTAAAATCAGAAAGTTTTTATGCAAAGTGAACAATATTGACCTACCCCCTTTGCTCAGCCTTCTGAACTTTGACCCACTGCTCCACCTGCTCCAGAGTGTTCCTCCTCTGCAGATGCTTGAACGTGTCGGAGGCTGCCGGCTCCGGCGCCCTCTGGTACGTCCCCGCCGCGATGCCGTTGGGCTCCAGGATGGGGCTGGGCGTGGACACCAGGCCGTTCCTCATGCAAAGGCTGGAGGGCAATGTCGAGGCGGAGCGGGACGGAGCGCGGGACGTCACCCTGGACACGGGAGCAGAGGCGGATGCGCGGTCCGACAGAGGGAGTGTGGAGGCGGCTGGCGGTCTGGATGGAAGGGGGCTCTGTTTGTCCATCTCCAAAGAGGCGGTCCCCGCGTGGCGCTCCAGGGTGAAGTTGCCGGCGTCCTGGTGAAAGCTGCAGAGCTCTTCTGTGTTACGGTGAATGGGCTCCAGCAGAACTTCGTGGACAATTGCTTTTGTGGTTTCAGAGTCTACGGTCTTCATCTTGTGGTGATTCACATGGTTTGTCTGCGGGACAGCTTGTTGCAACAACGAGGTGACTTGGTCAACGGGTCTGGAGAGAAGGAGAGCCACGGACAGATAATGTTAAATAATACAATGAAACTCTACAAAAATACCCAAAGCTTGATGATGTCAAACTGAAATAAGAAGTATTGGCGTTAGCATCGGCGATATGGGCTCTGTATTTCCATGGTATCACACCTTTATGATGCAGATTTTCAAAGTTTGAGATATTGCTGCATAATCTACAGATGCTTTAAAATTCTCTACACACTTCTCCCTGACCCGTCTGCTGCGATCCATGGTTTTCATAATGTAGTTTGTTTTGTGTTTGTGTTTGGGGTTTTTTGCCATCAAATCACTGATTTTGTGATACTACTTTAGAAATATATTGTTTCCTCATTAAAAAACACAAAAAAATCTGGAATCCAAGGAAAAAAGATGAGCAAAATGACACCAAACATTCCTTTAAATTCTTTCATAGTTTTGATTGTTGAAACTCCCCATAATAATGATATAATGATATTAATAATGTTGAGGCCACAGAAGTAAGAAACACTGCCTCCTGCAGGTGGGAGTCGGTGAGTTGCACTCAATGTTTTTTTTGACAATTTTTGCAGAAAATTTGCAATAAACTCATAACTCTGCAAAAAGCCCCAAAAACTGCAGGATTCTGTTGATTTTGCATGAATTTTTGTGGACATATATTCTTTTTAAATATATTTTCTTTAGGGGTGTTGGAATAAAGGTGCATAGAGTCAAACACACATCACACTTTTCAGATTTTTGCTTGGAAACGTGTTCATAATTTTGCTTCAGATTCTTGCGGTCTATTCATAGTTTTGGCTAACGTGTGGAAGAGTTCAAGGGGCATGAACACTTACAGCAAGGCACCACTAGTGATAAAAAAGATATTCTCTGGCTAATTTGCTCAAAAAAAGTCATTTATACCTAACTGCTCACTAAATAATAAGCTCATTAAAGTCATTTGATCTCCAGAACATTGTATTCCCATGTTCTGAGAGTTTAGATCTTTGTTCTTTTGTCCTGAACCGAATCTAAAGTAGATGGCTGTCACATAAAAGAGAAATTTTAAGCCTCATCTTCTACTTTAAGGACAGAACTAAATACACCGTGCAGATCTTTTTTCTTTTTTCTTTCTTTTTTCCTTTTTTTAAAGCTTCGCAGCTGACAAGCAAAGCCTTAAAGGCAAAAGCTGATTCAAAACTCATTAATTAAGTCCAACATGAAAAAGCCTTGCGAAATATTCAGGTTTCTGTCATGAAAGAAAAACCTTGCATAATAATAAGAAAGCCTGTGGTGCCAAGATTCTCCTTCCCGGCAGCTACTATCTAAAAATAATTCAGTAAAACGGGCACACTGGCGACTGCTTTGACCCCATTTGATGCTAGTTACAAAGTACTTTTGGTACTCCCTTTGCATCCTGTCAATACTCATGAAAAATAAACACTACAACCAAAAATTTTAACAACAACAAAGCGCAACGTGGCAGGTGGTGTTAGTGCTGCTGTCACGGCTTCCGCAGGCAAACAAACCGGAAAAGAGGGAGCTTTAGCAGAAAGTTCAGAGAACTCCCGGTTGGAAGCTGTCGGAGGCTCGGTTTTCTTTCTGTCATTCAGAAGCAGGCAGCGGTGTGTTGTGGGATTTCCTCTCGTAAGAACGGAGTAATGAGAAAGGACGGGAGTGTGTGAGGGAGGGGGCAGTGGGCCGCGTCTGAGCTTGCCAGTGAGGGACCGTACGTATTTGATCTGCGCTACCTCCCATCGTCAACGCATTAATAACACATGAAGGGAGCCGCCGATGGTTAAAAAAAACGCCGTCGTCTGAACGCGATGTCTCAAAGCACAAAAACAAACACGCTGCGCACGGAGCGGACGCTCAATCAACCAGAGAGCAAAGTCGGCCAGAGAGAGAGAAACCAAGATGTCATACATGTTATCAAAGGCTGAAGAACACGGCACTATACAATATTCATTTTGATGGGAGGCTGAATACCTAAAGGGAAGTGGTGTGTTTAAAGGCAGACAGAAGCATAAAGTCAAATAGATCAGAGAATAGACTTTAAAATGTTAGTTTATAAATCACTTTATGTTCTTAGCACCAGAATACATTACAGACCTAGTTTATAGCTCAATAACTGAAACTGCATGATGTTTCTTGATCGTTTCGCTTTAGGTCCAGAGGTAATAACTTCACTGCTATGGACTGGTGACCTGTCCAGATTGTACCCCGCCTCTCGCCAAAAACGTTCGCTGGAGATAGGAACCAGCAACCCTCCTGATCCCGCTGGGGACAAGGGTGCTAGAAAATGGATGGACGGATAGATAATAACTTCAGTTTTGTTTTTGTTTAGCTGGAGAAAGTCGTGGCACATCCACGCGTTGATGTTTTCTAAGCATCTGTTCAGTGATTGGATATGGGTTCATGTTCACCTAGTGACGTAATGTAGAGCTGTGTATCATCTGCATAGTTATGCTAGCTAATCTTATTCAAGGTTTCCCCCAGTAAATTTACTATAAGTCTGGTGGGCCACCAGGCTTTACTAGAAAGAGACCTCATGGCCAACTTAGATCAGAAGGTATGAGAAGATTATGCTTAACGAATGTATTAATTATTCAACAGTGAATAAAAGTGAAACAAAAAAAAATTGAAAGTTGATGTTTCTTTACATATTTTGTAGAACTCTCTGTTGGTTTTCGAAGCGGGTCCTCGGACAGAAGCTGATGCAGTTTGGGGGTGTCATGGAAACGTTTTTGAACCTCTGCTAAAAGCTATATATGGTGTTGACACAAATGAATATCTTCTCTTTGCCATATACGTTAATACCAAAGTAGAAACGGACCTCATGTGAGAACCAGACTCCTCTGGCAATGCGTGCTGTAAGGTTTCGGGTGTGAGGGCCTACCTGAGCCTGTCGGGGTGGTTCTGCATCAGCGATGCCTGGTTCATGGCCTTCAGCCAGGTGCTCATGTCCTCCTGGGTGTCAGCGCTGAAGTAATACGTCCGCATGCCAGTGTGCTCTGCCTGCGAGCCAATCACAGAGCTCTGCTTGTAAATGTATGAACGCATACCGGTGTGGCTAGCCTAGAGGAAGAGAGCAGAGGCCAGGTCAGATCAGCTGGAGGAAAACAGAGGTCATCTGGACAACAGTGCAGGGGTCGAAGAGAGAGGGCAGCATGCTGTCCCATGGCGGGAGAGGGGGTAGAGAAAACATCAATGGCGGGTTAGCAGGCACTAACCAATGCAGAGAGGGAGAAATCACACAGTACGGTGGCACAGACATAAATATCAGGCACTTGGGTTCAACAATGGCCACAACCTTCACCAACGTAAGCAAGGATACATTGATATGATGGAGAATGGGAAATATAGAAGGCTTAACACAAATTATCCTTTCAAATTGTTTACCTTGAGGTCTTTTCACTTAGACACCTACTTTACAGATGTAAAAGCTGCTACAGTGTTGGATCATGAGATGCCTGGAAGACATCTTTTAGAATAACTGACATGAACAACGATAGCTCCTAAAAGAGAAAAGAGACTGCATTTCTTGTAGTTTAATGAACCAACAAGCAGAACAAAAAGGGTAGAGAGACCACAAGCTTCGTGGTGGTGTTAAAGATTGTGTTCTTGTGTTCGGCTGATTGTGAGATGGAGGAAAGACCTTCGTTTGGTTTCCTACCGGGAGGAAAAGCTCTGCCCTCGTCTCAAGACGTTTGAAGCCTCTGACCAGCTGCTGTGTTTCAAAAGGGGAAAAGTGTAGAAAGAGTGATTTGCTGTTTTAGTTTTCTCCAGACCTAATGTTTTGCATCTAATTACAAAGTTACATTTTTTATCTCGTCTGACAGTAAGACCTCGTTCCCGGATTTAAGAACCTCTACTAACTTCTGTTCAACATTAGCTTCACTTCTCCACTGACTTTAGATTTGTGCAATAATTGTTGAATTGACAAGATTTCCCTCCTGGAGATGTGGATGTCTGGAGCCCCAACGAATTCACCAAGTACGGAGGCCCAGACTGGTCAACAAAATGCAAAAGTCACAAAAACAACAAAAGTCACAAGAAAAACAATAAATGCCAACACAACAGCAAAAAGTTTCAAAGCAACAAAAAGTTACAACGCAACAAGAAAATGCCACAAAGAAAAAGCTGCATCGCAAAAAAAACAAGTCACAAAGTAACAAATACCATAATCTAACAAATGTCACAATGCAACAAGCCACAAACGAAAAGCTGCATCACAAAAACTACTTGCTATTGAGTAACCGATGCCGCAACACAACAAAAGTCAACAAAATAACTGAAGTCACAACATAACCAAAGTCACAAACTAACAACAAAAAAGCAACAAAAAGCCAATGCTGAAATTATGATATAACAGAAGAAATGTTAACAAATTTAGCATCACTTCGGATTTAGCATAATTTCTGTTTCAGAATAAACAGAAATTATACTACGGCTGCGTTGTTTTGAACATGGCGCAGGTTTCACTGTTATCTCGTAGCTTTTGCAGCTGTGTTGACTTTTTTCATTGTCCCCTCTGGGCCACCGTATTCATGGGCAACTTGGTTCCTTCTCTGATTAAATGCGCTCCTTACTGAGTCTTACCATTTAGACGGATGGCTTTGGTGGGTTTGACGTTATGGATGATGGATGGTGTTTATCTTCACAATGCTATTTGTTCACTAATGCTCTCTAGCAAACCTTTAGTGGCGTGTCCATCAGTTGTACAGGATTTTCCTTTCGTTTCCCTCTCTAGATACATGCATTTATAGTTGTAATGTGAAAATATTCAAGGGATATGAATTATTTTGCGCAGTGCTACATCTGTAAATGGATGTTGTTCTGTCTCACATCCACATCTTTTTTGTGAATAAACGACACGTCGCTTTTGGCGGTGCTAAATGTTACAGTATTCCTCCCATCTTTTCCTCCACTGTCCCAAGTGACTCTAAAAGATTATTTCTTGCAGCTCCGGGTTCAGAGCCATCTTTTTTATCTACCAGGCTATCGCACAACCGAGAAATCCACAGGAAGAATCTGTTTGAAAAAGCTACTCCGGTTGTGTAGGTGGAAATGGCAGGAAAAAACCCCAAAACCAGACAACGCAGCACCGGGTAGAGATGGAAAGCAGGGGGGGGGGTGTTGAGAAATCTTCTTTTTTTTTTTTTATTCGGCGTGTTTACGGCTGCCGTGGCAACAAGATCTTCAAAAGAGATCTGCAGCCTCCCTGTAGGTCACTGTGCCAAGTCCAGAGAGGAGCCTCAAGAGGTGGATACCAAGAAGCTTTCTGATTGAAAATCCATTAAGAATTGATTACAGGCTGAGAATATTCCAGCTTCACCGCTCGACGTGATGCCCGTCTACTTCTAACTAACCTCAGGAACACAAGAAACACCAAAAAACAAGCAGAACCAGTCGAAAATTTAAGGAAGACCTTCTGTGTAACAGCTGCTGATTAATTAACAGTCTCTAAGTGCTTTGTATCCTTGATAAATAGGTCTTTGTTGTAAATGTGGGGTTATTAGTTCCCCTTAGAAGCCGGGCTGCACTTCACTGAGCCCAGCTTTTTAAATAATCCACTTTCCCTTTTCCTTCCTTCCTTCCTTCCGTCCTCCACCGCCTCGGCCGCTGAGACCAGCAGACAAACGAGAGTCCTCTCTCGAGAACAGATGCATGTAAATGAAAAGTAATTAAACATAGAATCTCCCATACTCTAATTCCTTCTCTGAATAATGAATGCAGAACAGCAGGGGGGTTGTACAGCATTTGGATCTACTTTGGCTGCAGTACAGACATTTTCTCTGTTCTCCGGTTCAGATTAGAAGACGAGCGCGTTTCAGCAGCTTGGCTTTCTCGTCTTTCAGTGAGCAAACACGCCGAACGTTACGCCCACACAGACGCTTTTAACGTACACACCAAACACTGGTGGATAAAGCAGACTGTCACCCCTGCTGTGTTACTGTAAACTCTAAATAAACCCTGGCAAAGAAGCCGACAAACGTGCATGCAGGCACCGTGTTCGTTCACGTCCGCTTCTTACAGAGCCGCTGCCCCGGCCGCTCACGCAAACTTATCCCTGATTACAAGAGAAAAAGCGCTTCAATATAAAGCTCTCTGGCTCAGCATGCCCAAAACACAGGCTCTGACCCCGACACTTCACGGTGTTTTGGAGCTGATTGCGCTGCTGGATCGACCCAACCGGGACTGGATAACCTGGAAAAGCACACCTGCCACAATTAAAACTGGGCAAAGGTAGGATTTAACACCTTGTCTTTGTCTGATGACTGTTATTTTTGACTGTTATTTTTGTACATCATCCCTGACAGGTTATGTGAAAACCCGCATTTGAAAGATAAATCTAAAGTCCTTTTAAAGACCTTAAATGAATGAAATTTAAGACCTGTTTCAAGACACAAATTTACAGAAATGTACACAAATCTACAGTATTCACCGTCGTAGTTCTACGTTTTTTACACAGAATTCACCTTAGCATCGTATGGGTTGGCAATTGGAAATAAGCCAATAGGTAATTTCTATTGCTATTGGAAATTAACTATTGCTAGGCCAATTTTTGAACAGTTGGCTGTTCAAATGTATTGACAGCCAACTGTCAATACATTTAAACTTACCCATGACAGACACAAAAAAATAAATAAAAATTTTGCCTCAACCGCCTCGAAGGCAGCGAAGGCACCCGAGCATGACTCAAACTTTTGTCTGATGGAAAAGAGTTTAAATTATCAAAATTTAAGACATTTGATTAACATATTTAAGGCTAACTTACATTTTTAAAATAAATGTAAGACCATAATTTTAGATATGTAAATTTAAAACATTTTAAGGATGCGTGATATACTCCTATTTTTATGCTTGTGACTGTTTCTTCAGCCAGTCAAAGGTTCATCTACTACTGACATGGGTGAATATTTATGCAATCTACTTATTTTATGTAAAATGTTTTTTTTATTTTATTGTTATTTTTGTTTAATATTTTATTTATTTTATTTGTGGAAATCAGTTTTCACATTGACACAGGGTGTCTT
Organism: Poecilia reticulata; assembly: GCF_904066995.2. NCBI lineage: Eukaryota > Metazoa > Chordata > Actinopteri > Cyprinodontiformes > Poeciliidae > Poecilia > Poecilia reticulata. The sequence goes on from NC_088835.1 coordinate 6,155,751, forward strand.
TTGTAAATGTTTTGCCAACCTCCCCAACCCCTCCAAAAAACAGAAATCAATAAAAAAAAAAGGACTTTTAAAAAATTGAATTCAAAAGGGCAAAACCTCCAAAGTTTTAAGAATGTATTTTGGAGGTACTTTATAAAAACACATCTTTATAATCAGTGAGGTGTATTTTATATATATAAAAAAAAAAACACACGCACTTTTTGTGCCTTGAAATTTAAAAAGGCAGTTATTGAGTTATATGAGATTTCTATATCTACCCTTTTGTCAACAGACTATTTCGGTGTTCGTACCAAAGACAATTGTAGGCAATTTCTACAACATTGGTGTTTTTCTGTTATTTCAAAGCCATTTAAATAGAACTGCTCTTTATTGCAGGCCTCTTTTCTATGTATGGGCCCAACATTTCAGATTGTTTGGCTAAAACAGATGTCTGAAAACATCAGGATGCTGCCCGGATAAAAAGCACCAATATTACGAATCACATTAGGGCTGCTAATCTCCAGAAGCCGAGGCATAGTAAATTAGATCAGAAGGCAGAGGAATGGGAAGGAGGCTGGTTAGAAATTACGTCTCAAACACCAAACATAAACTAAACATTTCAAGGAAAGCAAAAGAGCATCCTGAGGAAACAGCTGTCAAAGCGCGCCTCCTGACTCTCCATCAGCTCCCCGACAGATGGCCTCTTATAGCTACCGAGACAAAAGTCAGATGTTTTCACATGTGCAGCACCGCTGTGCAGACATGAACGGATATTTGTACTGTAAAATGTTGCACATGTAACTTTTTAAACGCCCTAAACTGACCTCGAGTGTGCTTCGACTTTAACACGGAGGAAGAAACAAAGTATACATAAAAAAAAGTCAAAAAACAGGTACATGCGCCACAAACCTTCAGCAGACGATAAATAAATAAATATTAACAATAAAAAACAGAGTCCTTGGCCGCCTTTATCGGGAACGCTGAGAGGGTCGTTGAGCTTTGAGTGCGCGCGGCTAACACACCCACACACCGAGAGCTCGCGCCGCTCTGTTTGGATGCGCGTGGGAGTTGGTGACACTTTTAAGTCGGGTTTCTGATTATCTGCCTCAGCACCAGTTTTGTTTAATTGTATTTGATGAAGCAGAGACAAAAAAAGGAGAACAAAATCCCACCGTTCGCTTTCTGTCTTTTTTTCTTTGAGCCCCGTTTTGCACAGGAACAAGCCTTTATCAGTTCAACCCTCTGTGTCCTTTCAAACGTTTCCTCTCATTATTTTCGTTTAGTATTTTCCACTCTGAATCACTTCCTGCCTTTTTCCGTGTCCACTCCTGCCGCAGCCTGAAAATATCGCTTACGTCTCTCCCTCTCCGTCTCTCTCTCTCACACACACACACGTGCGCACGCACACGCACGCACGCAAACACACACCCACACACCGCCCCCCCCACACACACACACACGCAAGCTCACAATGGTGCTCAGTCGTCGCTTTCGGACAACCGCTGACAAACTCTCGATTTTTTTTCAGGCGCTATTTAAAGAGTCGCTTGTGTTCTCACCGATAAGCCACAGCTGCCAGAGCGCCACAAAGCTCCGGATAAGTTACCTTCTCCCCAACCTGCCACCACGAAAACCGGATTTAAACTGGAATCACTTAGACGGAAAGCTTGTTGGTGTTTTTGGCTCTGCACGGAAACAGTGTCTGGTGTGTAAAAATTATTCACGTTTCAGCTCAAGAGTGCAAAAACACACAGAGAGAGAGATTCCACGTTGTTAGCCAAAATGGAAACGCTTGGAAGAACCTTTAGCAGCAATAATGATGATAATGTTCTCTGTATGACCTTATCATCGCCCACATTGTGGAGGAGGAATATTTGCTCACTTTTGTTTCTGCTCCTCTCGCTTTAAAATCCATTTTAATCCCAATTTAATTTAGAATGTTTTAATTAGCCGTGGTAGCATCTTGATTATTTTACTTTCAGCCATTTTTGTTGTGGATTTTTCTGCTGTACTTGTCCTGTTAATGAGCCAATTTGGGCCAAGCTTAAGGTGTTGGAGCGGACCAACTCCCCATTTGACTTGACAGTACTTTGGTATTCAGTATATGGCGCTCTAGTTAAAACAAGCCCTCATCATCACTGTCCACTACCGTGCATTACAATGGAATGACGGGTTTTTGCTGGTGTGCTGTTTTAATGACCAAGAAAAATGGTGCTGAATGAATGTTTACTTCGGACAACAAACATAAGTAAAAGAAAATAGGTACGTCAGTCTGTGGATAACTGCATCCGCGCATTTTTCCAATGGTGCACTGAGTCGGACAGTTAACTGCTCAACAGGAAACAGTTTTCACATCCAACTGTTTTGTATGCGACGCCGAGCCGATGAGACTGACGAGGACTGCCGCTCTCTGAGCTGCTCCAGCTGCGTCTCCATCACAAAGGTGCGCAAAACTTTGTCACTATTCCACTAGTGTAGACAAAAGCCTCTGCGATTTTGCAAACGCTGAATTTCCTTTAAATAAGAAACACAATTGAAATCACATGTGAAAAAGTGTCATATTTCTTTAATCTCCTGGGTGATAAATTTATTTAATCGATTAATCAGATTTTCTGTTTTAGAAGATTTCATTTTTGGGAAATCTGGATGTTTTTATTCATCAATCTCCTTAGTCTACCTAAACCACCATCTTGAATAATATAAATATGACCTAAATATAAATTAAATTCTATAAATACAGGTCTTATTTTTTCCAAGTCCTGAAATGTCAAACCTCAACAAAAGAGACGTTTCTCATTAGCGTAACTCCAGAATATAACAAGTTTCTCATGTTCAGATTTAGAACTACGGAACATTCTGCGTTCAAATTTTACTTTCTTTCCCTTCCTTTCTTCCCAGAAAAGTTGTGTGACATAAGTTACAAGCAGCAGATCTGACATAAGAAAAACACAGTGGTGTGGCCACACAGACACACACTAGGAAGATCCATTATGTAACAACAGGACAAGGTGAGGAAAGAGAGCCAAACGACGATAACAATGACAAATGAAATCAAGATAAGGGCGATAACGCAGACAGTCAAATGAAACATCAGCCGAAAACAAACACGCTCCTCTCAGGACATGCATCAAAAACACAGGAATATACGCAGCTGTTGTATATTCTCCCATATTTATAACCAACAAAGCCACGGCGACGGCAGGCGACAGGGATGAGGAAGGGTCACATCTGGCCAGAAAGAGGGAGAGAGAGAGAGGGAGAGGGAGAGAAAGAGAGAGAGAGAGAGAGAGAGACGACACCACAGCAGTAGAGTGAGTACCTATTTATGGGCGGGCTTTCACTGGACGGCTCAACACACTCACAGGGAGGGAGGGAGGTCCCAGCCAGGCAGCCGGCCAACGGCAACAAGAGAGGGGAGAGGGTTCGGTAAATAGAGGGGCAGGGGGAGCATGGAGGGGTGTGGGGAGCAGGGTTTGATATGCGGCTGACCGTGGATGTGCTGGAGATGGAGTTTAATCAACAAATACAACCAATCAAATGTGTTTGTTTTTCATTGTAGTGCAACATGGCGACCTTGTTCCAACCCCCTTCTGCTGTTTTCAGCATCAGAGTGTTTGGAAATCCTGCTGAACTCAAACTGAGCAGAGTTTGGTGGACATGAACGAGATTCCTGTAGAAAACCTCAGAGGCCAAATGAAAGAAAACCAGGCTTCACAAAGCAAACAGCCGTTTCATTTTGTCGTCCCCTGAAAGGCCTTGGACTTATTGGATTCTGGGTGTTAAGGTGAAATGAAACTGGCAGTTTTAACACTTTATAGGTGTTTGATTGATTTAAGAGAGTTTTACCTTCAAAAGATGGTAAAATTGAAAAAGAAAATTGGATATATTTTAGGAAAGGGGAAGAGAAACAGCAATACTGTCACTTTACTGAGAAAAAAGTACACTAATTAAAAAAGATACTTTATTTTTTTCTAGAGAGGCCAAAATAATAAGTAAACTCTGCAATATTTGACCTACATTATAAGAAAATAGAAAAAAAACACAATCTAGAACCAAAGAATCCAGACGACTTGTATCTTTCGTTGCAGTGATTTTACATGAAAACTTAATATCACGATAGAAAGAAAGCACACCTTTAAAAACCTTTGGTTTCAACATTTCAGGGCCTTAGAAAGTTCATGTAAATGGATCAAAATTGAACCTCAACAGATTCCACACCGTCACAAAGTGGAAAAGCGTTTTGTGTCACGTTTGCCTTGTCATGAACAGAACTCAGCAGACAGACGAGCAGACGATCCCGTCCGGCCAGAAGAATAAAGCAGCATTTACCTCAGGCTTTAATTAGGAACAAGGTGCAAAGGCTGCAAGTGGGATTGGCTCTGAGCTTTCAGTGCCAAGGCGTTGCCACCGCAACTTGTCACAACAACTCGGGCTGAAGCAACAGTTTGGTTTTTATTTGCTTTTACCCTTCGAACAAACACAGCCGTGACATGTAGACCCTCCCACGTGAGTCTGGATGGATTCGTAGAAAAACGAGCATCTGCTCATAGCGCTGTCAGGCTGAACTGTAAAGACAAACAACAGCAAAAAGAAAAAGCTGCGCCTCAGGGAGCGGAGAGGCTTCCTGCCGTTCCGTCTCGACAGAGACACTGACAGACAGACAGTCGGCTGTAATGGACGCTGCTGCAACAGGTGGGGGGGAAGGGTGTAGGTAAAAATCCAATCTGTGAAGCACAACTACAATAGACTAAATACATGAATGCACATAAATAGGAAACCTGTGTGGTAAACCACAAAAATATCAATAATAATAACAAAAATATGATAATGGACGCTGTTTGGGGAGTTGAAAAGTTTGTGAACCCCTGCACTAAAAAACTGGCTGCTATAATTACAGAAAGTGTTTCTACAGCGTATGGACTTTAGGAAGCTATATCCAAAAGCCACGCACTTAAAATCTAAATCAAAAACATCCAGGTTTGTGATCATAACATGACAACATGTGGAAAAGTTCAAAGGTTATGAAGGGCAATTTGCTGTATTGGCGTTTAGCATGAGCTTCTCAGGCTGAAATGACAGAAATAACTCAGTGGAAACTTCTCAGCTTTAAATAGCAGGAAGCATACATGCATTTTATCTCAAGTGGTTCCAGTGGGAGGAAAAAAAAAACATTATCTGTCAGTCAGGATGGAATCACTTCCAACCGGCAGTCATGACGCACAGCATCAAGACGACTTATTTCTTCTTGTTGACTTGAAAGAGAAACCCTCCTATTTTTTTTTATCGCCGCTTTGACGTTTCGATGATTTCATTCGGTAAATTGTGCGCTAGCCGACTTGAAGAACATTTGCAAATGATGAGCTGAGAAATAATTGCTGCTTATTGTTATTACAAAAAAACAACAAAACATTTTCATCTTAACTTTGAAAGAAAACCACAATCACATTAAGAACTACCAGGCAGCATAGAAAGAGTGCTGACAACAAAAAGAGGCGTACCTTGAAGGCATACTTGCGGCTGATGTGATCTTCGGGGCCAACGGGTGAAATGACATAGCTGGGCAGAGGAATACTGCCCAAGACCGCCTCCTCTCTGCTGTCTGCAGAGAGAGGGAGAGAAAGTGAGTGAGGGAGTGGATAATCAGGGCGGGGTAGGTGAGGGAAAACAGAGATAAAGATAGAGAGAAAAGGAAGGGGCAATAAAATAAGAATCACTCATCACCCTCTAATTTCACGCCCCTCCTGCCACCAGCGACACGACGCTCTCATGCCGTCGCTCCATGTGCCAGAAGCTAAAAGAGCGGCGGAGTAAACGCTAACCATCCGCCAAACACGCGTTTCTCCAGCCTTTGACCTTTAACCTTTACCCTAAACTTTTGTCTTAACGCCTAAAGCCGCTGCTTGAGGAATGATGTTCTCACATTTTTAAAAATATCGCTCTATGTTTACAACTCTGTACATGTTGGCTTTCCACTCGGTACCGCCTCAGAGAATTACAACGTGTGTTTGCATGTGTTTGCACGTGTGCGTGTGTGTGCGTTCAATGATTGCTTCATTGTAAAATTCACTGCTGTTATGAAGGAATGTGTGCATGCCACATGTCGGCGTCTACGAGTGTTTGGATGGAAGGTGATAAGGTAACGCTGTAGATTACACGGACAGTTGGGTTGAAAATAATCCAAGGTAGTTTGGAGGACACATTCCCCACATGGTGGACGAGACGGTGGGAGCCACCTTACACACACACACGCACGCACACACACACACACGCACACACACGCACACACACGCACACGCGCACACACACACACACACACACACACATGCGCACACGCACACACACACACACACACACACACACACACACACACACACACACACACACACACACACACACACACACACGCACACGGAGCAAACCTGATCAGCTCAGAGTTAAATTTAGAGTTATCTAGTAACTAGTACCATTTACTTGAATAACTTGAGTACTTTTTACTTTTAAGAGCCTTTTTTGTTGCTGCTCTTACTTGAGTAAGATGTCTGGCTCCTCTACCCACTGTGAGAAACTTCACAGACCTGCTGCTTTTGTTAAAGTTTCATAAGATTTTTTTATTGAAAGAAACTGACTTGGACAAATGTTTCTTTTGCTTGATTTTGTTATTTTAGAATTATAAAACTTTACATTCTGGTGATGCTTCATCTGTTACTTGAGCCGCCTTTTTACCAAACACCTTTAAGAGCAAACGCTTCACTCTTAGTGAGGCCTGTCGCAATAAATTAGTTATTGGCGCGATAAATTAAAATAAACTGAATAATTTCCATTGGCGTGATTTATCATTTTCATCTTTTCTCTCTTTTTCTACCAAAAACTGGATGATAAAAATCTTCAGCCCCTTTTTTTGGAGGGCAACTTTATTTACAGAGACTTCATGATTCATTTTATTTGTCGTTTCTGTTGTTTTGTTTTGAGGCGGGCTCTGATTGGTTATCTAATGGAACTGGGAGCACTGGGAGAAGACAGATTATATGTCTCATCACACCATATGGTCACGACACAGTAACAATTTCAACAAATATATTTAAAAAAATTTTTTTATAAAAGTTACACACCGCAGCTTTATGAATTATTGAAGTAGTTGTTTATGATCTTTCTTGTATTTTATTGTTTAAAAAGTGACAGAAGCAAAAACAAAAGAAATCTAGAGCCCTGATGGAAACCAGCACCCACGACATTATAGAAAGACCAACGTGCGTTTGTGTTCATGAACACACGAGATGAAAGGAAACGACGAGCGTACCGGATCAAGACTTTTCATGTTGAGAGCAGAAACCTTTGAACTGAAAAGAGACAAAACTGAAACGGCGGCGAATCGATGTCACCCCACTGCCGAGGCGACTCCCGAAAGGATCCGTCAAAAACAGACGGAGATGGCAAAGGAGCGCGCAGAGAGGCGGATTAAGACAGGAAGAACGACAGAGCCCAGTGGTTAGTGTGTGATGTGTGTGTGTGAGCTCTTGTCACATACGTGTTTCACTAGGAAAAATCCAATTAAAGGACGCCAAGATTGATTTACTGCCTCCTTCGTCAGTTCCACTTCACAAAAACAATCAGAACATGTCAAGCTGTCTGCACTTTTTCTACACAGTTCCTACCAAAGTCAAATTTGTGACATAAATACTGTTTTTTTTATATATATTTTTAATTTAATTTAATGTAGACTGACACACAGAGTTCTGGACCAAGTTGGTACCGTCACGACTAATCACTGACAAACTCAGGCATTTGCACTTGCAAAGTTTTTCAACTTAAAATTTCATGACCGATCTCAGCAAGCAGGCAAGTTATAATCAGAGTATTAATAGTTTTGTCAAGAAATATGAATGAAGGGTTAAAGAGGAACCGGCCGCGGAATCGGACGATTTTTGATTAAGTTAGCTATTTTCATTTTTAGAGAGTTGGGGGAAGTAGAAAAGTGACGCTGCAAGAAAACAAGATGTTACCAAGTATTTTTGTCTAGTTTTTAGAGTAAATATCTCAGTACACTTGAAATAAGACCAAACTAACTTACAAGAAACCTTTTAGCAAGAAATAGGAGATTGTTTAGAGTAAAAAAAAATCCTTAATATTGATTTAAAAAAATACTCGCTCAATTGGCAGATGAAAAATGTTAGAAGTGAAATAAATCTGGAACTAATGCTTCCTAAAAATAAACATTAAAGGAATATTTACTTAAAACAAGCTCTTATATCTTGCTAAAAAGTTACTTGTAAGTTAGTTTTGTCTTATTTGAAGTGTACTAAAATATTTGCTCTACAAACTGGATCAAAAGTACTTGGTAAGATAAGATGTTGTGTTTTTGCAGTGGATGGGATGCTTCCAGAAAGGAAATTATATATTTTTTATGGAGGCGTGTTGACTGCTACTTTTAAACAAATAACAGGAAATTCAGTGTATTTCTGCTCTCCTCTTTCCTTTTTTCCATCTAACTTGGCAAAGTTGAAATACTGTCTAAAATTCCAGCTTAAAGCTACACATTTTTCCTTCACGTTTTTTATTTTTTGGTTTCCATTGACACCCCCTACCTATTTGATCATCAGTTTATTATGTTTTTATAGTTTTATAAAGTGTAAAAAAAACAAACTGTGTTGCTCATGCTATGTCTTGTTGCACAGACTCACCTTTGTAGTAGAAAAGGCAGAAATCAGACAAGACAAACCACTTCCTCTTCCAAAGGCGCATCCCAGAGCTGTCCTGAGGAGAGGAAACAATAGGCAAAACACTCATGAATTATAATAATAATAATGTACTGAAAAGTCCACAGAGTGACGGAAGGAGGAAATGATGGGGAAAAAAGGAAAATTTGTGACAAGACCAAGCAGATATGGAGAGAAACCGCCTTTATTAGAAAAGTGAGCCGGACACGAGCAGGGAATGTTTACAGGCTCGCTGCTTTGTTCTGCTGCTTGTTTCATCCTGTATGTTCGTCTGCTAAAAATGGAGCCATTTAAAGAGGAGAGGTGACACAGCAGAAGCAGAAAACAAAAAACCTCCAACCTCAAACAAAGTTATAAATACTCCTCCCATTTGCTCAAAATGTAGAAAATGTGTGGTATCTGCGGTGTGGGCAGATGAAAGGGATAAAACACACTCTGTCCAACTGGCCACAGGGACGCTGACCCGAGTGTGAGGTATGAGGTGTTGTAATTGTGATATAGGTGTCACGCATACTGATGCGTGTGCCAATGTTTGCTGCCGTCTTGATTCTCGTCGTCTCGCCATTCGCATCGTAGCGAGGCCAGGCGTCTTTCCGGCGGGGCGGTGCTGAGTGCCGGTTATTTTAAGGAGAACTTTAAATAAGCAAACACTCTCCAGTAATGGCCCGACTGCGATCAAACACCAGGTGCTCCACATTCCCAAAGTACACGGAATAAATCAGGGAGGAGTAAAAGTGGGCCGCGGAAAAAAGCCGAAACTTTACTGACCCAACTGGAGTGGAATTTGGTGGAGTGGGGACTTCTGTAAAATAATAATAATAACAACAACAACAACACAGGTGTAAAGGGATAATAATAATACATGTTTCTCAGATTCGCTGCTGGTCAAGATGGCTGTATCATCACGGTTACAGTGTAGTCCAATCAAAGTGTGGACATCAAAGTGTGGCCCGAGAGCCATTTGTGGCCCTTAAAATGATTTTGTTTGGCTGCTGAACTCAAGAATGGTAAAAAGAAATTTCATAAAAACGTTTATTTTTAAAAGATGGCTTGTAGGCTGTGGTTAATTGTGATACAGGTGTCATGATATACCTATATCATGACATAGCTCATGCCTCTGGGGTTCCTGTTATTTCACCGCTTTAGCATTTCCTACATTTGAATCTGCTTTTTTTTCATACCAAGTTGTGCAGTCTGCTGTGAGATATTTCAACCATGCATCAATTCCTACCAACATTCCAAAGTAAGTATTGGTGTTAGTTGTTGGCAAGCACTGCTAAGCCCAAAGATACTGCACATATATCTTTAATCCAAAGAATAATAAAGGAATGGTCAAGACTAACCTTCATAAAATTGTCAGACAACAGGGTGATAATAAGATGGTGCAAAAACACAATAATGCTCAATTTCTTTCTCATTTGGTTATGTAAAAAAGAAAAAAGTCCAATTTCATCCCAGTATTATTTGGTATTATTTTGGCGATGATGTAAGCAATGGCTCAAAAAAATACAATTTAAGAAAATCTTTATATAGTCTGACAGGTTTCACCAAATGAGATTTAACTCTTTTTTATAAATGAAATGCAACACATACATTACGACAAAAATGTACAAAAGGAAATTTTGTATTTCATAGAATAGTGTCAAGCATTTTTTCCCAGAATGCAACAAGCATCTTATTGTCTGGCAACAGAAGTGAGCCAGCGGCGAAGACAAACATCGTCCTGACAGCTGGAAATTAATTACAAAAAACCTGCTAGCTAGCTAGCAAGGGTGTATTAGCAGCTAGATAGCAATAGCCTCCAATCACAGAACATGACATGCGACTCAAACTTTTTCTGGACAGAAAAGTTTCACACAAAAAATACACTACATAGAATATACGAGATTAAATTGTTCTGACATAATTTAAGACCTGTATTCAACGTCTTTAAGGCCAACTTAAATTCTTAACATGAATGTAAGATATTTTAAGGCCATAATTTTAGGGACATGGAATTAAGACTTTTTTAAGGATGAGTGGACACTTTGGTCCTAAAATAAATCCCGAACATGATATGATGGACTACGATATCTGAGCAGGGGGGTCGTCTACCTGTTTGTACAGCCATCCTCGGACCACCACTGGGACGTTAGGATTCCTCTTGATGGATTGTTCTCTTTTCCCAAAGTTGTGAGTCTTCCCACTGGATCGAGATGCCTGCAACACACAAAACCCAAACAACCAGGAATAATTCAGTCAAAAAAACCTTCCACGGCATCAAGGTAACTTAAAAACAGGCTCTTAAACCAATACAGTAGATAAGCACGTGCATTTTAGCTCTAAATGCTAAACTTCTGTATCTAATCTGTGGTTTAGAAATTGAGATTAAAAGCAAGACATCTGACTTCATCCGAGTGGGACAAAATTGGCGCTCTGCTCTTAATCAGAGCATTCAATCTCACTTATAGCAGCCCAGCACAGGCCTTCATCCACACTATCATTATCTTTTTGTTTGATACCTCTCCTTTTCTGCCCCAATTGTTGCCTAATTATAGTCATTACTCGGCGACAGACAATTTTCTACCTGATTTCTGACAGTGACAGTCACTGTTGTTATAACATTAGTCAAACAAAGGCAAAACCTCTCTATCCTGGGCGAGAAGGAGGAGGACTGAAGTGAAAGTCAGAGGTTTACATATCTCTATATGGAAAAGTACATAGAGGTAACATCAAAGAAAGCGAGTCAGTAACTCTGAGAATCAATGGTGACTGTAGTGTATTATATTGCAGGGTTTCCCCCAGAAAACTTGCTAAGCCCGGTGGTCGGGGCGTCGAGGCGGTCCACCGGTTTTTGTATTAAAAAATGTTAAGTTGACAGGAAATGTAATAGTATTACTGTGTAATTATGTTATGGGAAAACATCTCCAGTGAAATGCAACGATCTGATGCTGTGAGTTTAATCTTTGAATTTACAAATACAAATTAGTAAACTTATTGCTTTTTAGGCTGGCCAATTAAACTACTTCGTTCTCCCATATTTCACTAAATCTAGCACAGAAGCTGTTAGAGCTGCTGATGTTTTTAGCAACAAAAGGGGCCCGTAAATCTAACCCTGCTCCAGGCCTCATGCAGCCTTGGACCGGCCCTGCATGATGAGGTAATCTGCTGCACTGCGCAGAGATGCGCAACAAACGGGAGATTTAATTCAATGCTGCTAATGTGGCTTTAGTAGCTTGGTAACACTTTATTTGACGGGGGGGTGAATAAGACTGTCATGACACTGTCATAAACATGACATAACACCTGTCATGAACATGAATAAGCCTTCATGAATATTTATGACTGCTGTCATAAAGCGTCATTCGGTAAATTATGACACTTTTAATACAAAGTTGACATTATTCAAAATGTCTTTGTGACAACTTGACATTAACCAAGAAATCATTACTGATATAAATTTGTTATAAAAGTATTACTTAATGCACTTTAAAAATGAGAAAACTTTGTTATTAAAGGTAAAATTTAAACAGTAATGATTCAGCTGTTAGGACCTTCTTAACAACAGCTTTAGCTAAAAGTCTTTTGGGCTACAACTTAAAACCATTTTTCCCACTCAAATTATTCCCACCATTCAAAGCAAAACAGCTGAACCTCAGACATGACTACGTGTTCATCTAACAGGTTTTCAAAGGATCACTGGGCTAAAAGACGATATTAAATCAGTAGCATAAAATGATAGGAGGTTTGCAAGTTTGAATAATTGCCCTGCGATGGACTGGCGACCTGTCCAGGGTGACCCCGCCTCTCGCTTGTTGACAGCTGGAGATGGACACCAGCACCCCTAATGACCCTAATGGGATAAGGGTGTACTGCTGGCTTCTTGGCTGCTTCTCAGCTTAACGTTCTTCTTTCCATTTTCTGATGTTTAAGTTGGCTTTTACTGATGTGATCTGCATGTTGGGACATTGTTTATAACCTTCCACTGACTCAACCTCTCCACCTCCTCCCAAACCTGCCTGCTGTGTCCCTTGGTCTTCACGATGCTACTAATGTTCTCAAAAACCTCCTAACAGCTGAATGCTGGGATTAAATTACACACCATCTACTGCTTATGTCACTCCTAAAGGTAACTGGTTGAGCTGAATTTTATTTAGGGGTGTTCAAGTAAAAGCGTCTGTATACAAATTAATTTATTCATTTTTATTTGTATAAAACTGCTGACAGGAAAGTTTAGTGAGTGACTCTGAATACTTGTCTGTCGGTGGTGACAGGCTCTGGTGATGACGGATGAGGCCAACATGCTATGTATATGAAAGATAGCTGACAAAGAGCAAGCATTCCTTGCTAATAATAGCATGTGCATATTGAAGTGCCTGTATCCTCAACAGATATAATTTCCCTTGAGAAACTAACTTGTGCGGCTGCAGTGCCTTCACTGAGATTTAAAGAGAATTAACTTGTATTTTGTAAGAATCCAAATCCAAAGGAGAGGAGACAGCAAAGAGGATGTTTAAAGGAAAATGGAATTAAATGTAAATAAAGTGAAAAAGAATAAGGAAATGACAAAACCGAATCAATCATCAAAATTTAAGTTGTTAAAGTGGTTGACGGAGAATCGTTTTACTTTGATTTAAATTCAATGTATTAACATCAAACCAGATATTTTAGCTCTCCTCGAATTGGTTGTGAAGTGGATTTATGTTCTCTATACAGCAAAAATAAATGCTTTGTCATCTGCAGACAGTATAAAAACTTTACAAACGTCACTGATATGAAAAACGAATAACATTGTTCCAAACACTCAGCCCTGAGAAACTCCATGTAAAAATCCCAGCAACTACCAATCTGCATTGTCTGTTTTGAACACACTGAAATGTATTTTCACTCTAATGTACAAAAATTAGACTGCCTAAGGAATAAAGAGTGGAAATTATTATTATTTCTAAGTGATTGGTGATTTTTTTAAAATATCTCAACGTTTTGCAGGTTATATATAAATTATATCTTGTGTTATTTAAAAAAATATTTAGGTAATACTTTAGCAAAATAAATATAGCTCAATACATCCTACATGTTATCTAACTTGTACACTGATCACAAAATGACTTTACATCTAAGCCTGGCACGATAAATTTTGCTGGACGATAAATTGTCCCAGAAATCATTGCTATAAAAAAAACAACAACCTTTTGACATCATTTTCAGACACAATCTTGTAAGCTTGGTTTCTCAAAGGCCAAAAACTTTAATTTTGTAAAAAATAACTTGACACTAAAACTGGAAGAAATTTCAAATATTCAAAATAAAATGTGACAAGCAAAAACACTAAGGAAAACAGAAATAAAAAACACACAGCAGAAACCATAAATGAAATGGATCATGTAAACAAAAGTTGCCCTTCAAAAATTATGATTAGAATATAAATTGTAGAGCTCAATTGAATTTATCATGCGATTAATTGATTAATTGCTTATAGCGACAGACCTACAGTATTCTAAAATCTCAGAAGAAAAACTTCATTCCCCACCAGAGCTGGAGGTGAATGTTTGTTTGATGTGAGTGTGAATGTCTGCCGTTCCACAGCTGGAAAGAAGAAACAGACTCACTAATTAGAGGGAGGCTGGTTGGCCAAGCGAGAAGACAATACACACAGAGACACTACAATATCGCCATGCGGTAAATATTAAGCATGTTCATGTGGCATGCCTTCCATTGCCTCTATGTGTCTGTGCGTGTGTGTGTGTGTGCGTGCGTGTGTGTGTGTGTGTGTGCAATGCGGAGGTCTATTTTTAGGCTAAGGGTAATTTTGTGGAACAGCCACTGGTCCCTGCGGTGCGGCAGCATTCTGTCTTGTAGGTGAGTGACTGAGAGTCTAAACAGCTACTTATTATGTGAGTGGCACACAATTAGGCGAGCTGAAAGCCAAGAGGGACTGTCCCGAGACCACACCGCTGCCAGTTTAATTCCCCTGGGCAAAGTAATTAAACAAGAGTAATGCCTTCCCGTCCCCTTCAGAGCTCTTGTTTGTGATGCACTTACAGGAGTCGACGCTTAATGTGAATCCCGACCCGCCAGCTGATCGGGGGACAAAGAGTGGCAGCGTGGAGGGGGTCTGGGTTCCTTTAGCAGACAAAGTCACTGGCCAGGTAGCTTCTTGTACAACAAAATTAGAATATGCAGGTTTAAAATTTTGGGTTAATAAAATACTCAATCATTTTTGAGCTGATTTGCAATTCCTCTTGGCCTCTATAGGTGTAGATGAGCTATAGGTGTAGACAGGGGTGAAAGTAAGGGGGTACGGCAGGGTACTGCGTACCCCTAAAAGATTTAGTGTCTCAGTACCTGCAAGAGAGGGGAGCAGCTGTCTGCTGTAAAACATGAATGGGTTCACTCTGCAGCTGTGAGTGCACCCACTAATCAGCCGTGACTGATTAGTTTTTCAAGAACAATCTAAAACAAGACTTAATCAATTAATACATAGTTTTTTTTCTCATTTCATATTGATTCTGAACTGTTCGTGCTTTGCTAGAGCAGCGGTGCAACACGTCAATCGCGGAAGGTTTTGAGTCGATCTCGGCTTTAGGTGACAAACTGAACGCAGCCAGGACGCTGAGACCAGCACGTCCTCCTCTGACTCCTTATCAAAACGTTCAGAACTTTATTAAGGAACAACAACAAAAAATCAATAAAACGTGTTCAAATTAATGACCCAACAACAATAACAATCTCAGTGATTATTGTTTCAACAAGGTGTTGCGCAATTCTGTGGTTTCGGTTCCATTATCAAAATAACGAGCAGAGCAGGAGTTTAAAATTAACTAATCAACCACCACTGTGTTCAGGGAGGCTTATTAATGATCGCAAAATAAATATCAAGCCTGCAAACCTAATACCGTAACGGACTGAATGTTATGTTTTTAACGTAATCTCTGGTCGGCTTGTTGAGCGCAGGCGGTTGCCATGGCAACGGGTGTCCTTAAATGACAGAGAGACGGAGAATAAAAAGGTGCGAGTGGCTTAGAGTTGATCACCTGTACAGGTTGTTTTGCCTTTATTTACCTTTGCTGTGGCGCATCACAGCCGCTGTAATTTCTGAACGTTCAATAAACGACAAACTTGGACTAAATCCCTCGTTTTTTGTGAGTATAAGTCATTTACAACAAACAAACACGGTAAATATGTTTCATTAAGTATTTAACAAACAAATGGCTTCTACCGCAATTATTATGTGACATTAAATTAATTGTCTATATAAAAATATAGTTTGGTGCTGTCGGGCTCAGAGTCTGAGAGGCTTTTCCTTTAGCCTATCAAACAATTGTCTGTTATTTAGTGGAAATATTGATGTTGATTAGACTTAATTATAACCTTTTTCAACCTTTATTGCTCCACTGTTGAAAATGAGGAGCTAACATTCACAAATGACATTGAAATAAAATCCAGTCCAACATCTGGTTTGAGGTGATTCCTCTGGAACCTGTTGGAGGAAAAATATCCCAACTTCAGAAAATGAGCTTTAACCTAACAGAGCTCTGTGGTTCCTCCTATCAGTATGAGAGTCAGGGTGAGGAGGCGCCATGTTAGGAAGAGAAGTGGAAGCTGCAGGATCTTCAGAACAAACAGGTCATGATACTAGGCTACTGATTATCCTTCTGTCTGGACACAGGATCAATATTAAAAGCTAAAATGAATGGTTATATGCCAGACGTGGAAAACTGGGATGCACTCCATGCCATGATGTTCAGAGTTTAGGTCTCATGGCATCTCAAGGTGTCAACATTGCAGCCAGTGGGCTGAGAGAAATACAGCTTTATTTTGTAGCAATTCAAGTGCTACCCAGCTTTTATTGCTTCTCAAAAAAATTCATCAGCACAGAAACTCCAAAGCACACAAAGAAGCAATATATATATATATATTTCTTTTTTTTATTTTTTATTTTTTTGTCATAGTACCCCCAAGAATTTAAAACTACTTTCACCCCTGGGTGTAGATGAGCAAAATATAACACTTCTGTAGCTTTTTGGACTCAAAAGGAAAACCAGTTAAAAGCAGACCCTCAGATGTATGTTTTAATTTTCTTATCTGCATCTCATGAGCTTTTATCTCACACTCTTCAAGAGGTGACGGGAACAGAGAGATGATGAAAAGAAACTCACCTGTCGTAGATGCAAAAGGCTCTAAAAAGCTTTACCTCTAGGCTACACTGTAAAAAAAGTCCGTAAAATCAACAGTAAAAATCTGTGAAATCATGACAGAAAAATTTTGTAAAGAAAAACACAATTATATTTTGTTCATTTACCAGTATAATGTTGTATAACGTAGAACAGAAAATTATTGTAAATTTTAAAATGTAAAATTGTAAATAATATTGTATTTAGTTGTAGAAAACACACATTTTGTATTGTTAATGAAAAAAGTTGGATCCTTCACAACATTTCAGCAGTGTAAAACTAACATTTACATTCTGTGATGATTAAATCCAAATGAATTGGAAGCTAGCTTACCATTTTTTTGCTAGGGAGAAGTAAGTTTGGGCTTCCCTGTTTAAGCTGTTGCCCCTGAGACCCAACTCCAGATAAGTAGAAGATGGACGGATGGATGGACAATGAAATAAATTAATAAATTAATAGATTTGGAAATTAATGTGGAATTAAGTAATTATGATTCCACATTGTTTACTTCCAATTTTGTTCACTAGTTATCTATTTATATTCACTTGTATTTTCCCACTTCTTTAGATTGTCATTTCCTCTTTAATTCATTTACTTATTCTCTGTCAATTTTGATTGGATCATTTCTTCATATTTCACGTCTAACGTGGAGGAAACATCTGAATCAACAAGGAAGTCATGTACTTGCTTATTGGTACATGTATTTTATTTTTATTTATTATTTTTGCTAACACTGGATTTTTTACCGTCACCGTTGCCATTATAAGCTCAAAGTTCGGCTACTGCGAGAAAGACAGAGAACACCGCTTTGTGCTCAACTTCCGGTCTGTTCTGCTCTCTGATTGGTTCGCTTACCTGGCGCCTGAAAGCTGTTTTGAACAAGTTCGTACAACGGTTCTCATCTCAGAAGAAGCTGAATTGTGCTCAAACCTTGACAAAGAAAAGAGCGCTGTTTGGACCTCGTCAGCTTTCAGCAAATGTAAGTTAAGCTTTGTTTTCTTCAAACGTAACGGTAATTTGTGTTTCTGGGGAGATTACATTTTGTTTTTAAGGCGTCATATTGCTTCTTGGAACAATATGCAGTAGAATCATTTTTTGCTACACCTGCAACACGTGTAACTTGTTGGGTAGGTTGAAATTGTTTAAACATGATTATATGTACATTTTGCTGTAAAACACTAGAATCATTGAGGGGCTATGTGTTGCATTGTAGAGTGCACAGAAACGAGCCCAGTTGTGTATTCAAATGCCTCGGCACAGAATGTAAGCGGACATTTTGTACATATGCAGCGTTTAAAACTCATTTTTACCGAGTTCACAACGTGGCTTCACAACCCGAATTAGCCAAAGTCATTGCTGCTAAATTGAAATGCACCATTTCATTGTGTGGGCACCAAAGCCAAACTGTCAAAGAAGTTGTTGCTCATTTAAAGGAGCATATAATGGAGGGGCGGCCGGTAGCATGTCCAGTAAAAGCCTGCAAAAAAGTTTTCAGCGTCAAATCATCATTCACAGCTCATATGTCCCGTAAACATAAGATAAACATAACATAACACAGCATTGGTGGGTTTACTGAAAACTTTAGTACTTCTCAGTACTTTTGTAGGTACTGTGAAATCACAAGAAAAGACTTTCTTAATGATCCAAATGCTTGTGGTCCACAGCGAACCCCTGAAGCTTACAATTTGGCAGTCCATCATCGAGAGACTGGAAGCATTCAAGACATCAAAGGTGTCAAGGTAAACTCTGACTTCAACTCACTAAAGTCTTTTCATGTTTGCCAACCTGGTCTTCCACCTTGCTTAGGCCATGACTTATTTGAGGGTGTCGTATCCTATGATCTTGCACTATACTTGAAATATTTCGTTAAAACAAAGAAATCGTTTACATATTCCCAGTTCAACCGTAGAATCAAGCAATTCAAGTACAAAGGATCAGATGCTCTCACAAAGCCATGCCCTGTCAACTCTGAGGCAATCAGGCTTTCAGGTCAAGCTGTTCAAAACTGGAACTTGCTGAGATTGTTGCCAGTAATTATTGGTGACAAGATACCGGGAGAGAAGTTTGACTAAAAATTTAAGGATGTACATGAATAAAAAGTGTGAATCAGGCACGATATTTTGTTTGACACTAAGTATGACTCTCTTTAATTTGTACATAGTTGAATACATGTTATATTACGGTGATCTTGTGTTTTTACCATTATTTTGTCTGATTTTATTCCAGAAATGGCTGAGCAAACATTTTTACGTAGTGCTATCAATGAAGTGTTGCCCGATCTTGCAGAGGCTTCAAAAGACATTCTCGAGGAGACTTTACAGTCAATTGGAGTAGAAACGTATGATGACTTCCAGTTCATTGTTGAGAAAGACTTGCTGTCAGCATTAAGACCAATTCAAGCCAGAAAGGCACTTGCTGCTTGGAAATTCAGATGTAAGTAAAATTCTAGAAAATCAACCATTAAACACTGATATTCATATTCAGTTCTGATAACTTATTTTTTGTTTTGTGTTTTTGAAGGCAGGACCCCTGAAACCAGCAGGTCCTCAAGTAATGCATCACGAGATACTCCTCCATCACAGCAGTCTTTGTCCCCGCTAAGTGTGTCATCAAACTCCTCCAGCAGCAACCAGACATCTGCAGCAGACTGGGTGGACACCTTTGAGATACCATGGGAAAAGTTCTCAGAAGAACTGATGCAGGCATTAGAGTGTTAAAGAGTTGATGCTCTTACTTCTCTGCTACTTCAATGAAAATGAAGAAGCAGTGTTCTTCTGTGTGGAGGACACATGCCTAGCTGAAGAAGTACAGATGGAGAATGTCTCCTTGACTCCCACTATCATTGTGTGTGGTGAGTTCATTTTTGTTTTTCCAGTTTCTTTGACCTGTTGTCTTTTTTGTTGTCTTGTCCCCTTTCTTTGCACTTTTGTCCATCTGACATTTTCTTTAATAGTTTTTTTTTATTCCAATTATTTTCTTAAGCTTTTACTATACTAATATTATTTTTCGTACTTTTTACTTAATTTGTTATTTTTCATATAAATGTCATTGTTTTGTTGTATCAGGAGTCTAAATGTATTTGTTCTTTCTCCTTAGGTCAATCCTGCTTCCATGCCAAACGATTCATGCTGAGTGTGGATCAACAGATTGGAAACAACAACATCTCCTGTTTTATTTCTGCCCTCTGCATGATGTTTGGGAGCTATTATTGTTTTAACATACATTATCCATCGGGGCTGGCGTCTACACTGGAGTTTCTGCAGAGGTATGAGTTCTTGTGTTTTTGTTTGTTTTTTTAAAATTGTAGGCAGTTAAATTTGACTTTTGACAACTTTTATATCTTGAATAAAATGTTTATGTCTTTGTGAAGCACATTTTGATGTAGTTTTCTGTTTGTCCTCTTTATCTTAAGGTGTTTCTTCTCAATCAACCCAGACAAGGGCAGTAAGGTGGAAGAAACCCGTAAACCCAGACTGCGTGTGAACCCCCGTGTCCTCACCTTGATCCAGGAACTTGCGGATCATGAGTGGCGTGATGTTTGAGAAAGGACTAAAGTCAGTGAGTTATCAAGACAGTGTTTAATCTTAACAGAGCTGAATAGATTTCTAAATGTATGTTGCATCTCACACAGTGTCTTCTGAAGTTAAGAAAGTAGAAAAGACATATTTATATTTGTTCAGTGGCTGAATTTTGTTCCATGTCAGAAAGGGCAAATGAGAATTTCATTGAAAATATGTTTTCAATTAAAATGTTTATTTGTTTCTAAAAATATATATTGAATTATCATTATAGATACAGTTTATATTGGGCTTCCTTGTGTTTTAAATTTGCATGTAACTGGTAAATGTTTGTTGAAATTTGATTATTTATAGATATTTGAAAATAGAATTGCTTCTAAAAAAGGAAAACTTTTGAAGCAAACAAACATTATTATTAAAATGTATACTGGAAATAGAAATTTATTGTATGTTATAATCTTCAAGCCCCCCCTCCAAAAAAAAGGGGGTGAAAGTTGGCTCTCATACTGTTTCTGATAAAGTTAAAAACGTTGAAGAAATTTATATGTATTCAGCAGGTGCATGTGCTTCATGATGTTCAGAAAAGACAAATGAGAACTTCATTGAAAATAAATATTTCAAAGGCATGCAAGTGTATGTTTATTTTTTTAAGGTTATCATAGATACAATTTATATTGGGCTTCCTTGTGTTTTAAAGTTTCCTTTAAGTGAGAAATGTTTGTTGAAATTTCATGCTTATAGATATTTAAAGATATAATTCTTAGTAAAAAGTAAAAAATTAAAGCAAATTTCAGTTTTTCAGAAAGTATTAATACAATGTTTTAAATTGACATTTTAACAGTTCTAATCCGTTATTTAAAGGTAATTTATCAGTAGGACTAAATGAAGTTTTTTTTGTACAACAAACAAAAACTGAGTAAATCTTACTGGAAAAAAAGTGTAAAATAACAGCATTATTATGATAATTCATCAGAAAAAGTTGGTTAAAATTACTTGATAAAACTGTTTTATTACCAAAATAAACCTTTTCAAATCACAGTTAAAATTTGTGCAAAACTATGGGATAATCTGTTTATTTCACAATTTAACACTGTTATAATTACTGTTTGGTCAGTAAAACAGTTTACATGTTCACTGTGTTTTCTACAGAATTATTCTGGCAACCACAGCTGCCAGATTTTTTTTGTAAAAACAACAGAATTTTTTTTACAGTGTACAGTAATCATAAAGAATCTTCCTATGTATGGTGGCTTAACCAAAGATGCATTTTACATCTTTGGTTCTTTGCATTTTAAAAATGCAAAGAAATAAAATAGGTTTATTTATAGTCACCACCTTCTTATGATAAATAATTATTAGCTAAACAATCAGACAATATGTCAGATTTACTTTAAGCCTCCGTAATGACGAGGTGAGTGCAGCACAAGCAGAACATCTGTGTTGGTAGCAAGAGATCAAGTAAATTATTGGGTCTAGGCTCTGCTACTAATAAATATTGTAGAAATCGGTTAATTTATCAATTATTCTGACAATCGATTAATTTTCTAAAAAAAAGGTGGAAAACATTCAGCTGATTTTCCATTTAACATTTTTATAATATTAGAAATACATTTAAATATGAAAATAAATAAATTGCTTTTTAAGATAATAAAATTCACATGTTATTGCCTAACATGCAGCAGCATAGCATTCCTTTAGTGAGCGCTTGCTCATTTGTAGCAAAGTATGGAAGTGCAACTACAAAAATACTTCAAACAGCAATTTGTGAAAAGACTCAACGTCAGTGTACGACTCATCTGCTGATTTTTATTTTTTTTATTGACCGATTAATAATTGGCTAGCAAAAGGTACTTAACAGAAGATTTTATTTACAGAGTTTGAACTTGGTGAAGCTAAAACAATTCCACTTGAGGAACTTTAGGCAGAACATATTTACATTTATTTAAATCTAAATGGAAAATGTATATAGTTTTGTAAATCTTGTCTTAGTTATTACTTTGATGTGTTATTCTTTTAGCAAATGGCCTTTTTTGAGACTGTGTACTCCTGTTAACAATTAATTGATAGCTAAATTTGTTGAAGATTCTAACCATAATCGATTCATCACGATTAATTGTTTCAGCCCTAACTGGGTCATTGTTGCCACATGACGTATGGCGTTCACCGAAATTCCAAATGGCGCCTCTAGATTGCGACTGCCAGGCCATAAAATTTGTCAACATTCCCAAAAAATTCTGTGTTAGCCTAGATTAGCTAAAGCGTTTCTCTAAAACTGCAAATTTAAAATACCTGGGGTAAAACGGCTTTAAGAATAAGAAGCTTCCCTTTTTTTTTTTTTCTTAAACTATCTCATGTCTGTCTAAAAAGTTTAAAAGTTTAATATCACTGATGACCGCTAAGCAACTAGTCCGATTCGATGGACTTCTAAATCCTAAAATGCAGGAATGTCTGTTGTTGACTGCAGAGTCCGTCTTTCATTTGATTAGATGCTCATTTCACTCGCATCGCCCAGTCTTTCCCAAAAAGACTTTCATATTTCAAATATACAAATTCAGGTCTCTGATGTGTGTCTACGGTTGTTCTTGGCTCCAGAAACACACAGATGGAGAAATTCAAAGAGAAATGTTTCAAAGCATTGATGATGGAGCTTCTGAAATCTGTTCGTTCCTGTCCCATCAAAGCCTCCCGTAAGAAGGCAAGAAGGACGAGGCTGGTGGACTTGATCTGTCTCCATGCACCAGTTTGCATCTGACACCCAAAGTGACAGATTGTGTGCGTGTGTGCGCGCATGTGTGTGTGTGTGTGTGTGTGTGTGTGTGTGTGTGTGTGTGTGTGTGTGTGTGCGTGCGTGTGTGTGTCCGGGTTTTCTCTCTGGCCGGTTCCTCGGGAACAGTGCCACCTTTAAAATACTTGTAATCAAATGAAAACAACCATTTTTAAAAGTAGTTTGATATTACCATACCATCAAAGCTAAAGAGGAAGCTAATAATAATAATAATAATACCATATCAATAATGATGATGTCCTTGTGTCACAGGATTTAGAACCAAGAGTGATGGTGCAGACTTCGCATCATGACTATTTAATCTACCAGCAGTGTTTTCTGAACAGTTTCGCTAGCTATCAAGGGAAATCTGTGTTGAATCTTTCTTTCAGCCATCTGACTGGCAGTGAACATTGGCCATGCAATAATTCATTTTGCATGATGATTAATTGTCCCAGTAATTGTTGCTCATGGAGCATTGAAACTGCATTCCTAGATGTATCAATTGGAAAGCAATGCAAACTTTAAAGGAGAAGTGACTTCATATAAAATAAAATGTGTGTCGCTTTTCATTTTTAGGTCTTCGTGTTACATTTTTGCAGTACTCCAGCATACATGGCAAGTTAGTAAACATAGTGACAACAGGTTTAATTGTTTAATGTGAGGTAGTTTTTTGTCAAATTATTTATTTTTTCTAAATTCTTAAACTTAAAGGTAAAAAGTAGATAAACCATATACTACAATTCAACATGCCTATTTCTTAGGTTGGAAGATGTTATTTTTAAACAGTAAGACAGAGTAGCTGATGAGGCGCATGAATGCACCAAAAAATAAATAAAATAAAATCCAGAACATGCAGCAGGGACTCCTACATGTCACTTTGATTAATCCCATTCCCAGATATTATGAAGGCTGCTTTAAAGCCACAAAATAACCAAACGTGACTCCAACACGTGGAGACGACGAGAGCTGAGGAGAGAATTGTGACACATTACTCTCGGAGGGGAAGTGGGTAATTTCTGTTTCAGCACACCCTCTGATGCCTTGTCAGGGGAGGAATAGATATGACTTATTCAGACGGCGGCTTTCAAATCGAAATGGTGGTGCGCTGCGTGAGAGGGGATACCAATGATTCATCTTCCTCTCCCAGACAGGCCTCATTCTCCAGAGTTGTTCTCGTCAGTGTGGGCTTTATTTTACCGCCATCTGATGACAGGTAGGGGAGTGATGAGCCAGAGCACCTGGGACGGCCGCGGGGCCGATAAAACACTGGGCTTGGAAGCCGTGATTGGGCGTCTTGATGGATGTCCTGTCATCTGTTGCGCCTTACTCGATGACACGAGTTCAATGTGGGTCCCGCGTGCCGCGGAGAAGCCAGAGAAAACGGAGCCAGAGACGAGTGTGTTAAAGCGTAAGAGATAGAGTAACAGGAGCAAAAAGCCTCGGCGGCATCTCTGCTTGGCAAAGACGAAAGGGCTCAGAACCTACGCGTGATCTGAATCGGAGAGCTTTAACTTCGAAGCTTGTTTAGTAAATTCTGCAACGTTCGCAACGAGTCAAAGTTTATATTTATTTAACCTTAAATGAAGGTTAATAAATGTGCTGTGGTGTGTGCTTTTTAAGCCCCTCAGTTTTTGGCAGGAATCTGATGCCGTACATGAAGCAATGAAGTGAGCCTTTATTTTAGACATCAAAAATTCACATTCACACTGTTTTTCGAACTTCCATTTGGGTTTCTAAAAACAGACGTAGATATCAACAGAGCTGCACCATTTGTAGCCAACTGGGAAATTCAACTGCAGTAGCCAGCCTCCAACCCAAAGAGAGCAGCACTAAGACAGCTTAAGACCAAATATTACAAGATTAAACACTTTTAAATGTTACAATTTGTACAGCATCAAATAACAGAACCTTAAAGCTCAATTTATACAGCTTCTCTCCACAAACAAAAAATCTGATTTTGGGTTTAGTTACTGAGACTGAGATTTCTGACCAACATTCACGTCCAGCTGATGTAAAATTGCCCGATTCGAGGCACCTGTTGATGTCGCTCTTTGTTACACATGTACAAAGTTAAAAACATCATGTTCTGGCCGACTGGAGAATGTCACAAAAACAAGAAGGTTTCTTATAGACAAGCACAGACATGCCCACCAACCTTGGAGGCAGAGGTGGAGTCCACGGTGGAGGAGGTGATGGCGGTGGAGGCCTCGCTCACAGTGGTGCTGGAGAGCTGCTCAGCCGTGAATCTGGACATCATGCGAGGACCTTGCGACCTGCACACACACGCAGACACACACACACAGAGACACACACAAATGAACGATAGTCAGACTGCTCTGCCCCGGAAATAGACAGCTGATTAATTGAGCTACAATCACACTTTTGGTTTATGGAATGTCGTCGGTCTGCTTAACAAATCTACAAGTGCTCCACAAAATTCAAGCTCTATTTGCTTTCTAGGTTGTAAAAGCCATCCCTCCTTGGCTGGTAGACAAGCAGCAGTCAGTTCTCCTAGTCTGGAAGCAAAAGCGGCTGCCAGTTTGAATACCTGGGTAGAACAGTCTGCCAACCTCTCACACTGCGACTCTTAAAGCGACCCGACGGCAGGATGTGTCACACTCTCAAGCTAAACCCACACACACCTTGAATGGCAATGAATGGAATCTTTCCAATGAATCCATTTCCTTTTTTGTACCGACACATTAGTGTAAATAAATTGCCTCAAGCAGCTGGCGTGTAACAGGAAGCGGATAAATGGACTGTAAAGTAAAATACAAGAGTGCACAAAGCAGCAGGTCGTGGTATGTAGCTTTATATGCTAAGCTAAAGCTAATCCAGCCTTGAGACTGGAGAAAAGCAGAGACTAAAGACTGTTTCACAGGCTTTACAGAACAGACAAGACAAATGGAAACTAATGAAACACTGGATTATTGTCTGCCAAGGAGCAAAGGAACAAAACATGTCAGATCCACTATTCAGTTTTTATGCTCCAACAAACTTCTTGAAAACTGCAAAACTGCCAAAACACTGAGTAGCTTTAATTAAAAAAAGCAACAACAACTTTAGATTCATAATTGCTGGAATACTGATCAATTTATTTGTTGTATATTTTCTTGATGATATTGATGATGGTATTTGTAATGTATCTTAATTGGTTACTGTGTTATGGATTCATGGTGCCAAGTGCTTTGAACTGCCTTGTTGCTAAAATGTGGTATACAAATGAAACTTGACAAAGTTTGACTTAAGGTGTGATGATAAACTATTGACCTCATCAGCATTTCTTTTGTTTTTGTTTTTTGTCAAACATAGATGTTGCAGATCATCAAACTAGACTGGTTTCCAATGACGTAAAAGCTAACCAAACTAGCAATGGGCTAATAGAAGTGGCTCCACCATCCTTGGCAGCAACAACTTTCACACCATCACTGACTGCCTAGCAACATCTAAGACCACAAAATACTTGGGTGTACTTCGTTCTGTGGAGGTCTGCGGAGGTCTGCGACTCGCGACGGACTCAAAGCAGACGACCACTGGACAAGACCATGCAAAGGTCAATTTTAAGACCGCTTAAGGGTTCTCCGTGTTGCACAGTAAATAGTGCTCAATAGTCTCGTATGCGGCACGGACCTGATGAAGTTGTGTTGGTGCAGAATGTGGGAGTCTTTACTGCCAGGCACTTCAACTCCAGTTATTGAGGGCCAGTGTCCCCCAACCCTTACATGTGTCTTTGCTTCAACAAACTTGAGTTAAATCATTGGCTCATAAGCAGGACTCTGGAAATCTGACTGAGAAAGTAACTGAGCTTTTTGATTCAGCTCTGTTAGCTCAGAGACGCATCAACAAGTTGCAGGAAGAACTAGAGTTGGAGACTCCAGTTTCAGTGAGTGAGAGCGTGACTGCAGTGGCTTTAGATTTGTTGAAACTACTTACATTTAATAATAATAATGATAATAAGGAGAGTTATACCTTACCTGTTTATTTCTTACCCTGCTGCTCTATCAGTAGCTCTTTGGATTTTTAATGGCAATATTCTTTGCCTGTGATTTACCCTTTGTATCAATTTTACAAATAAATTATAATCAACAAAATGTGGTATTTTTGGACAAAAAAAAATGTCAAAAAAGAAAACATTTAATGTCAAAGAGAAAACATAATTTCTACCAAATAATGACAATGAAAATATTCAACATAAAATATGCTGAATATTTTATGTTGGGCAGATTCAACAGAGCTCCAGAGAATTGTAGTCACATCACAGTGAGTGGATTGGAGTGAATATTTACACAATCACTTAATTTATGTGACATATTATTATTACTTGTCATTGTTTTTAGTTTTTTAAACAGTTTCCACTTTAACAACAAAGGGATTTTTTTGTACATTTTCTGGTAAAAAAATAAAATAAAATTATGCTAATTCTGCCAGTAGGAACAAAATGGTAATACATCTGAGGGGTGAGTACTTTCTATAGGCACTGCACTCAAAGCCTTCTCATTTTTCACCGACAGCGAAAAATGAAGTTGGATGTTATTTAGATCTTTGACGGAGAAAAAAATACTTTTTGAGTGGCAGTTAAATTTTCATCGACAGCCTTTGATGTAGAAAAATCATATACCGGAGAAACATATAATTTTTCAACTAATTAAAAAGCACAGAAGCTTTTAAAAGCCGTCTGCTAAAATCTGCAATGCCAATTTTTTTTTTTTGATGAATAAAGTTGTCAAAACAGGCAAAGAGATGCAAAAACCTGAGCAGCAGAACTGCTAAAAACAAAAAGGCAGATTTTTTAGCCTAAGCTGAAGTAAAGCTTCATTTGAGCAGCAGTGTGTGAGGGTGGACCAAACTGTACAGATGCAAGTCACATCGTGTACCGGATAATAAAAATGGGATGCTAATGGCTAGATGTTTCTTTATGATGCTGACGCCTCCGAGTCGTGCTGCACAATGCTCCAACGATTCTTTCTCTATGATAAAAAGCAGGGGGAAAAATAGAAAACTAATGGCTGATAAATTGTACCTCTGACAGTGATGGATCTGTTTCTTCAATCTCCATGTTCAGGGTGGAATTAGAAATAAAAAACTCTCTCTCGCTCAAAAATATGATCTGCATTGGTCGATTATCCTTTTTCATTAAAACAGATATTGGGTATTTATGGATGTTTGCTAGAAATAATGTGACATAAGCATAGTTTTTAGGTTTGAAGCATTTTGATCATCATCAGGGTTTCCCTCAGTGCATTATAAGCCTGGCGGGCTATTAGGCTTCAGGAGGATTTCATGCAAACTTTAAAAAAGGTCAAGAGCTGAAAAGTGTAAACGAGTTCCATTCTTTCTAATTTAAAAGTTGAGTTTTTGTGTAATTGTTTTAAATGTCAGGGTTGTGTTGGCGGTTGGTAAAGCTCGTCCATCTGACAAAAACAGAATCGGGGTTCGTTGGAGGAATCAGAAAGTTCCTTACATCATCACTCGAGTCTGAACGCACTCGCTTGACTTGGTTCATCTTTACAGCGGTGCTAACGCACAGAGCCACTAAACCGCTGCATATCGTCTAATTAAAGCACACAGACACAATTAAAGTCACACAATAAAATAAAAAGTCTTTGGTCACCGAGCGGTTTGGGTGCGGCAGCTTTGATTGAAGTGGTTTGCACAACAGGATTCTGATTGCAGAGTCTGAGGAGGCGAAATTGAATTAATTTAATTTACCTACTTCCTTTTCTTTCTAACTAATCTGACCTTTAAGCATTAGGCTCAGAAGTGGGCTGAATTGGTGTACACAGGTTTAGACATGTGGTGTTTCTATTCAGCAAGAAATGGACCTGGAACATTTACATCAGAAAGATTAAATTAAAAATATAAACTGACAAAGCAATGTCCCTACAGGCTTTTACAGTAGAATTCAATTCAATTCATTTATTTGCACTTTTAAAGCTGCAGTATGTAACTTTTAGAAAAATAGGTTATTTACATATTTGTTAAAGTGGTTAGTATGTCAGGACAGCTATTATTGCTGTCTGAAGAAATGAGTCTCTCCCAAACAAGAGGAGGGTCTTAGCGCTGTCAATCACACTCATGTAGACGAGTGTGATGCACAGTGCTAAGACCCGCCTCCTGGCTGTGATTGGTGGTGCATTTCAGCAGCCAGCACTGGGTGAAGGCAGAGGAGCTCAATGTTTTCACAGATGACAACATAATGATAGTTTTAACAAATATAAAAAATATTTTCTGTAAAAGTTCCATACTGCACCTTTAAGAGTTAATAGCATACACTTTAAGACATACAGCCTAAGCTAATTTGTGTTGTCTGTCCCTAGATGGGCTTTAATTACATGAAACAGAACAAACATAATAAGAATTTGAAAATACAAACTAAATATTAAAATGCAAAACTCATCAGAAAAATAAAAACTTACAACAAAAAGAGAAATCTGGAAATAATTAATATCTTTAAAGCCAGCCAGACGCCAATTTCAGGTAGGGATGTATGATATATCGGCATCAACATTGGTATCAGCCAATGTTAGTCGATTTTAAAAAATATTGGACAAGTAAAGCAGGATATTATCCATCCATCCATTTTCTTACACCCTTGTCCCTCAGTGGGGTCGGGAGGGTTGCTGGTGCCTATCTCCAGCTAACGTTCCGGGCGAGAAAGCTGGATATTAATCAATGTTTATTTCCGTCTGGTTGTACTGTTTGTGTTTCAGGACAAACAGGGCAGAAGGTTTGCCAAGCGGTGATTGTTCGGTCATATAGCATAGTTATTGGCCATAGATGCAGCAACAGCATCGCATATCGATATCGGCCCAAATTTTTATAACGGTGCACTATATTCAGGCAACAGTCTGTGGTCACCTTATGTTATTAGCCAATGTAAGCAACTGGTTTGGAAAGCAATGATACTGTAAACAACAGTACCTTAAATTATTTTTTTTTATTTTTTAAATTTCATCAAATGTATAATTGTCCTAAAACTAGACATTTCAGCCAAGTTCAAATTGATATCAATTGGTCAAAATGTCAATTTACTGCGGAGCAATAGTGGAAACAGTTCAACAGTAGATCAGTTCAAGGGATAAAAAACGTTTGAAGTGAAAATATAAAAAATATCAGAGCATTAATCCAAATGACCAAACTATAGGCCAATTCTTTGAAGTGATATCAAAAGCGAGAAATGAAGGCATAAACTGTAAATCTCAAAGTGAAGAGTTCACAGAAATACAGAGTACAGTGTAAATTATTAATGATGACACAGACATAAACAGTTCCAGTGCTTTAGTGAAAACTTTAAGGGAATTTGACCTTGGTGGAAATTCTTTGGTGCGAGAAAAAAAAGGGTCATGAAAAAGTGAGACCATATTCAAAGATCAGAAGTGTCATCTAAGTGTGATGGCATGGAGATTATTTCATCTAAGGCAAATGGCACATGCATTATAATTCCACGCTGTAACATTGACCTTGAGTAAGCAGGGTGGAGGGCGTTTCTGCTCATCCAGAAAAAAAGAAAAAAAACCTGAGGAATGCTGTGAACAGACAGGGCAGAAATGAGATTTAATTACACAGAAAGAGCCATTTCTATAAAAGTTTGACATTTTACTAAAAGACGGTGCCTGAAAGTTATTGAAGTTATTTAAAATGCTGGCCACACTCAACACTCCCACGGCCACGGGTCGACAACAGAAAGAGCAGAAGGTGTAATATGTGAGAAATCCACAGCCATGGGAGATTGAAGGATTTCTCAAGCGCGCATGAAAGAATCAAAGCAACTCTAAGAGGTAAGTTTCTGATGGAAAGCAGGCTGGACAAACAGAAACACTTCAGCTGAGAACAAAATGCTCCAAATGTTGTGAAGATCTTCAGATTGAGTTGTTAGCAAAAAAAGTTATTTGTTAACTTACTAGAAGTTAGTTTCCAACACTCCGAGGGATCGTGCTTTTAACAAGTGTAATATGACACTTTTCTTCTATGCATAAGGGAACCCCTACCAATAACTTCACAGAATGTCTTCAATATTTAAACAGAATTTATTGTACTCAAATCTAACGCTACCAAGTTTTCAAAAGCTAACTTAGCTTAATTAAGTTAAGCTATCTCAACTAAGTTGAAAGCTAGCTTTTAACTTATGATAATTTAGCTTATTTAAGTTAATTTAGTAAACTTAAAAGCTAATTTTTAATTTAGCTGACTTTTAACTTATAGCTAGGTAAACTTAAGTCTAAGTAAAACTAAGTTATCTTAGCTGAGTTAACTCAGCTTAACTTAAATTCTAAGTTACGGGGAGTTAGCATAGCTTAACTTAAATGGCATTTACTTTAATTAAGCATAGGAGTTAGACAGCTTAGTCTAATATCTGGAAGTAATAATGTATTTGTAGGTGGGTGGATGTACTAAGTAAATGTCCAGCCAACCTGCACTTCTACATTGTAGTCTTTGCTTTCAGCACTCACCCAA
Source organism: Poecilia reticulata (assembly GCF_904066995.2). Lineage (NCBI taxonomy): Eukaryota > Metazoa > Chordata > Actinopteri > Cyprinodontiformes > Poeciliidae > Poecilia > Poecilia reticulata. Next base: position 6,187,336 of record NC_088835.1, read on the forward strand.
TAGGTTGTCCTTGACACTCGCTAGCATCTTTTCATTGCTTTTCCAAACCAGAAGCAGCCACTATAAAATCACCCTCAACTATCAGACTTAAAATGGGTCTAATAGTACGCAGATGCAAGAAAAGCCTAATTATTGTCACATGTCTCATAAATGTATTGATGTATAGAATAATGTGTGCAGGAAATTATAAATTATATCTTTTAATGGTCTTGGTGGGGATTACCTACTTTAATCAATCAATCAATCAATCAAATTTTATTTGTATAGCACATTTCAGCAGCAAGGCATTTCAAAGTGCTTTACATAATTAAAATAAAAACAGAAATAATCAGTGAGAAAGAGAGAGATTTAAAAAAATAAAAAAACAAAATAAAAATAAAAACAAAAAAACAAAAAACATTACATCATGAAAACGTCGAAAAGAAAGAAGAAGAAATTAAAAACATTAAAGACATAAAAACATGGAAGACATCAAAACCTGCACTCTAACCCTAATTTAGCCATAAGCAACTCTAAACAGGTGGGTTTTAAGTTGAGATTTAAAGGCACCCAGTGTTTCAGCTGTTTTACAGTTTTCTGGAAGTTTGTTCCAAATCTGTGGTGCATAGAAACTGAATGCTGCTTCTCCTCGTCTGGTTCTGGTTCTGGTAGGGGCAAACTTTAGACACCCCGCCTATCACACTTACATTGTTGAACAGCTAAAACTGTCTTTGTTGTATTGTTTTCTGTGGTGGCAAAGTAACAAGAGAAATAGTGTTTCTAGCAAACAGTGGGTGGGAATGTAATCTTCAATATCTCTGCACAGTAACTGAAATTACTTTGTCAGTGCTGTAAATGCTACAATACAGCTATAAATTGAAATTGAAACATTTATTACCACATATGGAGCACATTAACTTTTTAAAGGACAAGATTAAAACCTGCTCTGGCTTGTAATAAACTTATGGTTTTATAACTAATGTCTTAAATTATTTCCTTATGTAGGGAACTACTCAGGGTTAATATTTTTACACTAAAGTCTGAAGGTTTTTAGGAATGTGAGATGGAAAGTGGTGAAATAAATTAGCTTAGCTTAACTTAGAGGACTGAGAAATGCTTTCCAAATGTTGAAGACAAAAAGATCCCACGGCCTGGTTAAGGTACACCAACTTAACCCGCTACATTTATAACCTGCTCACATCAACAGGAAACATGAAACATTTAAGTCCAGCTAAAACAATTTTTTTGCTACCTCTTTAACTGTTACCTAGCAACTGCAAGTTGATGGTAACACTCTTGAAAGTTGTTGCTTCAGGCTGTTGTTCAGCTTGAACATTTGCAGCACAAAATTTCTATCTGTGAATCTTAAGCTTGGGTTTCCTCATCTATGACCAGATGTAGCACACCAACAGTAGGAACCGTGTGGTTCCTACTTTCGCATTCTTGTTTGTGTAGATTTATTATATGAAAACAATACATTCTGGGTTTTTTTTACTATTATTTTATTGCCACAAGTGAATTGCAAACTTTGTAGTATAATAAATCAGTGTTAATAAATAAATAAGTGTCACAACCTTGCCCGAAAAATATTTTAGTTTCTGTTTCTGATATTGGGTCTCTTCACGACTGAACACACAAATGCACAGGTTCTGTTTTATGGTCTGGCAAAAGTAAATTATTTGTATACCTTGCAGTTTCTTGGCTCTGGACATGAATGAAGACACCGGGTCAGTGTTGTCCACGATTCAAAATATCAAGCAAATAAAGTCAGAGCAAGAGGAAAGTTTAAGATAAAGATATTGTAGCATGTTCACAGCACACACCATTTCCTGTAAGCTTCATCAAGCTAGCACATTAGATACGTCACAGCCAAACATTAGCGATTTAGTAAAATAAGATCCAATCATTTAAAACTTCAACAGGAAGCAATTGTTTCTCAACAGCCGTGGCAAAGCTTAGAACAAGAGGCTAGTTTTTTACCAAACGTAGGTTTTTTACGTTGACAAAAATCCTTCTAGTTGGGCTAGTTTGCTAGCTAACACATGTTTATAGGCTAAAAGCTTTTAAGAAACCTCCCACACTTTTAAATGATTATCATTTTAGTATTCTGGAAGGAGAAAACACACTGGCTGAAAAGATATGAACGATCTGACGGCCAAATTAAAATACCATCACAGGCTAACTGCTAACGATGCTAAAACTGGTATCTGCTTCCTATGCGAGTTAACTACTGACACTTTACCTTATAAGAGATGTTTTTTAAAAAAACTGTTTGTGATTTATGAAATTTTCAATATTTGTACAAATAACAGAAAAGTTAATTTGTCCAAAATGCAGCATAAATCAGAACTTAACTTGTTCTTGTGAGTATGATACCACGTTCCATCTCGTTACACTAAAAATCATGTTTGGTTAACATTTTGAAGTGTTACTGCATACACTGTTATGCCTTGAATAATTTGATTTAAATAGAAAATGTTGCTTTTGAAACTATTTTTTTTTACCTAAAATCCCTACAAAGCCTATGTTTTCAGTTCCCCGTAGATGACACTTTTCAAAGTATTTTGCATGCACAGATTTCTAGCTATATTAAGTAAATTACGTTTCTAAAATGAAACAGGTCTTGTGTAAATGTAAAATAATTAATCTATTTAAATGAATCACTAACACAGATCTTTTCCTGCGGTGGGTGAGCCGTGTCACTGCCTCTCGCTTTATTTTAGTTCTGTCCTACAGCTAAAAGCTTCCACTCCAATCCTGCTCAATAACCCTCAAAGCACATTTTTACCAGATGAAAGTAGCCTGAGAGCTCATACCAGCATGGACACAAACGCAAAGACTTTCATTTCCTTTGTTTATATTGCAGCCAAAAAAAAAGGTTGGAACTGAAACCTCTTTTAGTTGAGAGTCAGGTTTGAAATAGATCCAGGTTGGAAAACACAGTAACCAGAAAACAGAGGCAGAAGGCTGTTTGTAGTTTACCTATGTTATTAGAGCTTAAAGGAAAGTGGAAACTGGTATCGACCAGTAAGAGTCTGATTGCTGTATCTTAAAGTTTTTGTTATTTTTCTTCCTTTACGTATTTTTTCATTGTTCTGAAAAAGGTGGAAACATTTTCATAATTTAATTTGATTGTATTAGAGAGGGGGTCATTTCTGCAAACTAAACATGTTTGAATAAAAGTTATATTCTTCCACTTTCAGTTTTTTTTTAATTTTATTTATAAGTGTTTTTTATTTTAACATGTGAATAAGAAAAAGTTGGCTTGTAATTGTTACAACTGATTGAAAGTATGACAAAAAAATTGTAACACTTAAGATTTTATATCTAAATGGTTTATAAAATTTCAACTTGATATCAAATTTGAGAAAAAAAACTACATATTTTAAATAAGCCTGTGTAATGTTTTTAATCTGATCTATTAAAAAAATGCATCCGAAAATTAAACATTGTTTTACACATCAAAATTGTCCCATCTGTTTAAAAAACAGCAAAGATTTATCAAGATGTGTCCAATAAAGCATAAAACTTATAACCTTTGGGACTTTGGGTTTTGTCTTATTTTAGAATTTGTTATATTCAATTAAATAGTTTAAAGATTCCTTGTGGTTTTGTTCTGTTTCCACTTCATATGCATTTCTATTCTGCTCTGAGTTGAAGTCTTTAGTTACCATTTTTAGATCTCTGTAGTGTGTGAGTGTTTTTACTCCTAGCTTGTATCTGTGCTGGTGTTTACTGCTGTCAGTGTCTGTTTCCAGCAGAAATGCCCATTGTGGTTTAGTATTTTCACTCCTTCTAAACTTTAGTTTTTGTAAGTTCTTAAATGTCCTTTTCTTTTTTTTAATGATCCTTTTTTATTTTCATCCATTTTTCCACCTGCCTCCTGCCTGCATTTGGGTCTAGATCTTAAAAATGCAATAAGAAAAACAGTTTTTATTTCTTTTTTTAGTCTTTTCTTTAAAAGTGCCAGAATTAATAGCAAAGCTTTAATATATTACATCTTATCTTCTAAAAGTACCATTACGGCTGGCAATAACATTCTGTGTTTCGTCTTTAAAGATTGGATTAAAGTAGAACCTATGAAAGCTGTTTACAAAAAGCTAGCTGCGCTGATTTTTAGGTGAAATCTCTTTAAAAATAAGAGTTAAACAAAATTATGAAAACAAAAACTACAGGATTCAGATGAACAAAAAATGCAAATTCAAACAAAAAAGCCACATAGGCATAAAGGGGAAAAAAGGGAAACAGAAGCTACAGCGATCAAGCAGGATGGAGAAAGATGGAGAGAGGAAATGAAAAGTGACGGAATGGTGGAGAAAAAGAGAGGAAATGAAGAAGAGACTGTGTCTGTTTAATGACACTTTATTACATTTTGATGCGTCCCTTAATCAGATCTGCTGCTGCAAAGGCCTGATTAATTGATCTTCCCTGAATTAGTGACTGAATTTGGCTCTGATGCGTTTACATAACGCTCAGCCATGACAGATGGTTCACCTGCATGCATCTGATCAAACATTACAACATGACAAGCTAACAGTGGTGCTATTACGCAGCTCCTTCTTTAACTCATTTCATTTCTACCCACAGGACTGTTATTTAAAGCTGGAGTATGTAACTTTTACAAGGAAAATGTTTTTGTTGAAACTGTCACCATGACGTATATTTTGCTGTGATAATGCAGATCATTTTCATCCGGGTTCATGTCGGGTCCACGGCCATTCTGTCCTACATTATCAGTTCTCCAAATGAAAGAAAGCAAATATGTGTTCATAACTGTAAAAAAAAAAAAAAAAAAAAAAAGAAAAAAAAATCTGGCTTAATTTTACCCAGTTATCCATTTACAAAAAAAAGTTAATTGTAGCCAAGATCTGTATGAGCCTGCAGAGGTCTAATGGGCTGAAACCAGCTAATTCAATCACAGAAGCATCAATATCTGCAAAGCCTGAGAGCAAAGAGCTCTTACAGGAGAGCAGGTGAGATGAGGCAGCCTCATTAAATATTCATGACACACCCAGAAACAGCAATTAAAACCGTTAATTACTAAGGAAAAGGAAGTTATTCTGAACTCTGCAGCAGATGAGATTATAATTTAGAGCCGAACATAAAGGAAATCAATGTCCTATTTCAGTTCAGCTATTTACTGGTAGGCAGCATTTTAACCTGGATTCAGCTGAAATAATCCAGTGATGTATTAGTAGGATTTCTTTCTCTGGGTCATGAATACATGAACACACAGCTCAGCAGAGAGGCTGGTTTATAATTTCACAAGTTAGTCCTTCTAAGAAATCTGTGTCACAGACTGCGGGAAAAAATCTTACTTTTGTGACAACATAGATAATCTGACTTTAATATTGATCATTTTAATCTTTAATTTTTAATTCATATTTCCCTGTGATTTCTGGTTTTTCTCCCAGCTTTCACCTCAATAGTGAATAAATGTGTGATTTGACTCTTTAAAATTCCATTGATGATTTTAATGTGTGATATTAAATTTTAACATGATCTCAACCACGTCTCATAATCATGTGTAGTTCAACATTAATTTTTCTCTATTGTTACATTTTTTACTTTTGCATGTTCCCACCTTAAATTCTCTTGTCTTATATTGTAAATCAGAAAAATATAAACGTCTTCTGCCCCTGCAGAGGAAATCTGAACTCAGATTTAGTTTCACTTTATGCAGATGATCTAATGCTTTTTTATTTAAAACCCCCAAATGTATTTACCGTTTGCTGCCTTTATCCAGTTTGGTTGCTTCTCATCTAATGAAGCAAACTTGCATAAATAGGAATATTTTCTTTTAAATGAAGAAGTGCATAAACCTTCCCGGTCTGATCTCCCCTTATAAAACTGTCAGAGCACAGTGGACCTGCACCTGTTGGCCATTCAGAACTGACAAATTCGCCTAATTGCGTATTTCTCTTCTGAACGCAACTCCAAATAAGTCGTAGAAATCCGTTCAGAGATTTATTCGTAGAGCAAATTTAAAATATTAAAAAGAAAATAAAACTTGACCTTATTGTTTTTTTTTTTGTTTGTTTGTTTTTTTTTGGCTAACATTCATCCTTTTTAAAAAGAAAAAATGTTAACAGCTGCTGCAGCTGCAGAAAACACCATAAACTGTCAGCTCTGTTATCCGTTCCCCTTATTTCTACTGTCTCTTCTCTAATCTGGACAGACAAAGTGTAAAAATAAAAGACCCACAACTTCAGTTTTCCCTCAGGTAACATCACTTTTAAACGTTGGCCAATTTGTCCTCCTCAATCTTTTCTTTGTGTCTTATCCTCTGGTGGTCAAGAAGCTCTTTGGTTTGACCTTTAAAGAAAAGAGAAACTCTTCTCGATCGATATCTGCCAGTAATGATTGCTGGGCCAATAGAAACGGCCAACTGAGCTGACAGACTGAATCAAGGGGAGAAAATTCTGGTCCCCGACGGCCAGACGCTGGCACGTTTTAGACGAGTCTCTGCTCCTACACACCCGAATCACATTTAAAGAGGCAGTATAATGTAATTTCCAGGAACACAGTGCCATTTTATAAAACGATCACGTCACCATGTCACTTTCGGATGTCGTACATGTCAAATATGACTTTGTAATTTAACGGACGGAAATTGGGCCTCTCTCCCTTCAGGAAGTCCTTACAGCATCGCTCCTCTGTTAGCCTTTAAACAACGTTTTTACCAGAGTTTCACAGAGAAGTAGCTGATATGATGAGCTTAAAGATCCGACCATCTGAGTAATGTTAGTATGAAGTATCGCTACTCTTGGTTGAATAAGATGTCTGGATATTCTACCCACTGTGAGAAGCTTCACTGAATGAACAAAACTAGTTTTAGCCAAAAATACACCAGACACATTTACAGTTTGTTAAGGTGAAACCTCTTGTTTCTGTACAAGCTTTGCTATTCTAATGCAATTTTCTGTCTGCTGAGCCTGTTGGAGGGAACCTGAGACCCTTAAACACAAAATAAGTCTGACAAAAAAACACCTGCTTCTCTAAGAGCGCAGCAAAATAATCCAGCTTTACTTCACCATATTGCTTTTACGTTGACTCTAACACTGGTGAGACATTGTTACTTTGTACTGAGAGGTAATAAAAACAGGTCTGCTGCATCTTCAACATAAGGTTAGTAAGTTTCTACATGCCATATCTTACATGTACTATTAAAACATAATTTTAAATATCTCTAAATTCTCAGTGGAACAATGCACAGCCACGACACGTTATACCTGGGGATCCAGTTGTAAGAGGAAGTGTGAGTACGTGACAAAAACCTAAAATGTGCACAGAGACAACATGCTAATTCTATGCAGATTGGAATTAGCATGCGAGGGTTCAAATCCCTCACATGAGATTTGAACCCAGGATCTTCTTGCTGCAAGGCATCAGGGCCGACCACCGCAACACCGTGCAGCAAAATGCCATAAAGCGCAGCACAACTTGAAGAACTGTTCATGCTATTAAAAATTTATTCTGCCAAAAGAAGAAAACATTGATTTTCCCTCTTTGAAAAGAAGTGTCTACCTTATGTATTTATTTATTTAAAAAAAAAACTTTCTAAATAAAAAGTAGTTCTATTATAGCTATTCCCAAACCCCATTAGCTGCAGAGATAAGGGGAAGGTGAGCTCAGTTTCTGGTTTGAACACTGAGACAGAAAAAAGAACTTTGATAGTTTGGTAAGTTCTCCAAAAGGGGAAAAACAGATCGAACTAAAAGTACGCTCAGCTGTAATTCTCCGCTCCTGGTCTAAACTAGAGGGGAGCGATGTTTTCCTCGTTCCTGCTGAGGCGTCAGCAGACGGTAAGAACACTCCTAACATCACTGCATGTCCTTGAGAAAAAACATTAACATTTTCTTTTTCACACAAGAAACTGAGGAACGAAAGAAAAGCAGCTTAACTTCAAACAGTACAGAACTTTCTCACACAGCAGATACATGTGGGGAAAGCAAATCCAGCTAACTTCAGGCTGCCTCTTAAACAGGAACTTGGTTTTGAGTTCAGCCAGAGAGTCTGCAAGTTGAACTGTGGAAAGACTGAGGGGAGCAAGCCAAAAAATATGAATTACAGATGTGATTTATGGGATTTCCTTGATCATATCTCATAATTTAGTATAGCTTTTTGTTGTAAGTTAAAGAAGAGTTGATGTTCAAGCCAAGATATATGGGAGCAGGTGTAGAAAGTAAACACACTGAAGGTAACAAGCTGTTTCTACACGTTTACATCTATGGTCCAAGATACGGACAAGGTATTTATCATATCATTTATCTTGTGTCATTTTCTCATGAACATTTATTATAATGATAAGAATCATGATTTATCATTGTAGCTATAAATTTAAAAAAAAATATGTTTAAAAAAAACGACATTGTCAGAAAAGTTATTTTTACTATTTTACTATCAATAAAGTTACAAAGCTTAACAGCTACATAAAAAAGGACTTAATTGATCTTTTTTAATAATTTTTATCATCATAAATAGTAGAATAATAAAGCTCTAAGGAGAGTTTCTGTAGGATTCAACAACACAAATGTAAGACTTTTTAAGACATTTTAAGACCATTATGAATGGAATTTAAGACTTACATCTTCAAGAAAACATATGAACTTTGTCCAGCCAATTGGCAATAAATTTCCACTAATGCAAAAAAGCTAGCTGGCTGGTTAGCACTAGCCTAAGTACCCAATTAAAAATGTCTTGTGAGAGAAAAAAATACATAGAATATACGAATAAGTGATCGTGCCAAGAGTAAATTTAAGACCTGTGATTGACATATTAAGGGCCAACTTAGTTTAAAAAAATAAATACATATCATGCCTTACTTTTTGATACACAAATTTAAGACTTTTTAAGTCCGTATCACGCTCCCTTGGTTCAAGGTGCAGAAAAGTAACACATCTCTTCACTTACTGTTCCTGCAGGAGGAAGTCCACGTTCTCTGAGGAAATCTGTCCAGTTACAGGATGACAGAACGACGTGCTCTTTTGGTTATGACTGAAGAAACACAAGAGAGAAAGAGATGAAATTAGCAAACCCCTGAGGCACAGTAAACACTGAAGGCATCCTGCTATATTTGTACCCTCAACAATTAGAACCCCTTATCAATCTCTCCACCCTGACGGGCCTTGGACCATGACTTTTCCCAGCTCGATGTTGAATGTGAGGCGGTCGACTACAGACCCCCTCTCTGCCCCCCTCCCAGCCACCCATCCCGCCCGCCCTGTGAGACACAAAGTGTTGGGCTCAGCACAAACGGCGGAGCGTTCAGGCGTGGGCCTCCAACAGTCATTCAAAAGCCTCAACCAACTGGACTGAGTAAACAACACCAAGCGGTGCAGACGGTGTGTGTGTGTGTGTGTGTGTGTGTGTGTGTGTGTGTGTGTGTGTGTGTGTGTGTGTGTGTGTGTGTGTGTGTGTGTGTGCGTGTGTGTGTGTGTGTGTGTGAACATCTGAGTGTGTATCCACTTGAATAATTGAATAGAAGTAAAAAAAAAGAAAAAAAGAAACCGTCAGCTCATTAGCTTGTCTGTTTCAATTATAGCTCCATGTGTTTTGGCTCTTAAATCGCGCTAGCAGCAGAAGAGCTGTTTGGTTGTCACCAACAGAGCCACAGACCTAATAATGGGAAGCAGCGGGTCCACTCAGCAAAAACAAACTGGTGAAAGGTTTAGAACCACTCCAAGGCTTGGTTAGCAGTCAATAGAAAGTGCTGCTCGTGCCGTAGAGAGTCGCGTTTGATGTAGCAGAAGAACGAAGCCTACGGCAGAGCGCGGGTTTTCCCAGGAGAGCCGAAGCGCATCCCATAACAGGGACACACAGTGACACCGTTAGCTCCCAGGCTAAAAGCAGCCTGTCACACACAGGAAGAACACACAACCTGTTAGACTGTCTGCTCAGCTCATACTGCCGGCAGCAGCAGGTGTTTGAGGTTTACCCAAAAGTATAAAAACCTCTTAAATGTGATTACATTTAGCCATTTATGTCAGTTTTCTGTAGTGCCTCAAGGTACAATCAATATTAATACAATATATTACAGTGCAATATGGGCAGCTTAAGATTCAACTTAACAGAGAATCATGTTTATGTAAAAGGAGCATATCAAGTTAAAAAATCAGAAAGAATAAAAAGCCATGAAGCACAAAAGTTCACAATGCAAACAGTACATAAAAATAAGAATCACCTGACTACAGCTCTCTGATCAACCCTTAAACATTCCACAATACAAAAAAGGTAATAAAAGCATGTCTGATTTGCGCCGATATCGTATCGGGTCAAAACTGGTATGAGCCAATACTTGACGCTGCGATATTGGTATCATATCGCAAATAAATAAATTTTATCTAAGGGACCCTAATCTCTGTCAAGTGATAGAATATGGAGAAAATATGAAGAGAAATTTTCAAGACTTGCCACAGAATCATAATTACAACTTAGATCAGAACTTGAACTGGACCATTCTAATACATGAATATGCTCTGAAGAATTATTTCAATCTCATCTGATCAACATTGCAGTCAACGATACCAGGAGTTGTAAAAAACCTGCAAATCAAACGTCTGTCAACAATGGCTTTTTCTTGCCACTCGTCCAGATTTTTTGCATATCTGATAGTTCCCCCATCAACAGACTCTCCCATGTTGTCTGGAATGAAATAAAATACATATCAAAGTTTTGGTCCCATCAATTAGCATTTACTGTAAAACCTGACGGATCAAATGTCCCTGGTTGTTCTCAGCATTAGGCCATTTATACAGCAGCATAAATCTTAACTGTGTGTTTGAACTCAATCATTAGTGACATAATTTCACCATCTAGACGTCTGGCCCTGTTCCCATTTACACATGTATGCTTAAGAACCAGTCGTAAAAAGTGTTGACAGAACAACATGAAGAGCAGCAAAACGTTACAGCAATGCAGCTTTCAATCAACACCGGCGGAGTCATGACTCACGACGGCTTTGCAACAGGAGGAGTGTGTAATAAGACGAAACAACCACAGTGTGCGTACGCTGCCACGGTTCACAGGGGAATATGTTCTGTCTTGTACCATAACAGGAATCACAGCCACAAAAGTCAGATGGCGAGTTATTAATTACCTGAACAAGAGAGGGGATTAGAATCAATCAGCTTTGGCATGAAAGGAATAACAAATTAAGCCGACGGGCCTCAGAGTGGTGAGTTCTGACTGATTCGCTCCCCCAGGCGGAGCTGCAACGATTCCCACAGCCGCAGAGTTGGTGTACATTCAGATAAATACACTGTGGTGCAGTTGGTAGCGCTGCTGCCTTGCAGCAAAAGGATTACAGGTTTGAATCCTGGCATGGGTTGTTTCTGAGTTGAGTGTCCTACTCGTGCATGCTTGGGTTCTCCCTTCCCACAGTCCCAAACCATGACCGTCTGGGGATTCAATTAGGTCTAAGGGAGCATTCACACCAGCTCTGTTTAGTTCACTTTAATCCAGCTCCAATCCATTTACCTATAAAAGTCTGGTTCGCTTGGGGAATGCGCAATCAAGTTCTGTTTTGCCCAAAAACCTAGATCTCGGTTCGGTTGACGTGAACACTGGCTGAGTTTTCATTGATGATGGAATTACGCAAATTCCATCATCAAATTACAAAAATTTATTTGTTTAATAGAAACAAGGCAATTTCTAAAAAAAATCCCATTTTCTGCTAAATCGTATTTTTGCGGTAGGATGAGGTGGTTTGTCGCAAAACTGAAATGGAAACACTTGCATCACACGAGTCATCATCAGCCGGATGTTACTACTGGTGAAAAAAACAAAGACGACGACACGATGTAGCAGCAGGATGACGAAGCGACACGAGTTATCACATGAACAAACTTATTCACGTGATTTTTATTGGGTTTCTTATGTAATGAAAACAACTGAGTTGTGAAATTGTGTCTTTTCGACTCTACCGGAATATCAATAATTCTTGCATATATTTGTAATGGAAACTCAGTTACTGGTGCGGTTCTAGTACATGAGAACACCGAGCAGACAGGAGACCGCTGCTAAAGCAGGAAATGGACTGTAATGCTGGACATTCTGGGTAAACACAACCAAAACAAACATGAGAGTTTGGCACTAGTGAGATAAACGGCTCCAGGTATTTTGCCAAAGTTTAAAGAGAAATCCTACAACTACTAAAATCTGATGCCACTGCATTTATGTTTGCATTTTATGAAGAAGAAAGTTACCGCTCAGTGTCTTCTTCAGAGGTTTTCATGTTGCTTCCTTCAGTGGTTCTTGGTGCAGCACCACCACAGGTGAGGAGGGGAACACAGTTCAGTGTGAAAGAAAATCGCAGCAGCTAGAAATGTAACAAACGGTTCAGCTTTGGTTTCCAATCAAATCAAGGAGTGAATACTACTTTTTCACAGACCTGTACAAAGATGCACTCACCTTAATAAAAGCATTAAGTTGTGACGTATTTACCTAATTCTAAATGACTCAGACCGGTACCAGTAACAATAAATACCATTCAATTCATTCCATTGTACATCGTAAATATCAGTTATTTAGTGGTGATGACAGATGTGATACACTTTCATTTACACCCCAGTGTCAGAACTAATAGATGGATTCAGAATTCACAGAGATCTTATGAAATTAAAAGCTACGTGTCAAAGCCATTAACTCCGCTCGCCGGTCCACAAACAGATAAAGAGGAATCCATCATCGCTGATATCAAGCTCACTCCAAATCCCCTCCGTTAACACCGCAGTAAATCTAGATATCGATCTCGCACATTCGCACACAGGCCTGTTTGTTTGTGAGCCTGAGTGCGGTAACTGTTCCCTTAGGAAGCTGATGAAGCTCATGTCAGATTGCTCACCATGAATGGGAACAGCACGTAAGATATCTTAAGAGGCTGTGATTTCATTCTGCAGTGAGGTTTGAAATAGTCCAAGACATTATAGACGTGACAGCATCATTTTCAGAGGAACAGAGGCGACGACGACCTCCGGTGTAATGAAAACAGGCCGAAACCAATGCTGGAAGCGTCATCCGGGGGGGGGGGGGAGATGCTTTCAGCCGCACAATTTATCACTGGAAATGAAAGAGATGTTCACAATGTACCTTCCATCCCCGTGTCCTTTAGTTGGTTGTGGCATAAAAACATCTGTGATTAAATCTTGCCCCATTTCTTCTGTCAGTTGCTGAATTTTATGTGAAAGAGCTTCGAGACAGGAAGCGAACTGTGAAAACCCGGAAGTGTGAAGGTAGGACTGGTTGCTTTCAGTCGGGTACACAGAGCGCCAGCAAACTCCATCGCGAACTCCACCTTACAGCTGATTTTGATGGGCATGTTAGTGCAAAGACACTTCATTTTTAGTCTACTCTGCATCCCTAGGAGCAAACATGGAGGAGTATTCAATCTTTATGCTCCAATATATGGAACAAACCTCCAGAAAACAGCACAACTGCTGAAATACTGACTGTCTAAATCAAGGCTAAAACCCTACCCGTTTAGAGTCGCCTTTGATTCATAATAACTGGAACGCTGACCAATATATTTGCTTGATGACAAAATGTAATGTTAACTGCTCGCCTGGAACAAACTTCTAGAAAACTGCAAAACAGCGCTGAGTTCCTTTAAATCAAGGTTAAAATTTCATCTGTTTAGAGTTGCATTCAACCCATAATCACTGCTACATTGACCAACATATTTGATATATATTGATAATTTTGAAGAAGGCATTTGAGAAAATGTAATGTCTGTTACTGGTTTCTCAACTGGTGACTGTTTGGTGTTTTCATTTTTGCGTCTAAAGTACTTTGAACTGCTATTTTTGATGAAATTCTGTACAAGTCTATACAAATAAGCTTGACTTAAAAACAAACAAAAAATCTATGAAAGTTTCAGGATACTAAACTATTTCCCCCAAATGGATAATAAATAAAAACCTGAACTGAATTCAAATGGTCACAATTCCACACATACAGACGACAGTGTAATCAGAAGTCATGTTTACAGAGCAATTCGTTTTGGATGCGAAGCCTGCGATCTCACAACACTGGTAGAATTTCAGCAGGTCTGTTAATCCTGCTCTCAGCTGCAGCCGACAGCTGCTCTCAGGTTGACACAATGACAATGTGCATCAATGTCTGCGTTTAAAACAGTTACTTTTAATTTCACAGCACCCTGAAGCCCTATGGACACAATTTAAGAGCCGTTTTGAGTTGATTGTTATAATACAGTTACAAACACATTTTTAACACATTAAAAATGTGTTAAAATGCTCCTGTAAGCTTTTAATGCTAATATTGGTTGGAAATTCAAAAATATATGTTTTTTTTCCCACAAGCATTATGAAAGTAGCTTAACAAGGTGGAATGTAGTTATATGCTGAAACTGGGGAGGAGCAAATTGACATACTGTAAGCAGTTACTAAAACTATACGACATAATGAGCCCTCCTGATGAACGGCCTTAATTATTTATATGAGCAGCAGAGGCCACACTTCTGAGTGAAATGAGGCTGCTCTTGAGTAAAATGGGATCTCGTCTTTCTTTAGCATTTGGAGCAGCTTGCAGTCTCTGGGGATATTCCTAAATCGTAAATATATCCCACTTTGACTCAAAGTTTTCCAACAGGATACAATTATCTTTTTGTAATCTAGCATGTACCATGACAGATTAGATTAAAGAAATGTGAAAACTACAACTAATAGTTGATGAAGTGTTCAGACGTCCACTGAACACTTCCTCTCAAAGGTACATTTTTATGGCCGCGGACGCGGGCCGATTACGTTGAAAGTCACATGAACGCTCAATGTGTCTGCTGTTCCCTGACAGTTGTGTGGTGGCACAACTGATGGAGAAGAAAGGCCCAAGTTCCTCATCAGCTTCCTATTGTCCTTTTGGATTGTTGTAAATGAAGGAATTTGTACAGAGAAATGTAGGAAATCGGTACACTTGACTACGAAATCTCAGCCGTCTGCGGACAGTGGACGGTCCACATAATACAAACATTACGCCTGAGAATGTGGGAGCAAATGCGTGCATGCTCAAGAAGAAACTGCAGATAAAAGAGGAAAGGTCATGTTAGTAGTTTGGCAGTGTTTTGGGTTTTTAAAACAAAAAGCTTAATCATTGATATCAACTGATATGTAATACTTATATTGTGATACGCATCGCTCTGCCCTAGGACACTCTGACTCAAAGACCAAGGCCAGATCCAAAGAAACACCTTCATGTTCCTGCAGGTGCAGTTGGTTCATAAACAACTTGATGTTAAACAGTTTTGCATGTAAAGACTTTCCTGCTCTCTGCTTTAATGCAACTTAAAGCAAAGTCTCGGTTTCCAACCATCCGATTCATTATTTTGTACAGCGAGGGATGTAAACACAAGAGTATGGATGTCTACCCTTGAAGATCAACATAAAAATTAGAGTTATAAAAAACCAGTTAGACTTCAGACATGGTGACTCATCCTTGTGTTGTCGTATCATCCTTTCACAATGAGACTCACCCACGGTTGTGATGTGAGCTTCAAAAGACCATATCAAAAAAGAAGATATAAAATCGATGAGCCATGGCATTTAAATTTGAACCAATCACAGACAACCAAACAGGCTGTTTAGACAAAATGACTCATTAGGCTGTGATGAGGAGAAAAGGCACTTATCCACAGTTTCCTTCATGCAGCTTTAAAACTGTTTGTCTTCTATTTTTATTGAACTTTATTTATCAGATAAGCTCCCCTGTGGAGGTGCCAGACTCAGTAAAAGTCAAGCTTAGCGTCAGGGAATCCCACTGAGCCTTCTTCTCACTACACAGTCTTGACCACTGTCAGCTCAAGCAATGACCCGTTGACCCCGCAGACGTCCAGATGACATTTATGAGAGACGGGCTGTGCAGGTTTGTAGTTTTAAGAACACCCTGGATATGGTAAAACCTATGCAGCTTAAAGGGGCAGCATTATGTGTTTTCCAGCCACATGGTGATACTTTATAGCACAATCAAGTAACTACTGTATGTGACACTGAAGTTATTGTAAAAATGGTATATAACAAATATGATTTAAAATAAATTTGACTTTGAACACCTTGGAGCACTGTCTCTTTAAGAAGCTCCTGGTCTTTCTCAAACTCAGCCTTCAGGAAGTCATCACAACGTTGCTCCTCTATTAACCCCTTAACGTTTTTACGTTAAAAAGTCAATTTTACATAATACTGTTCATTTATGTCTTTTTTTTCTCATGCAAATACACTCGTCTTACAAACATGACATTTATATAATTCAGTAATGTGTCTCTTACAACAAAAATCTGGTATTAAAAAGAAAAACTGTATTTTACTTTTGAAATAATTCAGGATGTTTTCTATGGTCGTGAAACTGACAGTAAACCAAATATAGACCAAAATTATAATTAGGTCTCACGACAAAATTATTACAATCCATTCAATTCTGTCATATTTTTGACAGCTGAAATGCACCAATTAGCCTCAACGTAATGACCGTCTGCCTATCAAAACTGTCTGCAGCCAAAACACCTGTGAACCGTCAAGCTATGGACTCCAATCGATCCCTGAAGGTGTGCTGAGGTATGTGTCACTAATTAACCAGACTTGTTTCTCATAGACTGCTTAGAAATCTGGTGCAGATCAACGCCTCACATGTGCTTTTGGACTCCTCCAACCACTGCTGACCTTTGTGGCAAGGCGCATTGTCCTGCTGAAAGAAGCCGCAGCTATCAGGGATTACAGTTTCTGTTTTCATGAAAGGGAGCACACGGTCTGCAACAATGGTGAGGTAGGAGGGACGTGTTCAAACTAACATCCGCATGGATGGAAGGACCCAAACATTGCCCAAAAAGATCCCACTGCCCCACCAGTTTACCTTCTTCTTATGTGCTTGTTACCAGGAAAATAACATAACCACACCCGTTTAATGTCTTTGCTCCACAGTACGACAATTGGTTTCTGATGCTCACATACCCATTGTTGTTGTTGTTTTTCGGCAGTGGACAGGGGTCACCCTGACTGGCCTGAAGCTTTGACACTTCATCAACAATTTGTTTGTTTTGACACCTTTTCCTGAAGAGCTAGCCTGGTAAAAAAAAAAAACAACAAAAAAAAAACAGCCTGTTGTTCTACACTTTGCTTTGTTTTTTTGCTTTTTTGTTTTTGCTTTGTTTTGCTTTGTTCTGGACTCTAATGAAGTTTTAAACTTTATCCAAACATTTGGCCATGATGTATGCAATGCGCCAATTAAACAATATGAATATACTAGAAATTGCCCACCCTGTAACCAACAATCCTCCACTGCATAGAGAGAAGTGCTGAGTGTTGATGTTGTTATGTTAATGTTATGTTAATGTTAACATTAACACATTGTTAATTAATATTAACAATGTGTTAATGTTAATTTAATATTTGGAAGCGTGGCTAACACAGACTTAACGGCTTCGTTCACTCCCTCCTCTGCTGCTGCTGAAGCTACAGGAAGACTACAATTCTAAACCGTCACAGAAAATTGTCTTGATCATTCACAAATTCTTCTGTTGGCTGATTGGTAGCTGGATTTCTACCCTCTCATTTCTTCCTTGGAGCCCTTTTCTGGGCTCAAAACATCAGCAACAGGCACTATTGGGGCGCTACTGGGAAACAAGCGATGATGGCGATAAAAGTTTAACATTTTTCAACTTTCTTGTGTCGCATCGCTAGGCTACGTGTGCACGTCTACGAGCTCTAAATTTCAGATGTGTGAATTTCACCGGTCACTTGACTGGAGTAAGACAAGAGATTGTCGCAAGTTCCATAGGAAATTAATGGAGAGGGAGCAATGATGCCTTCTAGGTGTTAAGTCCTTCAAAAGATAAAGATCATTGCAAAGTAGGAACACTCCACAAAACTAAAGTTTGACGTTCCTCTGTCCCAGTGATCGAGACATGACAACTTGGACTTTGTCAAATCTAAAGCCCTAATTCATTTGTTCTGCTTCTAACGTTTGAACTTTGAGGATTTACTTGCTGCCTATTATCTCAGCCACTGACAAGACAATAAGGTTTTCAGTTTTTAATCGCTACTTTACAACTTCGAGCATATCCCCAACAACTTCAAGTAAACACATCTAAAATGCCACACCTCAACATTCATCATCGACAGCTGGATCACCGTTAACAGCAGGCCACGTCTCCATCTCCAAAAGCTGCCGGCTCTTTTTTCTTCCCCTCCCATGTTCAGTAAAATTTATCCTCATATCCGCTGGATTTCACACCCTGCTTTTGTTTTAACAGATGTGTGGCTGACGGAGCGTTTCCGACATGACGTGGAGATGTGAGTGGGCGTCCGCTCGGTCAAAGGTCATATCTATTTTAAAGGGTTCTTAGTTTTGAAGTGTGGAGCAGCAGAGCTCGGTGGAGCGCCATACGTGCAGAGTGGGAAAACACAGCAAGGTCATTCCTGCCGGAGCACGCCGCGGATGGTTAATGCAGTGCATGAAGAGGCAAAAAATGCTGCTTGCATTTGCAGAATGTTGAGGTGAGAGCGCACATTTGAACTCGAAGCTAATTCTGTTTGTACTGCGTGCAAAAGGTTACATGCACTCAAACACGAACGGCCGAAAATTGAGAGTTTTACCAGCATCTGAGAGGGAATTAATTCCACAACAAAACACTTCAAGTGTTATGATTTCACCAGGCTTTAACGCTTTAAGATCAAAGATACACTCAAGGATTGATCTTCGCCCATTTGAAAACTTGTTGTCATGCGTGTTGGACCACGGTCCTGTTGGAAGACCCAGCGGTGTCCCATCTCAACCCAACCTGTCACCCTCGCACAGGAGATCAAGCCACCACAAAGAACTGGCAAATACTGAATCAGTAGCTGCTTGTTCATTAACCACAAAACTGCACAAATTGAAATTCCAAAAATAATTTTGAAAATAATGTCGAAAAACCCTTGTTTGTCGATAAAAAGTTTTTGCTCTAGGATGTGGTGTTTTTTCAGCCATATTGAAATACATGCATTTCGCAAAACTCCAATGGAAACACTTTTTTTTTGTATCATACAAATACCGTGACCAACAGCTGGATGTTACTACTGACGGAAATGATGAAGAAGAAGACAACAGGAAGTAGTCCTCTTAGTGTTTTTTTTCCCCGAACAATGTGCAGCTGACTGTACCAGAGCTCTCACAGCATCACACAGTTCATAATACGTTGTGACATTCCAAAGTGTTGGATTCATAGCTCTTCTGTAAAATTGTGTGCAAATCAAAAACATTGCATTTTGTTAAAACATATCAACTAGCTTTAATATTCAGTTTCATGTTTCTGCCAGACAGTTTTGTCTAATGTGCTTATGAATTATTTGGAAACATTGCGATTCAAACAGTATTGAGAGCATCAATGTGCAGCTCATATAAAGGCAAAAAAATAAATTGATTTCTGGCACTTATGCATAAATTGCTACAGTTCAAATTATTTCACAACCAATATGTGAAAAAAAACATACAACATGTTTTTTTTTTCTCCAGCACTGTGGCTTGGTTATTGCTGCACAAACATATTTTATTTTAATTTCATAAACGGCTTCAGGTCAGTTTCAGGCATACTGAGCCGCAGCAACGCATGGGAACCAAAAAACACAATCCATCTGCTGCTCTTTTTCATTATTATTTCCATGTGTGTGACGGTGAAATCGTTTTCACTTCACCGCCACCAGACTGCGCTAAACACACTCTGACGAATTAGAGCGCCGCATCCAACGAGCCGAAAACTTGGATTGCGCAGAACTACTCGACATGCCACAGTGACATTAGAGCCCGGCTGCGCTTTGTTCCGACCACCGGCGCTGCAGGCGCAGAAATACATGAGACAGATGAAGCATGATGAAACGCAAAACTTAAACAAACTCACATATTAAACCTTATTTTCCCCCCATTTACCTGCGTTTGAAGTTCGCAGCTTCATGTGAATGTTGCACGCGTTTAGACGCTCTTCCTGTCTGTAACCAGCAGAAGGGTGTGTCAGCATGGTGTTATTACTGGTCAAGGGGTGAAGAGCTGCAACACAATCTGACCACACACACACACACACACGCGCGCACGCACACACACACACACACACACACACACACACACACACACACACACACACACACACACACACACACACACACGCACACACCTAAATTCCCTGCAGGTCAACGCTGCCAGTAAATTCCTTCCTCGGTCTGCTGAGTGCAAAGTGCAGTAGTAACACGCAGAGTTCAGCTTTAGACTCTCAGGGTCTTAGCAGCCCCGCTGCAGCACTCAGACCCACACACATGTCACAAACACAAGCGTGTTTTACCGTTTGATTTTCTCAGAGTCCGTTTCGTTCTGTCACGCAGCGCCCACCGCTCCGTCTCCGTCGCCCACTCAGGCCAAGCGGCACTCAGAAACGGATCGCTCGTCTGATGTAATGAAGGCGCATCAAGGTCTGCAAAGGTTTAGTCTGAGTCTGGAGTAGGACCGGCGGAACATGAAGGCCGCAGTAAGAACCTACACACACCATGGATCCTGATTTGGATCTAAGTTAGTTTATAAAAGGGGCAGTATTATGTAAAAAATAATGTCTAGAGTGTTGCTTTGATTCTCTCATGCATGTTAAGAAATCCTTAATCTCTATGGCAACCATTCAGCTGTGTAAAATGCGTGGTTGGACCTAGCCCCGCCTTCAAGGATAGAGCTCCTCCCCAGAACTGCAGTTTCTGAACTTCTGCCTCACAGAGCAGCCCTCCTCCACTCAGCTCCTTCAAACTAGCCAGCAGCAATTAGCAAACACCTGGTGGAACTTGCGTTTATTATAGGAGCTACTTCTCAGTGGAACGCTAGTAAAAACGTTGTTAAAGGGTTAATAGAGGAGCTATGTTGCGATGACTTTCTAAAAGCGGAGTTTCAGAAAGAGAAGGAACTTCTTAAAGAGACAGAGGCCCAATTTCAAGTTGTTAAATGCTAACTATGTCATATTTGACATAGATAGCATTTTTAGAACAACTGAAGGTAACATAGCTACTTGATTGTGCTACAAAATTATACCATGTGCCTGAAATAATACTGCCCCTTTAAAAACAAAACACCTACAGCTGAAAATAAGCTAGTCATGAAAGGAAATTATCTAGTGTTAAATGCCAAAAAGCACAGATTTTAATAGGGCATTTAAAGTCCGGCACACAACAGGTTTCACTAAAATGTACAACAACTTGAACCTTAGACGATGTGTGAGATAAAGAGAATGATGGAAGGACAAGGTGGATGAGGAAAGGCGCAATACCATCATCGATCGATCGACGATTGCCCTAAATGAAAGAAATCGGGGCCCATCAATCTGAGTACCCCTAAAAGTGACCTAAAAATCCCCACAGACTGCTTTTAGCTGCATTTGCAGGTGTAATCCATCTCCCTTGCTTCATTTTCTACCCACCAAGCTTCCTTTCTAACACCCCCGCTGTCTGTTCTTCAAGCAGGGAGGATAGGCGCGCTACCAGAAGGCAGTGCATGACCCAAAACGCTCAGCACCCGACTCACAAAGTGTAATTTAGCTCATTAGATCTCAGTGCTTTTATGTTGCCAGGCGGTTCCCCAGCCCGTCTCTGGTTTCAGTGTGACCCAGTAAAAACACGGAGGATCTCCAGCAGCTTGGAGGGGATGGGGTGGGACCGATGGAGTCATGGCAGCGGCTCAGCGGGCTTGGCTCACTCACAGCGACACGCTGCCAGTAATATCAGAAGGAGAAGCAATTATCACCAGCATTACTAGCTGGAGCGACCTTCTGGCAAAGCTCAGGATGACATGGGGATATGACTGTTACAGCACTTCCTTCTTCTGACACGCACTGCAGAAGCTCGCCTTGGACGAAAAGTTGGAACCGTCGCATGAATAAATGCAGTATAAAAAAACATTGCTGTCAACGCTAATGTGTTAACGCACACAATCTAAAATGCTTAACGCGTTGATGTTACATAATGCAGATTAATCGCATTACCTGTTTTGACCTAAAAGCCTCTCTCCTGCAGAGGGTTACCCAGAGCAAAGCAACATGTTTCGCGGTCTTGTACTGCGGTCAACCAACCTTGTTGTAAAACCAAGCAGTACTAAACCAGTTTTGTTGACGTTTTATTTTCTTTTTTTTTTATCTTGTCCTAATGAGAATACTGTATTTGAGTCAAAGTTTTGCTGTTTTTAACATTTTGAGCACTGGGCCATTTTGAATCATGTTATAATTATGTCGGTGTGAAGTTTCCTGTCTGCCAAAAAAGCAGACTCACCTCACCGTCACCAAATCTACCTGGTGGTAGAACTAAAGCTGATTGATTGATGACTTATTCCAAACCCTCCTGAACGTAAAAACCTAGAAAACTGAAATGTTTGGTTTGAGACAGTAAAACATCTTCTTTAACATTTTTTTGAAAATGTGAATTTCTACATTTCAAGCTTTCAAAGTTAGGCATAGTGACAAAACATTACTAGTCAGAGCACTAGAATGTGATTAATCTCATTACATTTTTAATCGATTAACTAGAATAATAAATGTACAAAATTACCATCATCCTGTTTATGTAGAGATGTAAAAACCTGAACAATTAGCTAGAAGTCAGTAGACAGACAAAGAGCATTCTGTTCAACTGTAGCAGAGCACAATATCTGAGGGCACCAAAATGATGCCGGGAAATTTATTTCTACTCGCCATTTTCTGTGGCTGAAAAACTATCACTATATGAACGTTTCATATGAGTCAACATCAATAATAATTATTATTATTATTATTTTTTTTTTTTTTTTTTAGATAACAGAGAATGCAATATGAGTGCCATGACCTTTCCTGTTACTCAATAGGTTGTTGCTAGGTAACCATAGAATGAGTGAGTTAGTTGATGCTAACAATTTAGCTAAGCTTAACACAGATTAGAGAATGAGCAGCTGAGCCCTTCCCTCTGCCTACATCCCCCAGAATGCTGAGGGGTTCTGAAATTATTTATAATCTATCAGACTACTGATATTGATCACACGTGTCTATCAGAATATGCATTATTGATTTATTGTCCTATGTTTTTGCCTTAATGGAAAATTAAAAGTGCCACTCCATAGCAACAAGAATCACATGGAAATATTCAAGTAAAAATCAATTTGATAATTTAAAAACTCATTAAAAATATGGACTTACTGATTACTATATCAATAGTAGCACTCCAGCCAAAGAGTGAGTTATAAAAAAACGTTGCAAAATGCAGCGTAAGGAACTAGCAAACAAGAATCTGTTTCAACACTAAAAATGTTAACAAGCTAAATTAATTTGCGCCACCTGGTTAGCATTTCTACCACACTAAAATATATTTGCCTTCTATCGCTTCATTACAGTTCTTTAGACAGATTCTGTTCCAGACATCCGTTTATGTCCCAGTCAAATTTACAGTCACTTAAGCCTGAGTTTTGTTCCTGCAGAATCTCATTTTAAGCTATCAGCTTTGTTCTTAAAATGTTTTAATTGAGCAGATGTGGCCTCTTTTGTCATCTGCACAGAAATACGCTCATCTGAGACAGATGGAGTGGTACTCAATACTTATTCTCCCCAGTCAGTGGGCTGACTGGCAGACGTTTGACCATTTCCTTTTGTTTCAGATGGAACAATCCATCTGAAACAAAAGTATGTCTGGTATTTACAGACATCCACGGCTCCCGGGGGATGAATCCCTGTTGACTTGAGTGAAAGCGTTTTCTTTCAAGCACCCAGCAGATGGCTGACATTTATAGTTTGGAGGGAAAAAATATGAACGGCAACTGGAATGGAGAACACTAAAAACCATCTAGCTCAGGTATTTCAGATTTCCTCCAGGCTAACGGAGAAGAAAGACGCCAGATTTCCTCTAATGCGAGCTTACAACTTCCAGGTCTTCATGAATCAGATGAAAAACTGTAACAAAAATGTAAAAGAAGGAATAGGACACTAAATCACTCCAGTCCGTTTTGTGTTTGTCTCATTCATTTACTCTTTTTGTCGTGTATTTATAAAAACATGGCATGTTTCCATTAAGCTAATTTATTTTAAAAATGTAAACTTACTCCCCTTGTTTGTTGCATGAATACCAGTAGTAGCAAACTAGTTCAGTGACAGACGAGATAAATTAAATTTTCTAGTTCTTGGGTATGCCACCCCTTTCACATGCCGCCCTGTCCGTACAGCTCATGTCTAAAATCAATACCATCAGAAACCACCAAACTCCGATCAGTGCACCTCTTTTTAAAATAATCATTTCGTATCACGGACTTGTGCTAATATTTCCCGAGGATCTTGACATTCAATGTTAAGAAGAGAAACTAAACGGTGTTGCAGTTAATCTGCCGAGCATTAAAAAAAAAAATTATAATAATAATTTAAGTTTAAAAAAAACAAAAACATTCAGAACGGTGAAAGCGGGAGGAATACATGCTGGCTGACATTTAAAATGTCTCCAGCATTAATGTTCCCACTTAAGCCATCCGTCTTCGACACTTTGAGAGTAAATCCTTTTGTAATTATCCAGACCTCTTCCTGGAGCATTTTCAGATCGCTCTGCACAAATCAGATCGCTCCTTGTTCGACACTCGTCCACATTCAAAACAGCCATGACGTTTTGCCCTCCCCACCACTCTCCTCTGCCTCAGCGCCTGACTGACTGTCTGTAATTATAGCTGCTCTTCTCTCGGCTGAGTGCTTATTAAATGTCTTATTGCAGAAATAATGGAAATTTTCTGCATTAGCACAAACAGAAATGACAGCATTATCGAGCCCTGTGATTGGGGAGAGTGTTTAGATGAGGGAACAATGTTTAGGCTGATTTTAAAAAAGGGAATGCAGCTAAATTGGCCCCTCTCACATCGCTTGGTACCCCAACAGACAAAAACAAGACTGTTAGCGCAATATAAAGCGGATCGGGTGAGAGGGCGGGATTTGGAAAAATATGGGATTGGGTGATAAGGTTTATTTTGACTCTAACTATTGTCCTCTTAATTAAGACATGCAGAACCAGAATAGATTGTGCGGATTATGAAATAATGTAATGGGAGGATAAAAAGTTCAAATGTCATCTATTCTACCAACTGATCCTCAGCTGTGGCTCGCATACCAGGGGAAAAGTCAAGAGTTGAGTTTCCACTAACCAGATAATTGCGCAATTTGACATATCGAAAACAAATTAGCTTATTTTGAAGAAAAAAATAACTCTGTTTTTGATAAAGTTTCCGTGCTAGGATGAGGTGGTTTTTTTCGGCCGTATTGAAATCAGTTTATTTCATCAAACTTTTTTCGCATGACACGAGTCACGTGATCAACAACCAGATGTTGCCACTGGCACAGTCGACGAAGAAGATGACAGGAAGTAGTTGGACGATGACGGCACGTAATGTTTTCTAACGACTCATCGTGTGAACAAACTTATTCACCTTTAACTGCATTTACTATTTAATGGAAACACCTCACTTGCAAAAGTATGTTGTTTTTTTCCATTAGCAGAATAAATGGAAATGCAAGCGCGATCAGAGCTACATCTATTCTCCGTTAAAACGCGCTGTTGTGATTGCTTAGACCTCGGGTTGGTCAGGAATGCGATAAAATGCAGCATTTCTGAGCGCGCTGTGTGACATATTTAAAGTTTTAAGTTAAAATACACTGATTAAACATAGATTTTTACACAGATCTAAATAATTTAATAATCAGTTATCTTTCTGTCTTTTTTTCTTAGAAAAGTCTCTAGATTTTGACTGTATTCTTTAAAAAATACAGTTAAGAAAAGATTAGAGTACATTGGGAAGTTGAAATGACTTTAAATGTTGTACTATTAGCACACAGACTTCGAAAACAAATACAGTCTGTTGAAAGCCAGTCCCAATTTTGACAAAAGAAAATTTGTGAAAAACAATCAAAACTACCTGGAACCTTATTTCTTCAGCCAGACACTTTGAAACTCAATTTTTAAGTATGCTGTAATGTCCAGTCCTCTGGTTCAACATTAATGGAAATTATCTTTAAAAAGTTCAACACCTTTTCCCCGTCTCTTGAATTTGCAACCGAAACAATCTTGTCCCAAAATATATTCAAATGGCTTTCATCTGCAGCTCTTGTTAAAAAAATAAATAAAAAAAATTTAGCTTTCATAAAAAATTTAATGTAAATAATTTTGCATGACATTACACAGCTTGAGCGTAAAAACCTTCCACTAAAACATATACAAAATATGTACAGTGTACCTTGCAAACACTCAAAGGTTTTCCTACAAAACACAGACAATTATTCTATAAAGTCACTGCTCCTCATTGTTTATGCCCTTCACTTTGATCTGATCATATTTCTATTGTTCCCGTGGTAATCAACCTTTACAACCCCCAAACGTCCATGTGCTGGACTGCAGGCATGGCAATCATTTTCTACCAATCTTCCCGACCTAATAAATCTGTCCAAGGCAAATAATGAAAATATATCTCGACAAACTGCGCCTTCTCATACCATCTCACACCTTTTCAGATCTTCCTGTCATTTGCTGCTGTCCCATCTTATGCCAGGCACACTGCGAGCGCCGCCTCTCAAGACGGACAGGCCATAAAACGGCACTGACAATTAATTGGAGTTCCATCAAGTAGCAGGATTGGGACTCTTGATCCCTGATGAGCCGTACCGTCTTGATTGTGGTTCAATTTTACAGGAGAGGGGCGAAGGAATGGCAGCGGGTCTAATAGGCAACGTCCATCACAACCAATCAGAGGCAGCAGACAGAGCGGCGTCCACCTCTGTTGCTAATGGTGATGCCACAAGGCAGAAACAAACCCTCTACCTCTCCGCCCCATCCCGTCCCCCAGAGCTCTTGAGAGAATACTTGGGACATTTTGTTGCTATGGTAATGTCAAGATGAGACCATCTTTGGCTTCAGATAAGTCCCTGCTTTTGTCCGTAGCAATAAATATTGCCAAACAGCAGTGGCAATCTGCACAGGAAAAAGGTTAGAACATTTATAGGAAACGGGGGTGGGGACGGGGGGGAGAAGAAAAAAAAAAAAAACGCCCCCTCGAAAAGTGAATGTTCATGTCAGGAGAGCAGTTTTCAGGCAGAAAGACGGAGTCAGCACAGAGATTGACAGCCTGGCATGCTAATGGATGGAAAACGTCAGCACTGAATTCACATTCGGAGCACTTCACAGTGCCCTGACGGGGCCGGCCTTAGAAAAGAGAAAAGGTTTTGGTATGTTTGTGTCATTGCGTGTAGAATATGCATGAGTGTGAGGTCCAATCTTAGCTGAAAATCTAAAAAAAGAAAAGAGGAATAAGTGATTAAATATCTAGGCGGTCCAAAAAAAGTTTGCTAATGCAGTGGGGGAATGTTCACAAAATAAATCAAGTTTTAAATACTAGAACTTGCAGGAAACAAAAGTTGGCATAGCGTTGGAGAGACGAACAAACAGCCAACAAGTCAGTGCTTTAGAGTCTGATGGTAAGATACACTAAAGCAGAAAAAAAATCCAGTGATCTTCTTGTATTATGGTCTTAAAACATTGATCGTCTTCTGCCTATCCACGGAGGCACCAGGCCCACAAAGGAAACTCAGACATTTCCTTCACCTCCTGCCCATTCTGGAGGATCTGGAGGCGTTTCTGAAGGACCTGGACTATCCCTTCTGCTGGGTCTGGGTTGGGACTGGATTCTCCTAGTGGGAACGTCTCAGAAACCCAGAAAAGGGTAAACGTCCAGCAGGCATTGTGACAACATGCCAAGACAATTCAACTGCAAGGGCTCTGCATGGTCAGGCCAAAACTATTGAGTGATTGGTCAGAATTTTTGTTAACACTTTATTTGAAGGGGGGTGAATAAGACTGACATGACACTGTCATAAACATGACGTAACACCTGTCATGAACATGAATAAGCCTTCATGAATATTTATGACTGTTGTCATAAAGCGTCATTTGGTAAATTGACACTTTTAATACAAAGTTGACATTATTCAAAATGTCTTTGTGACAACTTGACATTAACTAAGAAATCATTACTGATATAAATTTGTTATAAAAGTATTACTGATTGCACTTTAAAATTTAGGTATCTTTATGTTATTAAAGGTAAAGTTTAAACAGTAATGATTTCTTGGTTAATGTCAAGTTGTCATAACAAAGACATTTTGAATAATGTCAACTTTGTATTAAAAGTGTCATAATTTACCGAATGACGCTTTATGACAACAGTCATAAATATTCATGAAGTCTTATTCATGTTCATGACATGTGTTATGTCATGTTTATGAAAGTGTCATGACAGTCTTATTCACCCCCCTTCAAATAAAGTGTTACCGAATTTTTTTTGAGTGTGCGCTTATGAAGAAAGCGGTGCTACTTAAATACTTAAACTGAGAACAGAAAGCCAGGAGTGTCTTATGTTGAGGCTTAGAAAAAATGGGAAAATAACCCCACAAACATCAGAGAGAACAAGTGTAGCTTCGTTCCTTTGACAGGTAAAAGAACATGACTACAGCTGATGTGCAGCAAAATCTCACTGGTCCCTGATCATTCATTCCAGGATCCTATGATTCAGTCTGTGACTAAGTGAAAGCCCCCTTGCTCTCTCGTTTCATTTCGATAACGAGTCGAGCTCATTTCTTTGATTAAAACATCAATGAGTGAAACCAAATTAAACACAGAGTAAACTGGCACATAAGGCATCCTGTTAGTGTTAGAACATAACACATTATCTCCTCTCTCGCTGTGAAGAATTGAACTGTCACAGAGTTTGTTGCGCGCCCGGTCATCTTCAGCACTGATCTCATTATTCTCGGTGGCAACAAGTTAAATGTGCAGAGCGTGATAAGGGAGACGGATTACTTCAAAGATGACCGTGTTGATTGTTTTGATGAGACAGCATCAATGCGTAATGCATCTTAAGCTAGGCCGACTCTCTCCGTTTTCATTTTCTAACCGGTTTATGATTATGTCGCATACCTCGGCTTGTTTTCAGCACTCGAATATAAAGTTTACCATGAAGTCGCAGCAGGTACAGTATGTCAGCGGTATTCAGGTTTCCAGCTTGTAAGCTGCCATAAAGAAAAAAAAAAACGAGAAATGCTATCTTGGTTCAAAACAAGGGTTTGATTGTTTTATCATTTGTTCTATTGGGTGAATAATCCAAATCAGCATCAATTTTGGTTTTTAATAGGTTTATGGCTCAGGTTATTAACCGACTCCGGACCACAAAGTAGGCTTCCTCTTTTCTGGTTTTCTGACAGATAAGCTTTAATTTCCCCCAGATAATTAAAATATTTTTTTTTAATTAAAAATTTTGACTTTTGAAGTTATAATCTTTCAGCTAAAGATACAGGTTTTGACAAAAGTTTGATTCTTAAGCATCTTAAATATTCTTCAAGGTTAATTTCCCATTTAAGAACCTCCCACTCTCAGATGTTCTGCTGTGCAGTACATTATTTCTGTGTTCATTTTTACTTAATTACATCATTAGGAAAAAAGAAAGATTATTAATTGAAAATTAAATTAACCTTGATTACACAATTAATTTGTAGTTCGTGCTGTTAATTCATTATACTGAATTCCAAAAGAACTCCTTGATCAGGCGGATACTTGATTTATATATCACAACACTCTCTGATTTAAATTAAAACACTTTAAAGTAACTTTTTTCAATGCTACACATAAATTCACACATGTATTTAGAGCTATTTGGAGATAATCACATGTCCTTTAAGATTTCTGAGCTTTTTTTGTTTTTAGATACTAAAAATTAAAGTCTTAAAAAAAAGTATTTGCTATTACTAGTTTCCATACTTAGACTCTCAAATTAAATTTACAGTAGAAACATGTAATACAGTTTAGTTGTGAGAGTGAGGACAACAGCAGCTAAAACAATGAAAGAGTTGGAGTTATTGTTTCTTACTTTCAAAACAAAAAAGAAAGAATTTTTTTTTTTTTTTTTTAGCTACAATGAGATAAGACAATGTGCATTTTATCAAGTCTGGCCTTGCTCTGTTGGTTTCAACCTGCTACACGCAGCTAAAACAATCACAACATTTGAGAAGACAGAAAAACCTAAATCAAGCTTAAAAGCATATTTCATCAAACATCTAGGCTATTCACTTCATTTCTATTAATACCCATGGAGCCAATTTGCCCACAAACTACAGAAAAAGTTTCCAAGCAGGGAAATTCAGGAACTAAAAATACTCCCCTCATCTTTCTGTCTTATCTCTGGATACTCATTGTCTTTTCTAATTTGCTCCTTACATTAAGCCAGAATCTATTTTAGGAGAAGCTGAATATATGAACTATTAGAAACCATGGACCCTCTGTTGCACAAACTCTGGTTTAACAAAAAAAAACAATTTAGATCTCATTAGGAGGAGCAGAAAACATATCTAGTGTACCCAATGACACCAAGGAGAGTCACTCCGTTTCTGCAGCAGCCCACGCTTCCCTCGCCCGGTCCGCCGAGACTGGAGTGAGACAGACTTTCTTCTTGTCTGATGCTGCCAGTGTGGGAAGTGAAATGCATGCGATGGAAACCTGTTGGGGCTACACCGTTTGTCCTACTTTCTGCTGTCATCCTCCCCAATGGGCTGCACATTTACGCCTTGCCGGCGTGTCAAACATGCCAGCACCGGACTTCACAAAGTCGCACGTGCAAAAAACCCGCACGAGTAAACGTTTCACCACACGTATGCTTCCACGCAGTCGTCGGCATCATCAAGAAGCACACAAACGCATCCTGAACCCGAGCTAGCATAAATGCATAAGATTTTCATTTTTCCATCTCATTCGCTTGTCTTGATTAGACTAAATAACATGTAGATTTTTTGATGGGGTTTTTTCTGCCTCCTCATGCATATACAGTGCATTCGTTGATTGCACACAAAGCTGTCTCAGATTAGGCAGGGATTACTGCTCTGCTGCCCACATGGCCGGGGCCAGCTGGGGCGTAATGTGACACTTGGTAGTCTGGCGGGCTCAATAGGTTTCCGTGACTAACAGATGGCGAACGGAGCGGGTGATGTATTAAGATCCTCCACATCTATCTAAGGAATGGCAGTATGGGGTTGTGGCTTTCCCGCCCCAGATTCGCGTCAACTGCAAACAAACTGATGACTGTAAATATGGGGGCACTGCAAGGAAAACATCGCTTCATTTCAGTCACTCTCACACAGATGGTCGGCAAGGTGTCGCGTGTAACGTTTATTTGCCGTGACGTGAGCTCAAAGTGCAACGCGTGCAGTTAGCTTAGAAAAGGATTGTGTATAAAAATAATAATAGATAATTAGCTGAAGAGCGGATCACACAAAAGAAAGGTGGAAAAAAAACAACTGCATCTTATATGATGGGAGGAATTCATGTCTGCAGGAATATTTATTCAGTTTCTCAGGGTGAGTTGCAGAACTGTTGTTTTTAAAACACTATGAAGACACATAGCATGCCACCAGTATGCAGATCTACGTCTGCCAGGCCGAGGGCTCGGCCCTGCTTAGTGTGAGATGAGTGTGACGAGGCGGTGAGCAGCGCTGCGCCCCGTGCTGATTAACTGCTTCTTAACACAGAAAATAAAGTCATTATTTGTCGGGCTTTCTTCGAGCTGAAAGAAAAGTTTTGAAAGAACAAGAACTTCTATCTTAGCTTAAAATACACACTTTCTAGATCTGTAAGTAACTCAAAAAACCCGCCAAAGTAAACTTGTTCATGGTTTTGTCGGGCAGTATATAACATGCAAATTATAACATCGAAATTAAATTGGTGCTCAAACGGTTTGTAGTCTTTCAAGGTCAGATATAAATCAAATTAAAATTAGCGCTTTAGAATTAGCTTCTGCTAACAACTGTGTTGGTGTAATGCTTCAGCATTAGCACAACCAATGCTTATGATTAGTGCTTTAGGGTTAGCACAGCTAACATCTTAGTTAGCGGTGCCCACCACTGGGCGTTTGGTGTGAACCCGTGCAGGGACCGCATCCTCCAAACGGCTGGTTTGTTCCGCAGCTTCGTGCGCTTGGTGTTTTCACCTCTACATACACCAAAGGGGAAAGTGGATTGAATAACTCAGATGTGAAAACACCTCAATGGGAATGAGAGAGTTTGTGTATGATTCAGAGCCAAGACCCGCATAGAAACCCCCAGCATTTCCTCAGCCACAAAGTGTAAGTCTTTGTAGTTTATCTACCGTTTATTCATCTGTACACCACATTGTTTTACATTACACAGAGCAATAAACCAATTTCCCATCAAATTTTAGATGAAAATTTATGGTGACTTTCTACAAACTGTTTAACAACATAAGCGCATTAATCCTCTCTCTTTTTCCAAAGCGGGCAACTATGATAAACACATAAAAAGACTAAGCTCCAGCTGCTTCCTGATACATTTCACCCCTAACCCTTTGCTGCGTAAAACAAAGCGTGTTGATACCGTTTTCATGTACTGACGTTGTCCCATGCATTGGACTGAAACGAGACAAGAATTATAAGAAGGGGTGACATTTACACACAATGGTTGACTGCAAGAATGTAAAATGAGGATGTGGAGTTGAGCAACAGCCTAATTTACCATCATGACGACGGAAGAAGAGTTGAGTTAATTAGCTTAAATGCAGTTTGTTTAACATTCGACAACCAATTCTGAACTGACCCAGTTTGCTCCTCAAGCTAAGTCAGTTCCATTGGATTTTCCCAGATAAATAAATCAATCAGTCAAACAAGACTAAAGCTAAAATGTGAACAAGATTCAGCCATGGGGTGCTGTGGTGGCGCACGACTCGCATATGGAAGCCTTAGTCCTGGTGGCGGTGGTCACAGGTTCGATTCCCGGCCCGGCGATATTTGCTGCATGTCTTCCTCCTCTCTCATTCCTGTTTCCTGTCAGGCTACTTTCAAATAAAAGCCACTAGAGCCAACAAAACCTTTAAAAAAACAAGATTCAGCCATGTTGACATTAATGTTTGAAAGGGATATTTCTGGAAATTGCTTCAACAAATCAGAGTGGAAAAAAAAGAATATTTACTAAATACCTAAATTTGGCAAAACTTTAATGATTGAAAATCTTCAGATTCCCTTTGAAGTTCATGACAAGCATATTCTAAACAACATTTAATAATAATACCGTGTCATAATATTCAGATATATATTAACATCTACTTTGAGAAATGGAAACTTAGACTACACAAGAATCTGAGTGGCAGCTTTAGGTACATATCTTGGGAATTAAGAAATAGGAAATACTTTAATCCTGAATAAAAAAATTAGGAATAAGCTTTTGATTTTTTCCATTTCTGTTGTATTTAAAACTACTTCCTCCATCAAAAGAATCTGTAACTATTTTTTGTTTCTTCTATCGCCAAGGTTTCATTAAAGCAACACCACTAAGTTAGCATGTTTTATAGCCATAAAAAATAAAATTCAGAAACAACAAGTGGAGCTTAAAGAGTAAAAAAAACACAAAGCCTGATCAGTTCCTCTTGGTTTTCTTCCATTATTTCTATGACTTGTATTTCTTCCTCTCACAGAATAGAGCATAATTGCCTTTCATATGCTTTCTGCCCGTGTTGTGACATATAGTTGGCATCAACAGTTCTTTTGCCACATCACTCCCACCACAGAGAAAAACCACAATTTCAAAAACAACTGCAGCTCTGCTCTTTAGTAGACGCTGCTGTGAAAGCCTGACACTTTGTGGCATGAGAGATCCACAGGCAGAGGGAGGGGATAGGGGGGGCTCGCTCTGTCAAAGTGTCAGTATTGGCAAACGTCCAGTCGGAGCCGAATGTCAACACTCTAGAGGAGAGCGAAGCCGGATCCCACCGGAGACGACGGCTAACAAACACACACACTGTCAACCTTTAAACAAGTTTAATAGCATTGATGTTCAGCAGATTTTTTTTTTGCTTCTTTAATCAGTTATTAAATACATTAGTTTTAATTTGGCCCTCTGGACTGTGGCAGGACACATAAACACAACTTTTAACATAACAGTTGTGTATTAAAATATAATTTTATTGTTCAAATGGAAGCGGTTTCTATCGGTGTAACGCCAAATTAAATAAATGTGTAAAGATGTTTGATTTTATTTCATTTCAAGAAGTAGTCATCAAATGCAGAGACAGCTACTGAGTAATGTTTCAACAGACTGTTAACGGGTTAGTTTAGGACATTGGTTCTTAACATTTTTTGAGGTACCGAACCCACCAGTTTCATATGCGCATTCACTGAACCCTTCTGTAGTGATAAATAAAATCTGATTTCCCCCCCCCCCAAATTCAAGACATAGGGGTGACCCAACTAAAATCTAGTTGGGTCACCCCAAGATCACTAAGTCTTCTTAAAAGGTAGAGTCTCAGAACAGTTCTTCAAAATATAGTCAGTGTTTTCAGCAAAGTTGAGCTGACTGTCCAGGAACGACCCAAGATATTTAAAATTTGCCACAGTTTCAACAGGTTGGCCATTGAGAGAAACTGGAACCACTTTAAGGTTTTGTTTAGATCATTTAATTAGCTCTATATTCTTAAGAGAATGAAAAATTAATAATAAATAATAAAGACTTTGCGATATTCTGATTTAGTAATGTAATTATATTAGTTGTGTTACCACCTCCACACCACTAGAGGCAGTAGCAACCCCGAAAAAATGCGACTAAGGAGCAGATTTAGAAGTACACCAAAGTCTTCAGAATTTGGTAAAAACTGTGAGCTTTGCTGAAGTAATTAAAGACACAAGTTCAAATCCATGCTGAGTGGAACTCCTTCAATCAGTGCTCCTCGCAGCTCTGATTGGCTAATCAATGTAACGTGATCCTCTGCAGCAAGTGATGGCAAAGCGGGGCGTCATCACGACTTTACACAAGTGTATCTTTACCTCCGCAGCAGAGGCTCCGCCGAACCCCTGAGACCAACTCATCGAACCCCTAGGGTTCGATCGAACCCAGGTTAAGAACCACTAGTTTAGGATAATCAATTCATTCTGATACAGAACATTTGTGATTTTTATTTGACCCAAAATGATAATTTTGAACCAACCCTGACTTAAAGCAACACATTGAATACAATGTCAGATTTTAGATTTTATTATGTAAAAAAAATTTAAAACTATACATTCCTTTCTTTCAACTTACCCAACTTTGTGTTTGTACAATACATAACATCCCAATAAAATGTAGTTTTAATTACAGATGCACCGATCTGATATCAATATCTGTATCAGTGTCGATATAGAAAAAATTCTAGATTGGGTATACCCAATTGACGATGTGCCTGATCCATAAAGGCAGATCTATTCAGTCTAATTCTATGATTTGTGCTCTGAGCGACATCAGGCTTTATTATTTATTCCACATTATATTTAAATTTCCTAACTGCACTTTCTGAACCATTAGAAAGAAGTTTTACTGCAGTTTATTTTTTAAAGGTTCTGTTGGCTCTAGTAGCCTTTATTTGAAAGTAGTTTGACAGGAAACAGGATAATCAGAGAGGGGGAAGACATGCGGGAAATGTTGCCAGGCTTGGAATCAAACCTGTGACCACCGCTATGGGGACTAAGGCTTCAGAACGTGGGTTGTGCTTCGCCACCACAGCACCCCTGCAGTTTATTTTTAACATGTTTGACCAAAGTAGTCAACCTATTGTTATTGTCAGTTTCTCTATTATTTATTTTACACTGGCTGTTCTGCTGCTATCTGGACTGACTGAACAAATTAAAGTTGTTTTTACAAGTTTGACTAAAGAAGCTATTGGTGTGTTTCAGTGAGCTGTGCTGGTGCAGACTTATCAGATAAATTTGTAATTCAATACATTTATATATGCTTTTTAATAAAAGAAACAGTTTCAACTGTTTTTCTATATCGGATCGATATCAGCCGATACTTAACATCAGATATCGGAGGTGAAAAAAGTGGATCGGTGCATCCCTGGTTTTTAATACGTCAGAATGTGAAACAGTGAAAAGAGCGTAAGGCGTAAATGTTTTTCTTTCCGTGCTCATGTTCAGTGCTGAAGTAAAGATGTTCATACAAGCTGCTCCGTTTACCTCCTGCTGGGCCACCAACCTAAATCCATTTACACCTCTGAGCTGCTGTGAAGCTGCTAAACACAAACCCACCAACACACACACGCATACACACACACATATATAAACACAGCAGTATAAAATTCTTATATGCAGACATGTTGTTATATTTGCAGAAACAGAGCTGTTGTCACATCCTGTCCAGTGCTTCTTTCCTACTACCATCTCCCAACATTGTCTGCATTGTTTACCTCGGATGCAACACTTCTCTGTAAACTTCTTCAACAAAGTCTGCTGCTCATCGACCGCTTTCCTCCGTGGGTCAAAGGCGGCAGGCGTGACGACCCGAGGGAAATGTAAACCGACACGCAAAAAACACACAAACACCATCAATACACCGAGGCAAACACACACGAACATGCGCGCATGCCGGCCCTCATTAAGCCGCGGAGCTCACCTCAAGCCTCCATGGTTGACTGAACGCCGTTGGCTTATGATGGATTAGCGGACCAAACAACAAAGTCTGGCTGATGGATTTCTCAAACGGCGAATGAGCACCTTGTCGTCTGAATTGAAACACGCTGGATTAGGCGGCTGCGGAGTGGGGGGAGGAGCCTGGCAATGTTCGGCGATGAGCTTGTTGACAGGTGAGCCAATCATTAACTGAAGTGGACTCAGTGAGGGATCAGTAAACTTTTACTGAGATTGGGCAACGAACCTCATCAAACAGTAACTGTTCTAGTTTCGTAATGTTACTGCCTCGTGTTTGTGGATTATCAGTCAAAGATGTGTGCGCAGATCATGTCTGGAAACTTGGAAAGTGCAAGAAATGTATCGGTGTGAAAAATGAAAAAGACAGCAAACTAAGTCCTTATCAGACCTTCCTTCATTCCAGTGGACTCTTTTGCAGTCCATAAAATGTTCCCTTAAACATTAACTGGAAACTAAAATGGGCTTTCCTTTGTCAGAAGGAAAGGTGAAAATGTCATTGCTTTACTCCGAAGCTGGTTTTCTGGTGTAAAAAGGCATTTGAAAGTGAAGAGAATCCCCCAGTGAACTGGAAGATAATTAAAAATCAAAATAAGGAGGGGAAAAAAATTACTATTCAGTGAACCACTTTCAAGGGATAATTCTGACGTTTTGAAGTGAGGCTCTATGAAGTTATTGTGTTTGATCTGCAGTAGAAAGACACCATGCGTCAAAGAAAAGTGAAGAAGTCCTCAGTGTGGTGGGAGAGTAACAGCATATAAGTGAGAGCCTCTCACCTTTAGACTGGGAAAAATATTCAACTTGTTAAACCTCATAGGTTTGTCACCGTTTTCCAAAAATGGTGACAGGAGTTTCAAACTCTCACTTGCATTAAACATCTTTCACAAAAACAGATAATTGTACTTCAAAGACATAAACCTTTGACTTAAAGGGGCAGTATCATATGAAATAATCTTTTTTGGCACAATGAATTAATATTTATGTTTTTTTTATTTAATTTTGTTTTAAAAATGGATTTCTGTGGCCCACAAATGCTTTCAATTGGACCAGTTCTGATTTTGTAGATAAAGGTTTGGACAACTGCACACTAAAGAGTTGACTCAGACTTATTGTCTAAGAATCCTCTTTATCTTTTCCTTTAAAAGCCAGTCAGTATGCAAGGTACAGACTGTAACTCTGGTAATGTGCTGTAAATGTTTTCCTTCCACATAATTATCAACCAGTTAAATTTTGGAAAATAAATAAGATGTGCTTCCACTGTTAAGCTAGCAGCATCATTTCAGAGGTTCTTCTGGCTTCTAAGAATAAAAACATTTCCTGTTCTGTTTGCTCAGAAGCTAACTTGTTGTTCATTTACTGAACCAACTGCACTTCATTCATTATGATGGGATTTTTAATTACTTTTGAACCTGTTTACACTTAATAAAAACAAAACATCCTGCTCACAATGAAGAGAATAAAGGAATTAACAGGTATTAAAGTTCTTACAAAGACAAAATAAAATGTGCTTTGATTAAACCTGAAATTCAAGGTATGCTTTTTCTTAACAGAAATATTTGCAATGCTTTCTCAAATTTCCTAATAATGTAAAGAGTTATTTTAGCGCGTTGCAGCAGGTAACAGATATGAGTTGATATTTTCAATTAGGGGGATTTAAATTTACAAAAAGCAGCCAAAACAAGAGGGCATCTCTGATTGGCCGTTTCACTGTTTTGAGGACGGATATAATATCTACAATTTAATTACAGGTAAGAAGTAGAAATTACTTCACAGGACCTCACCTCAAAAACTTTAAATGATCCTTTCAGGGTGGCTAATTTTAAAATGATTCGGCTCCATCAAGACATTTGATCATCTTTCGATTCTCCACAGCAGTCACTTTGTACCAGAAATCCTAACCCTTAAGATTTAAAACTTAAGAAGACAAGAACAAAGGTTGGTGGCTCATCCCCTACAGGTATTCGGTTTGTTTACCTCGTAGCTAACGCGCGCCAGTATGAAGGCTTCGTGCAGCTAAATGTCACATTTTCGTTGAATTCACGGGGTGATCAGTCTACAAGTGGAGCATTCAGAGTCTGAGTCAGAGAGAGAGGGAGAGAGAGAGAGAAGGGGGAGTGAATAGCTGTGGTTAGCTTGATTTGAGGCTTGGGGCTGTTTCCTGGATTCCTGTCTACTTTCTCTCTGTGTACGAGCTGACGGGTCGCTGACCTGCCCAGTGGTCTAGAGCATGACTCACTCATCTCCCTCCCCAACCCTCCGCCCTGCAGGTGCAGGCCGCTCCTTCCACTTCTGCAGATGGTGAACATCTACAAATAATTACAAGCAGAGACACATCTGATGATATGTCTACAGTCAGGCAAACCAGGAAGGGTTGTCATGGTTTTTTTTTATGTGATTGTTGTAGCCTAAAATTACAACTTTTTTCTCAAAGTTGCAGATTTTTTTACGGATCCCACCTATGCCTTCTCTTTTTCTAGTGAAGTTATAATTACCTGAGAAGACCCTACATCAGGGGTCCCCAAACTTTTTCCTGTGAGGGCCACATAACGTTTTCCTTCTCTGGTGGGGGGCCGGAGTCAGTTTGTAAGAGAAAAAGTGTGACAATTGCAGGAGTGCCTAAATGTAAATATATATTGTTTTCCAGAAAGCACAATCAAATAACCCTCTTTGGGTTCTTCACAGAATAAATCCAAGGATTATAGTCCGTATTTTCCCAACTATGAGCCGCAACGGACTATAAGCCACAACCCCAAAGTTGCTTTTTTGTTTTTTAATCAGTAAACATACATCTAAGCCTCAGATATCTCTGCCGGTTTTCCACAACGATGCAACTGCAGCAGCGGGGG
The DNA here is from genome assembly GCF_904066995.2 of Poecilia reticulata. Lineage (NCBI taxonomy): Eukaryota > Metazoa > Chordata > Actinopteri > Cyprinodontiformes > Poeciliidae > Poecilia > Poecilia reticulata. The sequence continues at coordinate 6,226,647 of NC_088835.1, forward strand.
GCGGACACCCAAAATTTGAGTCATAACAGGTCAATTGAATATCACATTTATTAGGGTTGAAAAAGAAAAAAGTTGCCAAGATTAGATTTAACAGAACTGATTACGGTAGTTTCCGAACGGTAACTGTAACAGTAAAAGTGCTGATCCTTCGTGTTGCTACTAGCATGTGCTAAATCAGCGGTCCCAACCTGCTTATTACAGCGGACCGGTCAAGACTTGGACATTTTGTTGCGGCCCGGGGTCAGAGGGGGAGGGGAGATGAACAGTCAGATAAGGCTTCTGCATATTGGTGTTCCCATTAAATACTGAATATGCCCTATTTGGGTTGTCTTGGCCCTTTTATCGCAGCCTGTGGGTTTTCCCTGACTTGGAACGAGAAAACAACCTGTTGAATGTGACGGGTAGCCAATCAAAAAGCGCGGTGACGTAAGAACAGAGGGGAATCCCAAACAGCTGACATATTGCGCAACTGAGAGTCCGGTGGATATTGGAGATGTATGTGGAAATGTTTATTATTAAATCTAAAGGTCATTATTATGTTTATTCAGTTAAAAATGTTAACTATGAAAAAACATATTCACCTCCAAATCATAGTGCAGCAAATAGAGCAGCTGCTACTGTCGTCTTTTACCCACCGCCTTTACTTTTTGTTACGTTTTTTATCTCTTAAAATGACTCCACACTACACTTCTACATCGTCATCCGTGTTTGGTTATTCTAAATTCCCGCTATGTTGGGGGTTTTACTGGATTATCCTCTGGAATCGGGATGTTCGTGACTGGAATCGGTTCGTGTTGCTCCTGCCTTGGACACACGAACCGATCGAACCTGTTGTACTTTTATCAGCTCTGTGGTCACAGAGGTTTGGAGAATCGGCCGACAATCTTAAATTTTGCCGTCTAAACCAGACTTAAGGCTCAAGAGCTCTACTCCTCTCCTCTTGACCGCAGCCCAAACGCTCGGACTCTGGTCGCTATGGTAACGTTTACATATTCCTTGAAAATAATATACAGAGGCGCCACAAAAACGAACATTTTACTTTCGTGAAAATTTTAACTCACGATAATGACTAACGGGAGCCCTGAGCTTGTTTCTCTGCAACGAGACGGTCCCATCTGGGAGTGATGAGAGACAATAACACCCGAGGTGTTGCTTATATCCACAGCCTGCTTGGTCTCTATGTGGCGAAGCAGCTTGAAGCTTCATTGCCTCATTAGCAGCCGGTTACGCAGAGCGCCTTGTAATGTGGGACTCACCTACCGGTCCGGGATAAATCCATTCTGCTGTCTCTTCCCTGGGCCTTTTCCCCTTTGCAAAGAAACTTTCCAAAGACATCTGATCTGTTTCTTCCTCATTTTGCTGCTTGTGGGCTCAGTGTTGGCGCAAGTAACCAGACTTCCATTGATTCACTTCCTGCTAAAGAGCCCCCTGGTGGTTGAAGAAAAATCCACATATAACGTATCCACGTATAGTCCGGAAAATACGGTAAATGAAAAAAAAATCTGAATATTCTCAGGTATTGTTCAGGGGGCCGGACCAAATGTGGAGGCGGGCCGGATCCGGCCCGCGGGCCGTAGTTTGGGTACCCCTGCCCTACATCATCATGGTCCTTTGATCTAACGTCTTCTCCCAGACTCTTTGCTCTTTCTACTGTGACAATATAGATTTATTTTAAACGTGCAAAGCAAAAGTAACAGGAATTATGAAAATAAATGTACTTTATAGAAACCAGGCAATTTTGGGGAACCCCCCCACCCTCTCACATTCTTTGATAAAAAAAGTTTTTGCCCAAGGTTGAGGTTGATTTTTTCCTGCATCAAAATTAGCGCATTTCACAAAACTGCAAAGGTAACACTTTTTTCGCATCATACAAGTTAATGTCGTCAACAACTGGATGTTACTACTGGCAAAAAAAACAAAGACAACAGGAAGCGGTAGGAGGATAAAAGCACAGCTTGTTTTTTTAATGACTTATCACGTGAACAAACTTATTCACGTGTGATTTTAATCGCATTTCTTATTCAATGTAAACACAGCAAGTGTAAAATTCCCTTTTTCTTTTACATTTTCCAAATATCAAGAATATTTTGTACACATTTATAATGGAAACAGAGCGAGTGACCACAAATTCTGTCCAGAAATTAAAGAGTATTGGTTTATTCCAGGCATTGTCCCACAAATATCCCACATTAATTGTATACACAGTATAAGCAAATCTTATACTGTGAAAATATATCAAATAGTTGTCGCAAAAAAAGAAAAGAGGCAAATGTTACCACTTAGCATCACACATGCTTCAACTTGCAGGCTTAGCTTTCAATAAATTAGAAGGGAGAAAAAGGTCCAAATCCAGCCAAGTTGCACCAATTGGTGAGAAAATGTTAGGGTAATTGGTCTGATTTGCGGAAATGTTGCGGGGATAGGTGAAACTTGCAAGTCTGCACAAAATTTGCAAATGATCTGGAGTCTTTCTGCGTGGGGTTTGAGTGTTCTCCTTGTAAATGCTGGTTTCTCACCAGGAACTCCAACTTCCAGTCTAAAACCATAATTGGTCTCTCTAAATGAGCCTTTGGTATGGTAGTCTGTGTCTGTGCTGCCCTGTAATGACCTAGTAATCTGTCCAGGGGGCATCCTGCCTCTTGCCCAATGACCACTGGAGACTGGCACCACCCCCCGCGATGAATAGTTAAATTTTTTTCCTCCTTTCTTTTTAAAAAGCTGTTCTCTTTATGCTCCAACACCCATGAATCGTTAGACACAACTAGTGACTGTGAAAATTAGTATTCTGGTGGCTGAGCCGCTGCCACCTTCAGAGGTTAGAGGCTATTACAGTGTCCGACAGAAACACCGGTGCAGGCGGAGGTCTGCTCTCCCCCTCGGGGGAATCAGGATTGATGATGTTCATTTGAGATCACATCCGAAACCAAGTGATGAATGTATTGATGTTATTCTGGGAGCCGGAACTCTGTGTGTGTGTGTGTGTGTGAGGAGTAAAACAGAAACAGATCACCCATCTATTTTGTTTTTTCCTGCAGGATGTGACTGGTTATAATTTAATAGCCTGCTTTCAAGGGGCTCAACAGTGCCTGTTCTAGGAGCGATCCAGGCTGGCATAATAACCTATATACTCGTGAAGCTGCACCACCTTCCACAGCCCAACAAACCACATCGACTACTATCTTCCTGCACAGGCCAAACCAGTTTTCTGCTTTTGTTAGACAAAAAAAAAAAATTCTAGAAAATCCTGTTTGGTTGCAAACCTCTTTGGGAAACACTGAAATCCTTTTCACCTTTATTTGCAAAGAAGAAACGCACTGAACCATTAAGTTCACAAAACCAAACAGCTGCGAGAACTTTCCATGCAGAAACAGAAAAACACCAAGACATGTAGTTTTTCCCAAATAGAGGCCCTTTAAGACTTCAAGGCTTACTTAAGCTGCGAAATGAAGCAGTGAAGCGGAGACTAAATGAAAGTAGTGACACTGTACCTGCATGGCGCATGGTAAAAGGGGTATCCAGGGTGAGGTATGTGGTTGCAGTAGCTGGACTGATTCCACATGATGCTTCTCTTGGTTCAACCGCAGTATCCAAGTGCTCAGGACGTTTCTCACCGCTCTCTATTTCTAGTGCCGGCGGGTGGAATCCGACTCAGGCGGCTCGGAGGCACGTAAATTGGTGCCGCTTGTTGCGCGTTTCGAGCGGCTCCATGGGAAGAGAGTGAGAGGGTTTGAACGGCTGACACGATGAGGCAAGAGAGTGATCCAAGGGAGGAGATGACGTACGGTGAGTCAGGTCTGAACACCTGGAAACGGCTCGTCTTGCTCAGCAGAGTAAGGTGGAGTGTGAAATCACAGGTTACTCCCCTCGTCCTGCTTCAAGCCAGTTATTTTCCCCTTCCTTTCAGGTGCAGTCAGGATAGCGGATGCCTCTCGGACCACGCGATGAGGCATGTGTCATCGCCACACATCTCAGTGATTCAAAACAAACCACCAGGTGTTTTCAGCCTCACAGGTGTAGCTCTCCGTCCGACAGACTTCAAGGCAAATCAGAGTTGGCTTAATAGTCTCCAACACCAATTAGAAGCAGTTCATGCCAGAGGTATTACCTCTCTAAACTTCCCAGGTGTCACCGTACGTCTCTCGCAGATATGAGTGGGTAAAAATCCAGAGCCACAGCGTCCCTCCGCTCTTCCCTCTGAGACAGCTGCCTGCTGTCACGAGTGTTTATTCTCCAAATTACAGGATCCTCGCCGGCTCTCCAGCCTCATGAAGCGGCAGCGGCGCACGCAACTGATTGACTGAGCACCACAACAGAAAGGAAGAGAGAAGGAGAGAAAGGCAGGATATGACAGTGGGAGAGAGAGAAAGAGAGAGAGAGGAAGAGGTTCCCGGAGTGGAGCTGCCTTCTCCTTCCCGCGAAATACTCATCTAGCAGGATACACACCGCAGGGAGGAGGAGAAAGTGTGTGTGTGTGTGTGTGCGTGTGTGTGTGTGTGTGTGTGTGTGTGTGTGTGTGTGTGTGTGTGTGTGTGTGTGTGTGCGTGTGGGTGTGTGTGTGTGTGTGTGTGTGTGTGGTGTGTGGGGGGTGTGTGTGCGTGTGTGGTGTGTGCGTGCGTGCATGCGTGTGAGAATGTAATGCTATGTAAATGATGAATAATTAAAGACCTAATTGATGACACTTGCCTGAATACCTTCCGTACCCTTCGTGCTCCCTTAAAAAGAAACAGTTCTGTCCGATTCATGAGATCTAAATTGAGTTTTGCTGCCGGTGTGCCTTTTGGCATTTGGCATTTTGAAAACAGAATTTCAATGATGCTCAGTTGATGCTCTCCAAGGTTGATGCTTTGTTAGCTGTTTCACAGCTTGGTTTTCACACCGAATCGCAATTCATTCTTAATTTAACCAAGAGGATTGGCGTCTAAATATAACCAGATCATCTCGCCTCAAGCTAACCAACTAGTAAGAGAGAAAATAATTCAGGGTTAATTTAGTGGCTCCTTCCAACTGGCTGCTAAAAGGCTTGTTTGCTGCATGAAAACACACAACTTCACGCTTCACAGCATCCTTTGGTACAAGACATCCATGTGTAGTACCAAAGCAGAAAAAGGCAGGATATGACAGCAGGAGAGTGAATCTACTAAGATTCTTAACTTTTTTATCAGGGAACATAAGTAATTTTAAAATGTCAGATACCTCAGCTGTGAGGTAATTATCTAATTTATGCTAATTTATCATAGACACACAAATATTGAAAAGTGCTGATGTGACTTAGTAAAGATAGATTTCCTTTGACAGTCGGATACTCAAACTTTTTTCAGACTAATTTATTAATTAATTAAGTTAAATTGACCAAAAGGCAAATGTGGCTTTAAAAACAATCTCCTGAGAATGTTTTAGGGTCACTTTAGGCATCACATGTATTTTGGACTTATTTTGATTTTACCAACTAGCAGCTATGTGTTGCTGTAGAGGCAAGTGTATTCAAAAACATTACAGTTACATTTCTGTGCAATTTAATGACTAAGAGTAATGTCCAATCATGGTTCTGTGTAATAGATAAGTTTGACAAACTCACATATGTGCTGACAGCAGCACTGGTTCCCGTTCTCAAGTTCTTACACCTCTAAAGATGGGTCACACCAACCTTCTGGACAGAGCACAACTATTGGCCAACTTCAGTCATTCTTAATGAAATACTTTTTATCACAAATCAAAAAAAATTCACAATCATAACATAAATGTTTCCTAAGCATACTGTGTCAGGGTTGGGCTTAGGGGTATGTATTAAAAGTTTAGAGAACAAAAGACATAAAATTCTGTTTTCAGACTGAAAATGTGTGCTCTTGGATAATGGCAGGAAAATTCTTCCATATTCTTGCAGTTATAATTCCCTGCTGTGCTCTGGGAAAAACGTGTTACACGGCAGCAAAGATGAGTCCAGCTATCGCAGGTAAAAGCCCTAAAAGATACAGCAGTGAGTACAATTATTGGCAGCTCTGATAAAGAGGTGAACCGAAGCCCTGACATAAATGGTTGTCATAGAGACGTGGCGACCCCAAGGTGTCCCTCGTTGCCGCACTTTGCTACAGTGGCTGCATGCTTTTGGATCATTTATATCAAAGATGAACTGGTCAGGCTCTTTGTGGACAATTCTGACCGATGGAGTTTTATTTTCAGAAAACTGTAACAAGGTTCTAGTTTTGACAAAAGAGGTGTCCCAAAACAACTATTTCGCTTCCAATACAATACCAATATCTTTCAGTGTTTGCCAATACCGATATTTACCCGATATGTCAGCATGAATCATACATACTTTAGTTACTTATTTGAATGTACAATGTTATAAAAGGCTTGATCAAGTGAGAATTACAGGGTATCAGAACAACTAAGCCACTGATTATTAACCAATGGAGTCTGCGTGTAGAATACAAGCACTGCTGGATAGAACGGCTAAGGCGAACTAAATGCTGGAGTGACTGAATTAGACAAACAAAAAGTCACAACAAAATAAAATTAAACTCTAATAAAAAATATATTATGCCCAAGTTCTGAGATTATGCTTCCACAATTAGTTCTTGTCGGTGTTGAAACATTTTTACCGGGGTGCCAGTAGTTGTTGTTGGTACACTATATTGATGTTAAAGTAAAATAATCACATAGTCACCACTTTTTTATTATGAACTTTTCGTTGTGACCAAAGTAAGAAAGATTCTCCCTAATAATGTGAAGGTTTTTAACTCGTAAAGAAGCGAACAAATGCATGCAAAAAAAGATGTGGCATTTTCTTGTACAGTGTGTATTCTCAGTGATCTCTCAAATCTTGCACTGTGTTTTCACGTACTTACCCCTGTCTTGCATCACTATCTTGTGTGAAGATTAATCCCCGTATCTTAATGGTTAATGTGAAGGCCCGTGGCATTCATTTGCAACTAAACTAGCTTTCCATTCATAATAAGTAAAAAAAAAAGTCTTCTAAAAAGAACAGAGCCTTTGCTATGCTGCGTTTAACGTTTACTTTTTTTAAATGAAACAGAAAGTAAGAGAGAAATCACACCAAGAGGAAAAGTCTAATCAATCCACAAAGGATAAATTCTGAAAAAAGTGAGTCTTCATGGTTGTTGGGTGTGGCATGGTGATGTATATCAATTTAATTGTACTCAAATAGCTCTAATGACTATCATCATCTGTGATCTGACTAAACTCCAGCAACATGTGTTTTTGCTGAGGTAAGAGTCCAGAAGGAGGATGGGAAACAAAAGATAGGAAAGCAGGGTGGAGCTAATGGCAGGGCAGAAGGAAGGAAGCAAGGGAGGTAGAGAAGAAAAGGAGAAGAAAAAAGGGTTTGGGAGGGGTGGAAGAAATCGAGGCGGTGGGCCTGTTTGTTTTTGCTGTAAAATTTCATTCCAGCCCAATTTTATCAGGGATGGAAAACACAGGGGACCCCGCTGCTGCATCTTCTCCACCGTTCTGCTGTTCTCTGTGTTTGTTATTCCTGTTTGAAGAGGCAGGTGGACGCTATCCGCCCCCGCGCACGCACACGCACTCAAACACGAGCTGTGTGCTCCACATTTTCAGCAAAGCAGAATGACGGATGAAAACTTAAAGGGACATTGTTCCGGTATAAACACGCTTGCACACACGCAGACGACGAAGCACCGACGCCTTACCTGAACACAAGAATGCAACAAAAAAAATCATCAAACGTTCACCACAGCCTTGAGCGGAGATGCAAGAGGTGCCGCCTCGCAGACGTCTGACAGGCTGTGCTCAATCGTTCTGTCAGTGGGTGTGTGATGGCAGGAGTGCCACTGGGCCTGTGGTTCAGCTTATCTTGGTTTTACAGACTTGACCGCCCCCCAGTCTACATCCCTGCATCGCCACTGGTTTCAAAATGCAACAAACACAACCTCAAAACACACCTTGTCTGGCTCATCCCTGTGGTCAAGGTCACAGCTGAGCCCAGATCTCTGGAAATCCATGAAAACATAGCTTTAATTAGGCCCAAGCAGGGAAAGAGCTGTGAAGGCCTATTGTAATCATAGCGTTTATTTTTATGGTGCTTCCGTCAAAAGAATTGGCTTTTTGGAGGCCCTAACATATCTGAAAACTCACCAAACTTGACAGATGTGTCAGATCTGTGTGAAAATTACGTATTTTACAGTCGTCACAAAAATCGCAACAGAACGACCCCACAGCGCCCCCAGGGCAACTTTCAAAATATCCTTGACCTAATCAACATGAAACTGTGGCCAGAGACAGAAGACATGTACAGGTCCTTCTCAAAAAATTAGCATATTGTGATAAAGTTCATTATTTTCCATAATGTAATGATAAAAATTAAACTGTCATATATTTTAGATTCATTGCACACCAACTGAAATATTTCAGGTCTTTTATTGTTTTAATACTGATGATTTTGGCACACAGCTCATGAAAACCCAAAATCCCTGTCTCAAAAAATTTGCATATCATGAAAAGGTTCTCTGAACGAGCAGTTAACCTGATCATCTGAATCAACAAAGTAACTCTAAACACCTGCAAAAGATTCCTGAGGCTTTTAAAATCTCCCAGCCTGGTTCATTACTCAAAACCACAATCATGGGTAAGACTGCTGACCTGACTGCTGTCCAGTAGGCCATCATTGACGCCCTAAAGCAAGAGGGTAAGACACAGAAAGACATTTCTGAACGAATAGGGATTTTGGGTTTTCATGAGCTGTATGCCAAAATCATCAGTATTAAAACAATAAAAGACCTGAAATATTTCTATTGGTGTGCAATGAATCTAAAATATATGACAGTTTAATTTTTATCATTACATTATGGAAAATAATTAACTTTATCACAATATGCTAATTTTTTGAGAAGGACCTGTAGGTGTGATGGGGTTTCAAACACTGACTGGTTTTGTTGGGGGATGTGGGCGTGGCTAAATCACCTGTGATGGTTTTGTTGGGGGATGTGGGAGTGGCTAAATCAGCTGTGAAGGTTTTGTTCGGGGATGTGGGTGTGGCTAAATCACCTGTGATGGTTTTGTTGGGGGATGTGGGAGTGGCTAAATCAGCTGTGATGGTTTTGTTGGGGGATGTGGGCGTGGCTAAATCACCTGTGATGCTGTTGCCATATGTTGGGCTCTAAATTCTATGGATTTGAACCGAGCTACACCAAACTCACTAGGATTGATCCTTATCCACCCCCCAAAGGGAATCCATAACAATATTAGGTGGGCGAGGCCTAATTCTTCTACACCACCCCCTAGAATCCATCCATCCATTTTCTTTCACCCTTGTCCCTCAGTGGGGTTGGGAGGGTTGCTGGTGCCTATCTCCAGCTGGCCTGCCGGGCGAGGGGCGGGGTACACCCTGGACAGGTCGCCAGTCTGTCACAGGGCAACACAGAGACACACAGGACACACAACCATGCACACACACACTCACACCTAGGGGCAATTTAGACAGACCAATTAACCTGACAGTCATGTTTTTGGACTGTGGGAGGAAACCGGAGTACCTGGAGAAAACCCAAGCATGCACAGGGAGAACATGCAGACTCCATGCAGAAAGACCGGGGCCGGGAATCGAACCCAGAACCTTCTTGCTGCAAGGCAACAGCTCTACCAACTGCGCTACTGTGCAGCCCCACCCCCTAGAATATTTTCTTGAAAAAAGACCCAGAAGCCATGGTTTAACCCAGAATTATGAAACTTGGCATACATGTGAATGTTGTCAAGACCTACAAAAAAGTCTCCTGGAGCCATGGTCCAAACCCAACAAAAAGCCAGCTATTTTGGATCAAAGCCGTCATTGTCTTTTTTTTATAGACATCGTATCTGATCGAACTCGTCCAACCTGTTGGTGTAATAACTTCATCATACAAGGTCACAGCTGGATCAGACTCCCTAAGTCTTATTACATACCAGCGCTCAAAACATTCACATGGTCAACTGGTGACATCGCCTTAGCCCCATCCCCTTTCAGCAAGAAGCATTATCATGTTTTATTCAGAACATGATAATGAATACTCTCAATACTGCCTGGTGGGCGTGGCAGAATGGGGAATTTCAATCCCTCGTCGTTTGCATACAGTTGGCTCTAAATCACACAGACTTCATCCAATTTGCACCACACTGGATATGTATGACCTCTGTGAACCTCTAAAGAGCCCAATGCTATTATTTTGAGATTTTTCTCAGTGCCCACAAAAGTTGTGTCTGCTCCAAATGTTTTTTGTGCATTAACAGGGAGCACAACTTCAAACAATGGTGTGGTACATTAATGACATCACTAAAGCCCCGCCCACTCAGAGAAAATACTGAAGATTATCGGATTACTGGTCCTGCTTTTCCCTGTATGTGGCATAAGATTGAAACTGTATCCACTTGTTCATAAGCACACATGACATGTATTGAACCCTACAGGAAGTCCTCCCCAATCCGTTGCCACCAAATAGGATGTGACAATAACTACCTTCTGGAAGGTCATGTTTGAGAAAAACTTTTAAGATGTGTCGCTAGACTCTTATTGAACTGTACTGAAAGTTAATTGGAATATTTGCTAAATGCGCCTCCTACGGGACGGGTGAGTAAAAGATGCGAGAGCATTGAAAATAGCTACTGGGTGGCAATAACACAGGTCCTGCAGAGATTTTACAATAAAAAAAACAGAAGTTAAGGAACGATATAACAGATGGAGAAGGGAGAGGAGGAGGAGAATGAGGCAACATAAGAAGAAGGACAATCAGAAATGAAAATAAAGAAAACAGTTTGAGCATACTGTTTATTCCTCTTTAATAACACGTCATGAAACAGATGTAATGATATAATGGCACTGAGAAGGGACAAAAAAAATCGACCCAAATGCAGTCTGCAGTGGCCATGCCGGCCAGCCTTATAAACGGAACAATTCCATCACCTGGCCAGCAGGGGGGACCGAGAAGATTGGCTCCCTTGCTTTATTTGACGGGGTGTGCATAAAACTGATATGACACTGTCATAAACATGACCTAACACCCGTTATGGACATGAATAAGTCTTCATGAGTATTTATGACTGTTGTCATAAAGTGTCACTGTTCTCATTAAAAGTGTCATAGATTATGACATTTTTAATGCAAAGTTGACATTATTCAAAATGTCTTTGTCATGACAACCTGACATTAACCTAGACAAAGTCTTTGTTATAACGACTTGACATTAACCAAGATTCATCATCTCTCATAAATATGTCATAATAGTTGTTAATTATCTAAATGTATAATATTATGTATCTTTGTGTATTATTACATTGCTATGTCATTTGTTGACTTGGCCCAATTATTACGGTGTGGTTTTCCAAAACTGGGAGTGAATGAGACAGATAGCCAATCAGAAAGCGCGGTGAGCAAGCTAGTCTGAAGGAGCGGGTGCTGGAGGGGGGGGGCCTCCAAACTGGAGCATTGGGTATATAGGTGGTGCATTGTATAAGAAGGTATTAAGACCACCTTGAATGGTTGCCATGGGAGATTCAAGGATTTCTCAAACATGCATGAAAGAGTCAAGGCAACAGTCCAGGTATGTTTTTGATAAGGGAATAATACAATACCAGGTTATAAAGCTCAAAACAGTCATTCATTCAACAAGATGTCTGACATATTTCTCAGAGATTGTGGTCTGACAGCATCACGCAGCCACTGCAGAGTGTACATTTGTTTGGGTCAAAAATATTTAGCGCATAACTCAGACTAGATTTTCTCTCATAAATCCAACAAAATGAGACCATCTTTCACTTTCTTGTTTTTAGTTTAGTCATTTCCTGTTTCCTTTGAACCACTGCAAAGCAAATGTACCTAGGGGTATAAATAAAGTAACAACCTTCCTGGCGGGACTCCAGATCAGTTTTCTCATCAGAGACTGCAGAGAAAAATCTTTTTTGATAAAAAAGTTTTTTTTAAGTAATTCGTAGTGTAGGCGACAGAATAACATTAACGCATTAATGTGTGTCCTTGTGTATCCCTTTATTGGGATGTGTAGATGGTGTGTGTGAGTGTGCGTGTGTGTGTGTGTGGGTAGGTGGTGGTGGGGTGGGCGATATGTCAACATCTCGAGGGATCTTTTGATCCAGATTCTTCAATCTTCACTTACACACAGACATTCCAACTATTAATACTTCTCCTCTGATCTCTTTGCTTTCGTTGTGCCTTACGGCCACAACATCTTTCCATTTCAAATAAGAGATGTCTTGAAAAGGATCTGAGCCACAGTCTTAAAGCGTTGGCAAAGCGAAGAGACAAAGAAAGGATTTTCTGTGAAAGATGTAGATTTGGAGAGAATCATATTATCAGCATGTGGCAGTAAATGAGGAACACAGGCACAGAAAGACGTATCATGTCAAATCAAAAGCCATTAATGCAACAAGTCAGGGATGCCAAGCTTTGTGGTAGCCCCACCAGGAACAGCTGACAGCCTCCTTTATAGTCAGACAGCAGTACTACAACATTACACAGGGTGGCAGCAAACAGAGATAGGTTTCTTCGACCATTAATAACAATATCTATATTTTTTTCCAGAGTTCTTGATCCTGCTTTATGCTCTCTTCTCTTCCCTGTACAGTATGCATTAGGTGCTTTTCCACTTAGTCCTCCTTTGTCATAGTCCAGATGCACCAGGACCCTCACAAACACACCGTTCCGGTTAAAAGTCACAGTAGAGTTGATCAAACTAAGCGTGTTAACATTTGTAATTGTGGACAGAAAATACTTCATTTTTATTGGCATTCCACCCAAACACCTTGTTGCCTCTCCTGGTCATAGTTCTTTAACAGCGACCTATGGGTATTTCATAATTGCTCATGGTGCTTTGCGACAAGATAAACTTGAGTCCGTGTCCAGCCTTTTTGTCACAGTTCCACTTTCTGACTGTGATCAACAGGTAAAACTGAATTATAATTATAGAATACATAAAATACATTTGTTATTCTACAGGAACTGCTAATTGACTCCTGCTAATTGGCTTGGCTTGGGAAATGCAGCTCCAAGGAGGAGCTTTGTGGAAACAGGCGGAGCTCTGTGAGGGCAAACACTTAGGCACCCACAAATGGTTGCCATAGGAGATTCAAGGAGTCCTCAAAGATGAATGCATGAGTTACAGCAACGCTCTGAGTATGTTTTTGATGATGGAATGACATTATAACATGATATAAAGCTCAAAAAAGTCAATTTTACATAATAACCGATCATTAATTCATCTTTTTTTTCTCACTATGAATAACATTCAGTGTTCTTTATTTTCTATTTATGGATGACATCTAACCTGCAGTTCAGGCACATTGAAATTCTTATCCATAGTTGTATAGTTAGCTGTAAAGAAAAGAAAATAGTACAAAATGTACAAAAAGTATAACAGAAAATTGCTAAACAATAGTATGGAATATGTAAACAATTCGAAACACAAATACTTGGCCTATTTAAAAGATTAAATATATTGCAGAGTTAGGAGTACTGCACATTTCCCAATACATAAAAGCCTGATCATAGATAGTAATTAACCACATCATATAAAACGGGTGAATGAAGAAAATTACTTAAAAAGAAAGAAAAGTAAAATTCAGAAGTTGATTTTTAAAGGAAACTGTTCCTTTAAAAATCTGTTCTCTGTTCCAACCCTGTACTTTTTTTCTGAGACAATTGAGGGGGAAAAAAAGCCGACATCAATCAAGTTCATTTACAGTTGAAACTATTTTTCTTGTCACAGTTTGAATGTTCTGTATTCGAAATTAAAGGTCGCCAACCGGGCGCAGTGACATCCCGTTAAACCCGTGAGGAACAATAGCTCTGCACCACCCTAGCAGCTAAACCGCATTAAGCCTGAACAACTTTAAAATATCATGACTTTTAGCAAATGTTAGATAACATAGAAAATTAAAATACATCTTAACAGCTTTTTTAAAAAAATCAAAAAGCAGTGGCACTTTCTGCCACTTCTATCCATCTATTCATGTTTCTATATATCTGTCCTTGTTCTCCTATAGATGTTCACATGAAGTCGAATCATTTCCCCGCTGGCACTAGATGAGAGAACTGATACACCATGAATATATCAGAGAATTCACAGAAGTATATACAGAAGTAGGTCTATTCATAAAACTCACTTTTACTAAACTTTTTATTATAATACTGGTAAAATTTCACCTGGATTTTCTCCAGAAAGAAAAGGAGCCATCATGGCACTGAAACAACTGTTGTACAATAGGCAACAGTATCAAAGAAACCCTGAATTACTATTCTGATTTAGAAAATTACATCAGATTTCCTCTAATGTGTGTACCTCTTGTAAACGAGTACTTTTCAGTTTCCATTAGAATAACTCAAGCGCCTGAAATCACACCATACCTCCTACATCATTTTTGCTCCGTTCTTCACTTGATTTTACCTCGCAGTAACAGAAAGAAAATTGTCCCCAGCGATATTAAACAACACATTTCTTTTTCAACACCTAGCTTGCAAAATGACTGAAGTAATTCTGCTCGAGCACTTTAGCCATAATAGCTGTAATTGTAGGGAAATCCTTTAAGTTAGCTGAAGGTGAAATGTGTTTTAATGCAGTGCTAAGGCTGAATAACCACCGTCTACAAAAACAGTGAATAAGAATATTTAACACGTACACCAACCGCTTTATTAGCTACAGTTTGCTAATAATATTGTTGGACCCTCTTTAGCAGCCAGAACTGTATTAATTATGCAATTATATATTGCATGCATCACTTATCACAGATTAATATTGGGTTGACATACAGAAATGGTATTGACATCTCCCTTGCCGTTTCTCTGTCAGAGCAAAGAGGAAGCTCCGGCTCCCCGTGCTGAAGTGACCCTTTTCAGTCAGTCTTCAAAGGGAATTGACAGTGAAAGGTTTTAATAGTTAGAGCCAAGAGCACAAACAGATCAGACTAACACAAACAAGCACATTCTCCACAAAAGAACATAATTTTCTTGAGTAATACTGCAAAAATGACTTGATGTTTGTTCTATATTTGTTTTTGGGCATCTGTAACTGAAAACATATCTGAAATTTACGGTGCCTCAGTTTTAGAGTCACTTTTCTATACTTTTTTACTACGTTTTAATCAAAACAAACAAAATTGTACATTTTTTGCTTTTCTAATATTCTAATTTATTGAATGGGTGTGTATGTGCAAATGTCAACATTTCACATAAAATAATGCATCTATCTTTTTTTCCAAACCTTTTGTGCTTTACTTTCATTTTAAGCCTGATAATAATAGTTGTTCTATAAAAATTACAGATTTCCTGTAGTAGATATCAAAAACTATATTAAAAAAAGTACTATTTCAAAAGCTCATTGAATATTTCTAGCTCTAAAATTTTATTTCGCCCATCTGAGGGCAAAAATGGCAATTCTGACTTCTTCCTATAACTTACAAGTAGAGTAAAATACCACATTTAGTTTTTCTTTTAATTTACACCCTGGACAGGTTTCTAGCCCATCAAAAAACACTTGAAAGACACTGCACTCTGAAGTGCACTTGGATCCTATTTCTAATACTTTATGGATTTCTCTTTTTTTATCTCTTTGTTTTGTTTTGTTCTAAGACTACAAAAGGCAACTTTTATCAGCCACTTAAGGGACGAGACAGACACATCTGACATCTAAACAGCCACTTGGAGGTGAGCACCACATATTGTCACAGCAGTGCTAATATTATTACAATAATAATAAGAATCCTCAAAAAAGTGGAAGTCTGACATAGAAAACCAGAGTTGTTCCTATATTTTACAACGACGACATCAAGAGCCACATTAAGCGGATAAACCAGTCCTTATGAATAATTGACTTCCCTCTCCAGATACACAAGCAACAGCCGTCCACAAATAACAGATATGTAAGCTGACATCACTAGATGTCTCCCATGAGCAACACCCACAAACGGTGCAAAGGCAATCACACAAAGAGCTAAATGGTTTAGTGCAGAACATGAGCATTTCCTGCTCTGTGGTTTAAACCGCTGTAATACACTGGATACCGACTCGTTGTCGCCGATTTGTATATTTATGCCAGTATTTCCATATTCATGCGATTTCACAGCGACATCAGGGGGATTTGATTTTGTGTCGTCTTAGAGATTTCTCAAGTGGAACACATTTCTAACCCAAATTCAACATCCTCATTCGCCGGAGCTGTATGAATTATGAAGGCATACGGAACGCGGTGATTTCTTGAGAAATGCCACAGCGAGGAGATCAAAATGTCTTCTCCCTTATGCTCAACACAACATTTTAGCAGTTTGAAGGGACAGTATTGTGTAAAGTCAACTTTTTTTACTTTTACTTTATTTCATGTTATGATGTTATTCCCTCATCAAAAACATACCTGAAATATTGCTTTGATTTTTTCATGCATGTTTGAGAAATCCTTTAATCTCCCTTGGCAACCATTCAGCTGTGTAAAATGCCTGGGTGGACCTAGCCCCGCCTTCAAGATGCACTTCCTCCTCAAAGCTGCAGTTTCCAAGCTTCCGCCTCACAGACCAGCTATGCTCTGCGTCTACCCCCAATTCAGCTCCTTCAGACTAGCCAGCAGCAATTAGTAAACTGCACATCAGCTGAACTCATTACATGAGCTACTTCTCAGGGAAATAGTGGTAAAAACATTGTTAAAGGGTGAATAGAGGAGCCAGGTTGAGATTACTTCTTGAAGGTGAAGTTTCAGAAAGAAAGAGCATGAGTTTCTTAAAGAGACAGAGGCCCAATTTCCAGGTGTTAAATTACAAAGTGACATTTTTTTAAGAAATATTTGATATATATAGTACTTTTTAAACTAGAGTTAACATACATAGTTGTGCTATGTAACTATGTTTTAATTCTGTTTTATATGAATTGGTACTTGTATGCTTTCTCTGTTTTTAACGTAGTCTAAGTACTTTTATATTGTTCTCCTCACTTGAAATGCTGCAAAGCAAATAAAGGAACTGAACTGAGCTGAACATTTCTGACTGTCGGCAGCTGAGTTCAACATAGTCAACATAAGTTGCTATAAAAGCTCAAGTTTATTACTGCGGTAGAAAAAATGTTGTTAAAGAATGTTAAGTGTCACAGTCAGCTGTACAAGTTTTAGTCTCTTAACTGATCTGATAAAGTCAGTACAAGTTATGGTTCAGGACTTATCAGCGGCCACAGCTTCGGCTGATGAATGGCCTCCAGGCCTAAAGATGCTTATCTGACACGATCCAAACTGGAGTGGTCAGGTGGTCCAGATGACAGACCTATTGCATGTTTGTGTTTACTTTCCAAATTGTCATGCTCGCAACCAGGAGATGACAGATCAGATGGTGTGAAGAAAAATCTATTTTGCATGTAGCTTTTTCTCCAGCTTTGATATAAATGAACTATTAAATACTTTTGGATCTATTTTTAAGGCAAAGTCAGAGCTGGAAACATACTGCTCAAGTGGATGAAGGGTTTTGCTCAGACATTTTATTACATGCAACTTTATATAGAGGAGGTTAAACTTCAAAAAAACATTTTTTTAAATAAAAGGGCAAATAAGATTGAGTTTCTACATGTTTAGGTCATTTTTGATGTGTTGCAATGTAAAGAATTTGGGCATCTGTGGTTTCAAACATTAAAGTGAAATGTGACGTACAGCCTGTGTAGCTTCAAGCCAAACTGATGACAGACTCTGTATGGATTTTGAAATAACATCTAAAGTGCAACAATGGGAGCTAAATTGTTACAGCCAGTTCCCTTTGGGTAAAAGCGTATTTTTCTGTGATCCCCATTTCCTCTGACTTGTCCGTGTCAAAATGCAGGCGGTAATTTACCGTCTATATGGTCCCAAAGCTGTCAGACAGTTCTTATTTAGCTGAAATGGACTGAGGGTGTTTTCCTGTTAACAATAAACAGAAATACGCATCAATGAAGATACATCTTCTTGGTGATGGTACGTGTCCAGGTGTGAAGTCTTAACCAAGTATTTTTGGTTTGGTTTCTAAAACAAATATCTTAGTACACTAGAAATAATTCAGAACTAACTTACAAGAAACTTTCCAGCTAGATATAGGAGCTTGTTTTAAGCAAATAATCCCTTAATACTGATGATAAAGTAATTGTTCCATTGGTGGGCCTGTCTCGATAAATTTTGTTGGACGATAAATTGTCCCAAAAGTTATTGCGATAAACGCTAATGTTGTTTTGAGAGAATTTTCAAGCAATATAATGGTAATGACATAATAATGTAAAAATAAATTCTCAAAGATTAGTAAATTTAAATTCTAAAGAACACTTAACACTGGAACTGGAAGACATTTTAAATATCTAAAATAAGTAAACAAAACAACAACAAATAAAATAAAATTATGAAGTCTCTGTAAACAAAACTGTCTTTCAAAAAAAGAGCTTCTTGTTTCAAAAAAACAAAGATATTTGCACTAGAAACTACACCAAAAACCTTTTGTACGGTTTTGTATTTTTGCAACAATATCTTCAGTTGTGTCTACTTCCATGTCATGTTTCTACTTTCACGTTTTACATCCCATTGCTCTACCATGAACCTGACAAACTAAACGACACTTAACATATTTCATTATGTGGCAACAATGCAAGTTACTGTACCATTGGAAATGGTGCTTCTCAAGGTAACAAGCGAGGTAATGAGCTACATTATATTTCATGTCCCTCAGGCACAGACCAGACAACAAAGCGGCCGCATTTCCATGGAGCTCGATGATTAGCCATGCTGTGTAAGGAACTCTCCCTTACCTTGCGTCACATATGAGATCCCAGGTGGAGAACTCACGGTCACTAAGGTTAGTGACCGCTGTAGGAGCTTTTGACCAGACGCCGTGACGTTTGATGGCGACTGGCTCGTGACCAGCCTCCAGTGAGGGCAAATGGCTGCAGCAGGTACCCATTCTTCACACAGAAGGAAATAAAAAAGCTATAAGACGTTCAGGTGTTTGGTCTTTAACCACCTTTGTTGTCTTTGCACATCTTCTATTTCCTAAAGATGTAATACTTCCACATTCAAGCAAGTCAGGAGATCTTAGAAGTGCTTTCTTTACGTTTTATCAGTTGCTTTGGCTGCTGTCGACTTCTCTCCTGTCCTCTCTTCTCTCCTGATGTTGGAGTTGCCTGGCCCTGACAGCCTTTACCCTCCTCCTTACTCTGACAGAAGTCTTTCTGTCTCCCACCACCCTGCAGTCCACAACATTGTATCAACCATCTTGTTGTTTGTCTCAGTCGCTGTTTGTATTTGAGTCCTTCAATCCTTCCTTTGTGTGCGCCCTTTCAGAACCCAGTGTGAACACAGACGGAGGCCGCACAATTTCCAATCCCAAGCTTCAGATACAGATGATGGGACATCAGTCATGTGGGCCTGAGGAAGACCGGTCAAACCTACGCCGTAGCTGTGAGTGGGCTTGCTATGCAGAGAAATTCAACAAGTGTGCTCCATATTTCTCCTTCCAGGTTCCAAATTATAATTCCATGTCATAAAGGAATACCTTAGGTTAATCTCAAGACCACTGCAGATTGAATTTAAAGTGACTTCCTCTAAACTTTTGAATGCACATGTCCAACTGTTCAGTGGTTCGGTACTTTTTCCACAACTTGCTGTTCTCTTTCACAAGGAGCAAAATTCACAACAGGTGTTTGATTCATGTATTGAAATGGTGTTTTAAACAGTCCTCCTAATGACTGTCCTCCTAATGAGCTTAGAGTGTCAGAGAGTTATCAAAAGGTTGCAATAGAGATATTATCTAAAAATGAGAATGATGTTGATGGAAAACATCGTTTTAATTTTCCTGTCTACCAAAGAACACGAAGTACCCATGTTTCCAAATCAATAATTCTGTTGACATTTTAATAGATGCGTGGGAAACCTCTCTGCACATTGTTTGTGAGAAGCGTCATTTATTTAAAGTACAATTTGTAACAGAAAGTTGACTTTCACAAAAATGTAAAGAGGTCCGCTCTATTTTTTTTCCACTCAGCCGGATTTCATAATTCACTTGGCACAGCAACATAATGATTATTGGTTAGGTGGGAACAAAAGGCAAACACTTAATTATGTTCCAAAAAATCTAGAAAATATGTTGATGATGATGACTGTGGTGGGCAATGTGAACTTAGGATGTTAGCATATTTTGTGGTATTTACTGCATGAGCTATAAAAGTGATTATAAAAAAAATAGTGAATTACGTGAAAACGACTCTTAAAAATACAAACTTTTTTAAATGGGTTACCTAATAAATATCAGTGATATTTAAAAGTATGATTCTTGTCTCCAAAACACACAATAACTGCATTTAGCCATGTTTTTTTATTTATTGATATTTGTTGAGGTTCATATGGATCCTAAAGAGGTGAGCATTTTTATTTTGAAAAGAAAGTTTTCACAATAACAGTGAAAAATATTGAATCCCTAATCAGATTACAATTTATCAGGTGCTATTTTCTAATAAGGGAAATTATTAAATGTTTATATTTTTTTCAAATATACTAAAACTAGATTTTTAAATACTGTAAGTGCACATTATTATCTTAAATTATGGAGCAGTAAACTGAAATAGTTTGACATTCAGCACACCACCTAATTATGTTAGTTAAAGGAAATCAAGCATTTAGGCAGAAGTTTTCCTTGCTTTTTCAAATTCCAGTCCTTCATATTCCTAAAAATATCTGCCTGATGAATCTGTGATGTACTTAGTTTTTTCTGTTAGAATCTGTGAATTAATACTAAAGCCTCACGGCGAGGTTAAATATTCAAGGCATCCATTTTCAGACTTACTTCTCAGACAGAGATGAACAACCATTCATGTGCCATACCAAAAAAAAAAAAGATCAAAGAGTAATATTTATGTCTGCAACACAAAGGAAAACAAGAGGGAGACGGAGTAGGGGGAAAAAATGCATCAACTAGAAGAGAACATGAATGAGATGAAATATTAGATACAGAGTGAGGCATTGTCAGGACAATACTCTTTGATGCACTTATGATGCTGTGTGCAGAGGATCAAGACACACAGCTCACCGCCTATTCTGGACCTGCTGTTCTGGACTTATCTCCAAAACAGCAGGAGAGAAACAGTCAGTGAAGTAACCCTTCACACCGACATTAATCTAACCCGTAAGGTAAAAGCACCATAATGACCTTCTCTACTCAGTGCTAATTAATCTAATAAGTCAAAATAAATGTTTTGACTGTGACTCAAGAAAAAAAGAGGAACTGCCAAAAGTATTTACAACTTCCAAATATTACAGCAGTCGCCCCTACATGGCTTGTGTCAAACAACAAACTACATCCACCGGTCTCAAACGTCTACAGGAGGCTTGGGTCCAACTAGTCAGACAGGATGACAGATGTTACATATTAATGGCATGCCTGTCCCCACAAAGATAGTCATGCAAACGTGCGTGTGTGTGCGTTTGTTTGTAATAACTTGTGGGGACCATTTTCCTGACACATACTACATTGTGGGGACCCACTGCTCCTTGTGGGGACTGAAGCCCCCACAAGGGGAAATGCTGTTTTTGGATCAGGGGTCAGATTTAGGACCAAGGCAGGGATCCCCAAACTACGGCCCGCCTCCACATTTGATCCGGCTCCCTGAACAATACCAGAGAGCATTCAGATTTTTTTTTCATTTACGGTATTTTCCGGACTATAAGCCATTTATATGTGGATTTTTCTTCAACCACCAGTGGGCTCTTTAGCAGGAAGTGCCATTCATCCATCCATCCATTTTCTTTACACTCTTGTCCCTTAGTGGGGTCGGGAGGGAATGGAGATGGATTTATCCCGAACCGGTAGGACACTCCCACATTACAAGCCCGCTCTGCGTAACATGAGGCGACCGGCTGCTAATGAGGCAATGAAGCTTCAAGCTGCTTCGCCACGTAGAGACCAAGCAGGCTGCGGATATAAGCAACACATCGGGTGTTATTGTCTCTCATCACTCCCAGATGGGACCGTCTCGTTGCAGAAAAACAAGCTCAGGACTCCCGTTAGTCATTATTGTGAGTTAAAATTTTCATGAAAGTAAAATGTTCGTTTTTGTGGCGCTTCTGTTATTTTGAAGGGATATATAAATGTTACCATAGCGACCAATGTCAGAGAGCATTTGGGCAGTGGTCGAGAGGAGATGAGTAGAGCTTGTGAGTCCTAAGTCTGGTTTAGATGGAAAGATTTAAGAATTGTTGGCCGATTCTCCAAACCTCTGTGACCACAGAACTGATAAAAGTACACCACCTGTTTGATCGGTTCGTGTGTCCAAGGCAGGAGCAACACGAACCGATTTCAGTCACGAACATCCCGATTCCATAGGATAATTCAGTAAAACCCCCAACCTAGCGGGAATTTAGAATAACCAAACACGGATGACGATGAAGAAGCAATAGTGATATTTTGTGGACTCATTTAAAGAGATAAAGAACAAAAAGAAAAGGCGGTGGATGAAAGACGACTGGAGCAGCCGCTCTATTTGCTGCACTATGGTTTGGAGGTGAATATGTTTTTTCATAGTTAACATTTTTAACTGAATAAACATAATAATGACCTTTAGATTTAATAATAAACATATCCACATATCATCTCCAATATCCACCGGACTCTCAGTTGCGCAATATGTCAGCTGTTTGGGATTCCCCTCTGTTCTTACGTCACCGCGCTTTTTGATTGGCTACCCGTCACATTCAGCAGGTTGAATTCTCATTCCAAGTCAGGGAAAATCCCACAGACTGTGATAAAAGGGCCAAGACAACCCAAATTGGGCATATTCAGTATTTATTGGGAACACCAACATGCAGAAGCCTTATCTGACTGTTCACCCCCCCTCCTCCCTGGGCCGCAACAAAATTTTCAAGTCTTGACCGGTCCGCGGTAATAAAAAGGTTGGGACCGCTGATTTAGCACATGCTAGTAGCAACACGAAGGATCAGCACTTTACTGTTACAGTTACCGTTCGGAAACTACCGTAATCAGTTCTGTTAAATCTAATCTTGGCAACTTTTTTCTTTTTCAACCCTAATAAATGTGATATTCAATTGACTCAATTTTTGGGTGTCCGCCCCCCTCTGCTGCTGCTGCATCGTTGTGGAAAACCTGGAGCTGCAGAGATATCTGCAGCTTATATGTGTATGTTTACTGGTTTAAAAAAAAAAACCTTGGGGTTGTGGCTTATAGTCCAGTGCAGCTCATAGTTTGGAAAATACGGACTATAATCCTTCCTGGATTTTTTCTGTGAAGAACCCAGAGAATGTTATTTGATTGTGCTTTCTGGAAAACAATACATTTTTACATTTAGGCACTCCTGCAAACGTCACTTTTTCTGTTACAAACTGACTCCGGCCCCCCACCAGAGAGGGAAAAAGTTATGTGGCCCTCACAGGAAAAAGTTTGGGGACCCCTGGACTAAGGTGTGAATTGAGTTTTGGTTAGGGTTAGATATGTAAGGATTAGCGTTAGGATAAGGATAAGGTTTAGGACAGTGGTCCCCAAACTACGGCCCGCAGGCCAAATCCGGCCCGCCTCCACATTTGGTCTGGCCCCCTGAACAACACCAGAGAGCATTCAGATTTTTTTTTCATATACCGTATTTTCCGGACTATAAGCCGCTTATATGTGGAGTTTTCTTCAACCACCAGGGGGCTCTTTAGCAGGCAGTGAATTATTGGAAGTCCATCCATCCATTTTCTTACACCCTTGTCCCTTAGTGGGGTCGGGAGGGGTGAATCATTGGAAGTCAAAATTGGAAATAAAAGAAAAAAATGCCCACTAAAACAGAATTAGGTTTTAATAGGGTAAGATTTGAATCAATTCTTTATCCTAGATATTTGTATTCAGACACAACTGTCAATTTTTCTCCAGTAACAGAAATCAGGCTTTACAGTATCCACAGTATCCATGTTTTTTCTTGGTATTTAAATGCCGCCATTCATTTAGCAGCTGCATAAATATAAACGACTGATTACATTTGGATGTGAGACTCATTGCATACTGATCATTTATGATTATTTATTATTATTATTAAGATCATTTATATAAAGTAAAAAAGTAAAATGGGCAGAGGATAGCTCACCATTTCCTCTTACTGTCTGAGTTCTTCCTTCAAGACATTTATTTAAAGTACAATAAGGTTATAAACAGGATTAGGTTATAAACAGGATTAGTTTATAAACGATTCCTCCTTTAATCTAAAAGTTGATATTTTGTTTTTGGTTTTTTTAAGAATAAAAATGTACATATTCCAAGTTTCTTTCTGATACATGGTCAAATATCCTGAAATGCAAACATGAACAAGACATGGATTTGTCAGAACACATATTTTAATGTTTTGTTTTTTTTACATGTAAGAGACATTGATAATATGAAAGTCTTTTTAGTTTTTAAACCAAATGAGGAGCACTCTTCCTTTCAACTGTGTCCAGAGTCCACCTTTACTGTCACCAATTTTAGCCCGTAGGGTCAATATGGCTCCTAGTTTCAGCAGGAGGTGACTTTGAAGTGAGCCAGTTAAAACCAGTCACTGGGGTGGGGGTGATGTGTTTACACCGAGTGGAACGGTGCGTTCTTGGTTTGCGGTTTTAATGTTTTATATAAAATCACATGCAATTTTTTGCTATCGACAATTGGTCACACCTGACGATGCTTAGTTGGCAACCAAGAGAAACAACTATGAACAGGTGGAAATGGGTAAACTGAGGGAAAATATATTCACTTGATGAAACAATTCCATGGAAATTGTTAAGCAAAACCACGTCATGAAAACAATTGTCCAAAAGTTAATAAAAAGAAAGTAAGAATTCTTCCAGCTTCACAGCACCCAAACCAGAGGGAACAACATCCAAACAAGCAATGACTCAACCAAAAAAAATTAACAAAATCCTACAAAGGGAAGAAATTAGACCAAACAAAACAGACCTATTACAACATGCTGCCCCCCATGAGCGGAGTCATTCTAGAATGTGAAGCCAATTTGTCCGCTGAATGTTTCATATTTCACCAACCATGAAGAATAGAAGATTTAAAGCTAACTCAAGGATCTGTCTCCGAGGAAAGAAGAGCCGCTATAAGAGAGATGTATAAAATATTTATGCAGTTAAAGCAGCAGCAAGGTTGTAGTCATCTCACTGAAAATGGAATTTTGATCTGAAGTCTGTACTCTAAACTAAACTAGTTTTCTGTCTTCAGACTCCCTGAAAAGACAGCAGGATGTCACAAGGGACAAGTATAGCTCAAATATACCTCAACATCATGTTCTGTCAGAAGTTATAATTAGATGTCACTCTTCCTCAACTTAAGCACATATTCTGCTCCTGTCACTTTGATCCACCCAAAGTAACCAGACAGGACCGATTCAAAGAAAAAGATATGTATGTAATTCCTGAATGACCAGGGTACACACCCCAAACTGCCTGAGGCAAGACTAGTACAAGCGACAAAACGAGTTAGTTAGCTGCTAATTATGTTATTAAAACAAAACGTAGCCAAACCGGTTAAAAAAAAGTCTGTATGTGTGAACACCTGCCCCTCTTTTCCTTACTCATTTATGACTCCATTATGCTAGCTAAGAAGAACCCAGCCAGGACTAAAATGAAACACCACTGGATACAAACAAGCTAAACTAAGCTAATCCCAGAACTATGCTACTGTATCACTAGATTTAGCCAGTATTTTCACTAACGGTGCTATCAGCTTTTATGGCTGGTATGCTACTGATTAATGTTAACTGTCCTTTAAATGAGCAGAATCGTAAATGCAAACATCTCTTGCCCATGATCCTACTAATAGACCGGTAGACTTGGCTCTATAGGGAAGCAAAGTTACAGCCTTTGTTACATTTTCAGCTGATGAGGTTCGCTTTCACACTGCACTGTGTGAAACAAACCAAACCCTTTGAAAAGCCTGTCCCCCTCTTGGCCTGTGGTGGCGCTTACTAAGAACAACTAAAGGAAACAATATGAAAACCACCGAAGAAGACATAAACCCCACGTTCACCTTTGCAAAAATGCAAATACAGCTCCATACAGTGTTTTACAGTACAGATAGAGTATGTGATAATAATGGGAACATTGTACTTTTTTTTGCCTTAATTATGAAATATGAGGAAAATCCTGTTTCACAACAACTATAAATATAATGTCTACTTCTAATACATATAATAAATGACAGTTCGGTATAAGAATAATAAAAATTGGTCCTAAATTGGTATCCAGAGATCGGAAATCTGTCACAAAAATCTGATCGGTGCATTTAAAAAAAAAAATATTGATATTTACCTTTATGGTTAATTTAATATTGCACAAAAAGGAAAAGTTGCAGACATCTGCTATTCAATTTAATTTGTAAGCATTACTGAGGAGGTTTTCCTTCCAGATTCGTGTGTGGGTGCATGTATGTGTTTTGTTTGTTCATGAACACGCAAACATGAATCCACAGAGCAGTTGATCAGCAGAGGAGCTGACTAACTCTCTGTGGGTTTTCTGAATGAATCCAGTGAGTCATGGGGAAAGAAGGACTCTGTTCTGCTCTGGTCTCGTCTAACCTTCACTGAACCTCCTTCCTGCAGCTTAACCTCAGACCTTCAATTCTTAATCCTACTTTTTCTATAAAATATTAGTAAACACAGTCAGATATTAGACATTCTGTCCTTCTTGTCCATTCTCGGTTGGACCAATCAGATTCACCCAGCTGACCCTGCGTCACCCTGATCAAGGCTCAAATCTTATGAAACTCCTCAATCAAAAAATAATGGTCGGCTTGGGAATAAAGTCCATTTTTAGACGTGGGGATATATAACATTCATGCCTTCTTCTAGCTATAAAAGTGATGACACTGAATAAATCATATATTATCAAGTTTTATATTAAAGTGCCAGCAGCTTCATTCAGAATTAATGGCGACAGTGGGCGAAAAAGCCGCGCGACAAGTTTAATATTTGTTAATCACAGAGAGATAGAAACGGTGCCTTGATATTTCACTTTATTTTACCGTGTTTTCTTAATTATTTCTTCCTCAGTGTGAAACATGCTTCAGATAAACCTACAAAATGTAGACAATTATTGGCATTGCACATAAAAATACTCAAAAACTATATAAAATGTTCCGCATCACTTTATCTGGGTTCATTTTACTTGTCAAAGGTTTCATTATAAAGTTTTAATTACCGTACTTAATCCCTCTCCTTCCATAAGGTGGCTGCATCTCAGATTGATGCCAGACAGAACCAATTCAAAGTAGTTAGCAAGAAAAATAAAAGAACAGAAATAAAAACATCACTTTAAAAACATAAATTGAGGGTTTCCCCCCGAAAACTTGCTAAGCCCGGTGGTCGGGGCGTCGAGGCGGTCCACCGGCGGTCTACCGGGTTTTTGTATTAAAAGATGTTAAGTTGACAGGAAATGTAAAAGTATTACTCTGTAATTATATGTTATGGGAAAACATCTCCAGTGAAATGCTATTTAAACCCACAACTAGTCTAAAAACAACAAATTTGCACTTCTGTTTAATCCAAATTAAGTCAGTGGCTCCATCAGGCCCCTAGGGCTTCAGGGGCCCCATAAACACTAATATTTTAACACAGACCACAGATACATAAATGTAACACTTGTTTATTGAGATTATCAATGCTGTTAAATTTGATTCAATTGTTTAGGCATACATAAATTAAAAGATTTTAAATTGTTTAACATTTAGATGCAAGATTTTAAGGAGCTGGCAAGTTTACTTTGTAAAACTTCAAAGAACAATATTCATAGTTAGATTGTTTTGTTACCATAGCAACAATCTGTTGCTGTGAGTTTAATCTTTGAATTTACAAATACAAATTAGTAAACTGCGATTATAACTTATTGCTTTTTAGGCTGGCCAATTAAACTACTCCCTTCTCCCATATTTCACTAAATCTAACACAAAAGCTGTTGGAGGTGCTGGTATTTTAGCAACAAAAGGGGCCCCTAAGTCAAATTCTGCTCAAGGCCTCATACAGCCTTGGACCGGCCCTGCATGATGAGGTAATCTGCTGCACTACGCAGCAATGGGTACGCGCAACAAACGGGAGATTTAATTCAATGCTGCTAATGTGGCTTTAGTAGCTCTTCCATTTCGTGTTTGTTGAGTTTTTAATCGTCACAGAAACTATTTTGGTTGGTCGAGTTTATGGGACGAGTTTCTCAGATCTCCGCGTGGCTGCACGCATTAACTCTAAGTAGACAACGCATTTGATATGGTTTGATGCATTGTGTAACTGGAAAAATAATAATAAAAATAATAATAAAATAATATAAAATCAGCGTGATGCGTGACTCCGAGGAGAGCGCAGCCCGAAAGCTCCTCACCGGGATGAACCTGCATGATGAGGTTAGTGCTGCTCATTATCCACAAACTCTCCGGCCAACCAGGACCACAGACATAAACTTTGCAGGGAAGACAGACACAGAGCCATACGCTGGGCAGCGTGTTGAGATGTAAACGCTGCATATAATTGTTCGTTTACAAATATAAATCATTCTCACCACTCCACAAAGTGCACCTCTGAATTCGCTACAAGTTATTCCTGCGGTTCACTTTGAGCTATGCAACCAGAGCAAAGATGGCGGGTTTTAAACTCTTACCTAGAGTTCTCCAAAGGATCATAATTCTTCACAGTAAGTTGATGTAAATATCCATACAGGTCAGCCTGTGTCCAGTTTGAGTGAAAGGAGGCGTGCGTGATCCCGCTGAGGTAAAGCAGCGGCAGCGCACGATTCAAAGCGCAGAGGCGCCAGCTGTGTGATTAGTCCGCGCGCTGTCGGGTTTAAATGCATAAACTATAAACCTATCTATTATAAACCTATCCTTTAGGAATAAATCTGCTATGCTAGTAAAATTCTAAGAGCAAAAGAGACGCTTGCAGTCCGGCTTAAAAAACTTTTTATTTATTTATTTATTTTTTTCCTAGAAACGTAAACAAGCAATGCTTAGCCTGGCGGCAGGGCTAGTAAAGCATGGCGGGCCCCAGGCTTATAATACACTGAGGGAAACCCTGTAAATTGTAGTTAAAAAAAAAACTGTAAAATGTTTGGCATTGCATAAAAAAGAAAAAGAAAAATGGAACATTTGAGCTAAAAAAGCAATGGCGTACAAAATCTGATGAAAAGAATCAGACTCAACAATCAGAAATGGAAACTCTAGTTTTTCTGTGTCCCATTTAGACAGAAAACATTTTTTTCAGGCAATAACAAAAAAAACAAACTAGTTTTAGATTTAGTAATGTGATTTAAGTAAAATTCTGGTCTGAATCGACAATGGCACGTGGATTTAGACCTGCATCCATTTTTGGGATTGAAATCAATCGCTTCTATGTTCCTTTAAGTAGCAAAACAAGAAATAAATCTCATAAACATAAAAATTGCAGTGAATGTTGTAATTCTGAAAAATGTTATCTGGGGAGGTTATGTAAATATTGAATTAAAGTAGACCGAGAACGGAGCCTTGAGAAATCCCACGTGATGTCTTGTTATTTGGGTTCGTGAAACTGGTAAATTAACATTAAGTAGGTAACTTTTCAATATGTTGTTTTGCCATATTATATATAGGAAAGAAGTCAACATCTCCAAGTGGTTCAATAGAATATGAGCACTTTAGTTTACGAGATCCTTCAGCGAGAAAACCTTCTGCTTACCAACTACTGGATGCAGATACTGCCCCAAAGAATGTTGGAAATTCCTAAAATATTTCTTATTCATTGTTATTCCCATAAATGAACTAAGACCAGGAACTGAGGTCAGGATCATATTGACCTTTTGGCAATGTTTAATGCTTAGACAATCAAATTCTAAAAAAAAAAAAACCTAATAAAAAATTCCTAGAATGTTTTGCAAGAGAAACTCATTTTGTGGTGAAACATCTGGAAGGAGTGCCATCAAGCAAGCAAATCAAGCGCAAAAAATCAGCAGATTTAGCCATTGTCCTTGATCTGACATTTCCTAGCAATAATCTTCAACTTTCCTGCTGTTCAGAAAGAAAAAACAGAAAAAAAACTAGTTCACACCTTCAAACCGGCGAAGCAACAAAAAAAGCTGTTGTTGACAAAGCCGTCTCTTGCGGCCTTTATCTGTCTGCCAGGAAACTGTTGGTTCGTTGCTTTAGCCGCGGCTCCACAGCTAAACAAAGCCTCCCTTTTTGCTTAAAGAACAAAGAGCGTCAGAAGACAGACACAAACCAGCACCACGTTCTTCACACCAATACAATTCATCACTTTCTGTTCAAGGTTGACAGATTTTTAGAAAATGCTATTTTTAGGAACCCCACGTCCACTGGAATGGACATGATCTCATTACAGTCAAATTGTGATATTTATCTGAGATTAAACCAATAAAAAAAAAAAACTAGAACTGTAAGCAGTTATAATGGGTTCCTGACCCAACCCAGCAGGTACCCCCCATTGCATCGCCCTACCCGCTTTGATAGAACTCTCAGGTTACTGAGCATGTTGCCCTACTCAGTGAGCTTTTGTACTTCAGCTACTTATGTCAGCAGTGAAATCAAATTCAAAAATACTTTATTGATTCCACAGGGAAATGAAAAAACAAAAATACCAGGCATGACTAGGATGCAACCCTGCACTCCCAGGTTTCAGAGTGCGTTGCTCTACGCAGTGAGCTATTTCACTGTGCTGACTCATTTTGGCAGAGAAAGGAAATTCTACATGACTTTACTGATCCCACAGCAAAATAAAATGAAAGACCTGGCTTGACCAGGAATTGAACCAACACACTCCGGTTTCAGAGCACACCACTCTACTCAGTGAGCTATATTCCCTTAAAGCCTAGCCTGGTCAAAGCCAGCCTTTAGTTCTGCGCCAGACGAATGGTCTGGACCCTCAGATATTGAGAAACGATTGCTTGCAGGAGGCGTGGATTCTTGAAATGATTGGCTCTGATTTTACCCAATTGCTAATGTTTGGCTGTGACGCACGTGAAGGAAGCTACGTTACGCAGCTCACCGACACTAAGTAACAGGGCAAAATGGCGGCGGACATCGTCATAAATTTGTGTTGGTTCAATTCAATTTCAGACTATCACACAGGGCTGGCCCAGACCGAGAACTGGGTGTAATGTACACTGGAATAATTTTAAATATGCTAACAAATAGACTGGTATAAACATTGAGTCATGAATGACATTGTGTGTCATGAGTCTATTAATATGAGTTTCACTTTTTGTACTGAATCTACCTAAATGCACCTGCAGGGATTCATTTAGTGACAAAAACAAAAGCCATCACACCCACAGGCTTGCATCTGTCACCAGCATAATACTCTAAAAGGTCCCAACATGTGTCATTGCAAATCCTCGCTTTACCTTTTGGATAACTGAAATGTTTCAGATATAATAGTTCAAGGCTCTGAGTCAGACCAAAAAAACAAAAGAGTTGAGATGTAGAAACAGTAAAATGTTTGAGAATCAGTGTATCCTCATAGCGGATGCGTTCTGCTGTCCTCTTCACCTCGGCTTCTGTCATGCTGGCAGTTTTGAGTGAGTCAGTTTGTGACATCACAGGTTGCTGCGTAGGAAGTCGGCTCACTCAGCAAAAAAAAAAAAAAAAGATAAAGTTTTTCAAGGTTTAATAATGTAAGGTTTTCCGGAGGACAATTACTCCAGAGCTGATGGGATCTGCGGCCTGGTACAACGTGGGGCTTTGGAGGGTTTAGGTCTTGGAAGGCCACACTCCTGACATTATTGTAAGCTGCTTTGAGATAAGCCTCTTTGTCACAGCTTCATGATACTATCATTGTGCTTATTCTGCCAGTCAGGCAGCGCTCAAATCACTCTGCGGCCAATTCCAGTTCTCTGGCAGGAACCCTGTGAAACTGCGATTCATTGAATTATTCAGTGTCTCTCTCTCTCTCTAATATATGACCAATCAATCTATCTACGTTCACACAGCATTTCTCAATGCTCAGGTTTTACTGAAATCTGACTTTGGGTTTTCTTTGGCTGCGGTTGTTCATACTACTAACAAAATGTGACCACAATTAGACTTCTGTATGAAACGGTTCACGCAAACATAGCAGCGCATTGTTTAAGGAAGTAATAATGGACGCTGCAGTCTATCGGTCGATTTTAAAGTTGTTGAGCAATTGGAGCCGACAACATTAAAATCAAGATGAAAAGTTGCTACAAGATCATAAAAAGCTTCTTCTCTGGTGCAGAATTATGACGCACGTCTCACGTCGCCGTAAACGTTGGATAAAATGCAACAAGAAAACAAAGACAAAATGACACTATTGATGAAAAAAATCTTGAAATCCAAATTTTACCTTTTAAATCATGGAACTGTGAATCAAGTCTGAAAACTAGAGATGTGCCGATCTGGTTTTTTCCTGCCGATTCCGATCACTGATACCGATCACATAATTATTATTTTTTTTAATCATAAGCACTACCGGTTACATTACGTGCAAAAAGGAACCATAAATTCACCTTAATTTAGACAAAAACTTGTTTTTAATAACTTTATCAATAGCAGTATTATCACTGCTATTGATAATACTATCTTTAACAGACTGAAAACATTTGAAGGCTCTGAAGCGGCTAAATAATGCAAAGTCAAAATAAAACCTCTCAACATTGCCAAAAAATTCAAGTATAAAACTTAACATTCAAAGGCAAATACAGGATCCATTACAATAAATAATCCTGAGTTACTGAATGAAAACTTCCTGATAGCACTGCGGTTAGCTGATTACTGCTAGTTCTGAGTGGCTGTTTCTGACTGAGCGGAGTAATTATGCAGAGCAGGGAGGAGATCGATTATTTCTTTAGAGATTATCTGTCTCATGTTAGGACAGCGAAAGTTTTAATACGTATGTAAAATGTATTTTTTTTTAGGTTAGATGCTTCAGCTTTAAACAGAGGTTTGGTGTGAGAGTCACTACCAGGTGGAGCAGAAGCGGCGCTCCATCTGTCAAATACGCTGCTACCTGTAGCGCGTAGCAGCGGTTCAACAGCAAGAGCAGAACCAGCGTCTTACATCGCAGCCTGAAGACTTAAATAATTTTGCGGGGAATTTGTTTAGCTTTCTGGCCGTCATGCTAATCCGGGTGAGTGTTTGTAGCTGTGCGCTGCTTTACCTGCTATCTGATCCTCCATGTCTTTTTTACTGCAGTGAGCCTCGTTGTAGCCAAACTCCGTCAAGAATGGCATTGTTTTTATGCCATATTAGATTCGTCGTGTTGATGCATTTTGACGTGCTTCACCCCACGTGCTTCAATTTTCCGCCGCAACACGCAAACTTCCCCAGTCACTCAGTGCGTTATAGTTCCACATCCCTTAGGATTTGTTGCTGCGCGTTTGCGCAGTGTGAAGGAAAGAGGAGACCAGCTGCACATGCAGGTTGCGAAATGAGATGCAGGTGATCGGTTTGTGTGATCGGCAACAAGGGACCGTGATCGGCAATCACCGATCATACACTTTTTCACGGAAATTGGCCGATTATGTTCGGTGGCCGATCGATCGGCACACCTCTACTGAAAACCCAAAATATTTTCATTATCCCTTCCCCTTCTCCTAATCTACTTATACAAAGAAAATGATTAAATCAAATTAAACATCTGAAGACTGTTTAACGCTGTACAGTGGCACAGTAGGTAGCACTGTTGCCTTGCCGCAGGAACGTCTTGGGTTCGATTCCCGGCCAGGGCCTATATGCATGTTCGGCATGTGTTGATGGAAGAACGAGGACAAAAAGAAAGTGTCTTTGCACAGGTGGGAGGCATTGTGGAAGCACAATGGCTGCTAAACCCATACGGAGCTTTGAAACAGAAGTTCTTCATATGTTACACCATTTGTAAATGGTATCTAAATTTTTTTTATTGGTTTAATATAATATTCTAATTTTAAATGTGTTTTCATTAGCAGAAAATCAGACTTAACAGAAAGAAGAACTGGAATACACCAGTCTGTGTAAAATTAGTCTCAGTAATGTGTTTTGTTTAGTAAATAAGTCACTGAAATAAATTTACTTTCCAGCAACATCATAATTTACTGAATGTGACCAATCAAAACTAACATTCTGTGTTTCTCTTAAACGGTAGCCATCTTCTAATTTCATGACCGTTTCTACAGTTGCTGGTTTCTGTTGATTTTGCTGCTGGAAATATGTGGATTTTTACGCTAAATTACACAAAACATCTTCAGCTTCTCTGTATTCTGCAGTCTCTACCTACATTTTTGCAGTCTAATCCATTTGCCTCGAACAAGTGACCGCCCATCAATACCAGCCTAATTAGGTGCATGAACATGTATCTGGGAGATTCAGCGCAACAGCAGCTGCAGGTCCTAACCAAAGCTGTCGTCCTGAAAAGGTCACACAGACCGTTCATTTACGGTGTTTTTACGGTATAAGAAACCTTTTTTGTTTTTTTAATATGCAGAATTTACTGTAGGATGAAATGGTTACAGCCACTGATGTATGTTTTTCAAATGTGTCTAAAATCCAACATTTTGTCATGTTTTTGACATAAAAGATGTACTCTACATGTGGCAAAAATGATCAAATAAATGTCATAAGTTCCAGGTGGAATAACGGATAATTATTTATTATAAATGACAGTCAGATTTGCTTTGTCATAACAACAGATTCTCTAATGAGCTCAATGAAATGCAAGAAAACATGATAAAAAAAGTGACATTTCTGCAGCTGTTCTCAGATGGATGAGGATTATGATTACACAGATATGGTCACAGATTTAAAAAAAAAATTTAATTCCACAATTATATGTTAATTGCGACACATGCAGTGGCAAGAAAAGACAAAAAATAAAGAAAAGAAATGGCTCCAAGGAGCGCAGAAATTAATATTTATAAAACATCAATTCATTTGTTGGTTGGCTAATGATGATAATAATGAAGCTGGCAGCATCAAAATGAGCAGAGGCAGTGATGAGTCTGTCTTCACATGCTGTGCCGACCTCTCTGGAGTTCAAACTGCATGAGCTGTGATATTAAGAACACACTGAATGCCGTCATGTGTCACAAATTGATACAAACGGAGGAACTGTGGCCTTCTCTTCTCTGCAGAATTGTTTATTTCAGCCACACTGGATGGATTTTCAAGCTTCTTATTGAGATTTAAGTCCAGACTTTGACTAGGCCGCTTCAAAATCTTCAATTAGTATCAGTAAATTCATCATCTGGTCTTATCTTATTGTTCATGTTATGTCAAAAGCCCGGTGCTCTCTTGTACTTTATTTTCTTTTATACTGTTTAGTAGAGATGCACTGAGGCAATATTAATATTAGTATCTGTCCCAACATTAAAAAAAAAAACTAGATCTGGTATCGTAACAACGTGCTCTATCTATAAGGTCAGAACTATCAAGTCCAATTTTACGTTTCATGCTCTGATTGATGTTTTATTTATTTTACATTATATTTAGATTTCCTAATTGCTCTTTCTGAACCATTTGAAAGGTTTGTTAATTTATTTTTACATGTTTGACCAACGCAGTCAATCTGTTTTTGTCAGTTTCTTTAGTATTTAATTTACATTGGCTGTTATCCTGCTAACTGCGCTGACTGAATAAATTAAAGTTGTTTTTACATCTTTTACCAAACTTGTGAAGCTACTGGTATATTTAAGTGTGCTGTACTGCGCAGTTATCAAACAAATTTGTAAATCAGTAGACTTATGTCTGTGTTAAATAAAAGATTCAGCACTGTTTTTCTGTACCAAACCTCAGATATCGGTATCGTATTAGAAGTGAAAAAAATCTAATTGGTGCATCCCTACTATTTAGGAACCTTTTTTTTTCTGTCGGGTTGCCATAGAGACGGCCCAGGTGGTCATCTCATGTTGATGTTAGGATAAAGTCTGACTTATTGTCAAATGCGTGAGCCTGTTTAGAACGTGTGGAGTTCATCCAGAGAGCAGAATCAGAGGAATTTGACAAGTGAAAGACTATAGAGATGTAACCTTCAGACAAACCGATATGAAGATGTTGGTCTGTTGTGAGCCGAGGCTTAAAGTTGGTATAAAAGAATGGAGCAGCCACAGAGTTCACCGGAAAGAAGAGAGGACAGCAGAAAAAACAGGAAAACAGCAGAAAACAAACAGGAGTCCCAGACATTGGCAGTGCTAGTACGTTTTAATTATTAATACTCAATATGTAGCTCTTTGTTGAGCAAGACTTTGTCCTAATCCAAAGGATGGAAAATCATTGGACAATATAACAGATATATACAAGCCTGGTCTTTCTCAGGTTTACCGCTTGATGTGAGCACCAAGGAATCGTCACAGCAAAAACATTCAGTTCAATAGATCATTGAAAAATAAATGTCTGCACTTCTGTTTTAAATCTGTCTAATGCTACTATCATGTCGTGGTACATTTTATTTCAGGTTCTCACACCGTGAGAATCTCCAGCTGTCCTATTCCTGCTCCTATATTACTTTATTAAACAAGAGTAATAAAACTTCTAAAATTCAGTCATAAATTTAGTTTTATTTTACAAGCTGTAGTTACTGTAGTAATTCCTCCTTTTACATAACTGATTCTCAATGCATTATGTTTTTCTCACAATGTCTGTATGTTAGGGACAAAATGACTAATCAGATTAATTGAGTATTGAAATAATAGTCAACTAATTTAGTAACCCATTAATTGTTAACAGGAAAACAAAGACTCAAAAAGGTAATTTCATAAAAACATATTCAGAGCAGCAATTAAGCCAAAGCTATACAGAAATATATTGACATTTTGCATTAGAATGTGTTACAGCCAATACCCTTAAGTTCTTTAGACTTATGCCATGTTATTGCATTTTAGGCAACAAATGTTTTTATTTTCACATTTAGAAGGAGTTGGATTAGGTGTTTATTTTTAACATTTTACAAAAAAGACTTGCATGGTTCAATGGCAAATCTGCAGAATGCACCAACATTTCTGATCTGATTAATCGTCAGAATAATCAATTACTAAAATAATTGTTAGCTGCAACTCTATTGTATGTGAAAAAAAAAATTCTCCCTGTTAACCTACAAAATTTTGCACAAAATTACAGCAGCAAATGCATCCCTGGAACCTGTAATTTTCTCTTGATTGTCTGTTTTTATTTTCATTCAGCGCGATGCAGGCTCATCTGGTCAGCAGCGTTAGCCAGTAAGTGCCTTAAGCAGAGTCACGGGCCAAGTCGTGGAATCGCTGTGTTACCGTTTTATCACTCCTCTGCAGATTAGCTGAAGCAGAGGATAATGAGGTTTGTAGGACTGCGCCAGCTGTTCTAGGCTAGCTGCAGGAATCTCTGACATCAGACCTGCGCCGTCCCTCTTCTGTTTTGTTGTATGTGTGTGTGTGTGCGTGTGTGTGTGTGTGTGTGTGTGTGTGTGCGCATGTGTATAATGAAATCCCCCCCCGAACCTCATGCCTTCTTTCAGTCCCCTCCAGTAGAGCTAAACTCAGTGCAGACATTCTGCTGAAGGTTTATCCCCAGACTTGATCTCTCCACCTCCTCACAACAACAGCACCCCCTCTGGGAGTCACCGGCGAGTTCGGGCCAGTTTGACCCATTATTAGCCCCTTGAAGGGGAAAGAGAATCACACATATTTTCGCGCAGGTTTTATTTTAAGGTAAACCTGCTTCAAGCAATGGATGTTTGAAGGAAAATGACCTGTTAGGGTTGGAAGCCAGAAACTCACAGAAGTTAGGCCTCAAGGAAAACAGAGGAGGGCTTCATCAGAGCAAGTCCAGGCAAACAGCAGAATGTGAGCATTTAGGGCAGCGGAGTCAAACTCGTCTTCATCTTGGGCCATGTCAAGGTCATGAATGCTCTCAAAGGGTCAGCTGTGCCAGAATGTATTTGTACAATCCCATTAACAAACTGTTAAAATATGATTGGTGTCTCTCCATTTGATGAGTTCTTCTTCAAATGAACCGGTATTTAACAATCCGTCCAGGATTACACGATTGCTTTTGGGATTTTTCTGCAATAAAAATCAAAGATGTTGTGTTGCTAATTTGGAAATGTTTGCAAGGAATTTTGCGATATTTTCGCCTTTGTATAACGGTAAATATGACTTTTTGTTACTCGCCACATCAAACACACACTAGTATAATACCTGCGAGTGGGAGTTAGCATAAAAGTCTGACATTTTTGATTCATTAAATTTGCAGCTCGCAGTTATGGATTAGCGTGAAAAAATACAGAGATCTGTTTATTTTGTGTGAATGTCTGTGATCGCAGAATCGCAAAAAACTGAAAGGACAGATAGATGTAATTTGTAATTTTCTTTGATTTGATTGATAAAGTAACATTTAAGTAGGCGTGGGCATTTATCGTGTTGTACCGGCTAAATTTCTTGTGATAAGAATTTTGATTTATCTTCATCACAATAAATACCTATCAGTGATGTTTAAACACCTCCCCTAAAACTCTCCGTATTGTCTCAACTGTTCAATAAAAGCATCAATAAATATGTATAAATTTGAATGTTACAAACCACACTTCTTTATGTGGCTGGTGTCCTAAAGAAGTGCATTAGAAATGGGAATTATTTTCAACATTATTTGTGTTTGTGGGGCTCTAATTGCTGTGACACAGTCATACTGTTACCTAAAAAGAAGTAGAAAATAGTTCTTATTGTCACTTTATCTTTTTATCATAATGGTATCACAAATACTGTGATAAAACTTTAAGTCCATATCATCCAGGTTCCAGTTATGAACGATTGTCAGAGTCACTATTTGTCCATGCATGGCGCAATGAGGAACCTAGTTGGAAAAGGACTTTACAGGACTTACAAACATTTATAGAGCGTTGATTTATGCTAACTTATAGCATAAATCACATGCTCCCGTTGTAACAACAGGCTCTGAAGATGGCTAAAACCCACTGAAAACAGCACTAAGCCAAAAAGAGTGAGGTGGGGAGTGTATTATTCTTTTGTGGAGTAATAAGAAGCCGAAAAACATTTTTCGCATAGAAGAGGCTCCAGCGGTGGACCCCTGGAGGGCTGTTACACAACCGTGGCTCTCTACATAAACAGTCTCCGTTTGAAGTGAAAAAGGATATTGGATTCCAAAGATGAGATCACTTC
This sequence comes from Poecilia reticulata, assembly GCF_904066995.2. Taxonomy (NCBI): domain Eukaryota; kingdom Metazoa; phylum Chordata; class Actinopteri; order Cyprinodontiformes; family Poeciliidae; genus Poecilia; species Poecilia reticulata. The sequence continues at coordinate 6,265,712 of NC_088835.1, forward strand.
CCTTTGTTACTTTGGTTTGAGAAATGCCGTGTTTCAGCCAATTAAGTGTGTGGACAGCCTGGTGGAGAAGACGAGGAAATAAAAGTCCCCGTTCCGTGCAGAAAAGGCCTCTCTGTACAGGTGGAAGCCGGGGGAAGCCAGGAAACGTGAAATTCCTTAATAGTTTGCTTTTTATTGTTTTTCCGAGGTCGTCTGAGCTTTGCTTAAAACGAACAACTGCAGCCTCGACAGCACAAGGCTGCTTCTTGTTCATTTGCCGCAGTCGATTCAATTCGAGCCAAAAATACTTTATCCTAAAGGGAAATTAAATGTTGTGACTCATATCATCAAAGTAAATTCGTTATGGACGGTGAAGCTGCGGGCGGGAGGGATCTCCGGTAACAGTCACTCTTGCAAGGAAGAGTGACTGCTGTTGCTATCACAGTCTGAAGGATGTCATGACATGCTGACAGCTCAATATCCAGGCATCAGACACCACATTCTGCAGCAACGTGTTCTGGATGACACCATCAGTTGTTGGCAAGCACTTCTAATCCACCTCATTTGCTTTTGCCTCTTTCAAATCTTCATAGAGATAATCCTTGTTAATTATATGTAAAATCAACTTTTTTGAGCTTTACATCTCGTTATGTTATTCTGTCATCCAAAACAGACCTGGAGTGTTGCTTTAATACTTTCATGCATGTTTGAGAAATCCTTCAATCTCCTTGGCAACCATTCAGCTGTGCAAAACGCCTGGGTGGACTTAGCCCTGCCTTCGAAGACAAAGTTCCTCCTTTGAGCTCCAGTTTCCAAGCTTCCACCTCACAGCTCCTTAAGACTAGCCAGCAGCAATTAGCAAACACTAATTGGTGAAACTGCAAATCTGCTGAGCTCATTACAGGAGCTCCCTCTCAATGAAACTCTGGTAAAAACATAAAGGGTTAATAGAGGAGCCATGTTGTGATGACTTCCTGAAGGCAGAGCTTCAGAAAGAGCAGGAGTTTTTAAAGAGACAGAGGCCCAATTTCAAGACAATAAATTACAAAGTCAAATTTCTTTTAAGTCACATTTGACATATTAACCAATTTATAACAAATGAAGGTAACAGTTGCTTTATTGTTGCATAAAATTGAACTATGTGCCTGAAAAACACACAATACTGCCCCATTAATTATAATCAATGGGAGAGATGATAATGGACAATCCTCTAGAAAAGGATAAGTCCAAGTGACATCAGAAATTCGTGGCACTACAAATTGTTCTGTTTGTAATGTAAAATACCCAGATTTCATTTAAAAAAATTAAAGTTTAAAGGGCCACATATTGTACATATTGGCCCTTTAAACTTACTACATTTTTAGGAATATACACAGAGTTTATTTTAATGCAATACTAAGTATTGGTAACACAATTCTGAATCTGGAAAAAAAAAATCAGGATCAGGTTACCACTAATTTTAAGACTTTATAATCGATGAGACTTAAAACAGGTTTGTCACTTTTCACCTGCCTGAGGCACAAAATAAATACTTGATTTCAACTGACCTGGTTTAGTCATTGAAGCCAAAAGGAGTCATTATGTTACAGCTAACACCCTTCAGTTCCTTAACGTCACACCATCAAAACTGAGAGCTCAGAAAAACACTGCAAAACACTTGTTGAAGTTGAACAAACAAGCAAAGACTCTAAGCTGCTCTAGGCTCTCATGTAATAAATAAATCATACATCTTAGATAAACATCCTTTTAAAAAAGAAAAAAGGCTATTTTGACTGGGGCATGATAAATGAGTCACTATCGCGTCATATTCAGAAGGTAAAAGCGTGATAAGATCGTCCTCTGGGATTCCATGTCAATCAGCAAAAATGCAGAGAGCGCCCGTCCCCCCCCCCCCCTCCGTCCCGCAGCGCCTGCTGCTCGCAGCTGCACCAAATGCAAAACAGAAGACATGCAGCAGTAATCTGCCTATCAAAAAAAAATGTGGCAAATCACAACGTGGGATTGATTTAAATACGCTTTGACTCTGAAAGACAGAAGTCCCACACTCGAGGAGTTTTAAAATAGAAACTAGAAACTTCCTCAGTGAATCGCGAAAGCAGCAGGCGTAAGGGAACCGTTGGGAAAGCCAACTCTGGAGACTTTTCAGCACAAATCAGATACACATGCTACACATGCTAGCATGCTAGCTGAGGACTTTGTAACAAAGTATTCCAGCGAAAGCAAAGGAGTAGTTGAACTCCGTGCAGTGTCCAAGATTAGAAAAGGGTCAGAGAAAGTTGTGGTCCAAGAGTTTATCATGTTATTTTGTTTTATTCAATTATTTAAAAAGATACAAATTGTTCATTTTGTCGGGTTATGAAAGAAAGAGACGATAGAAAAACTTAATAACAGAAACATTTTCCGATTACCAAACTTTTAAGTTTTATCTGTTTCATTCTTCTGTGTATTTTCTAAATGTTTATCCTGAATTAAACAGAATGGATGGAAAATTCCCCTTTTTATCTAAAAAAAAAACAGTTTCTTCCTTCTTTTTTTATCTTGTCAAAGTCTGAAGTTTGCTTGAATTATTTTTCAGTGGAAGGCTATTGTGAAATCCCACATGGCACACTTAAAGCCCAAAGCTTCAAGTTCAAATGCTAATCAATCAAATATTCCAGCTATTCAGAACATTTCTCCACTTTACATAAATACGCATCTCTTTTGAGAAGTTACACTGTTCCTATGCTTTAAGTTCCATTTCAGGAGATGCCAGAGTGAACGTAGTTTTCTGTGGCTTGTATGCAGCACAAAGTGAAGCAAAGCTGCCCCTCCCCAACCTGTTGCTGTTTGTTCCTGGTCAGCAGGCTTAAAAAGAAGAATACTCCCTTGTAAGTCAGATTAATTTGAGCTGCTTGGAAACTATTCTAGCATGGAAAAGACAAACAGCTTCAGTTTATTGAAACTGAAGCTGTTTCAATAAACATCTTCAAAAAAAAAACACTGCCTGTCACTCTTACTGAGGTATTTTGGGTGATGATGTGTTAAGCATGATGACATATAAAATACACCCATAATCATCAAGTGAGAATTTTACAAAGAAAAAAGAATCTCTTTCACCAACCGGGAAATTTTAGTACCTTTCAGATTTCTCGTACATGAGAATAATAATAATCTAGCATTTTACACAATCATATAAGTACAGTAGATGAGAGATCGGGGTATAAATCTGCACATGCCAACAGAACACGCTCTAAATAATTGCTCTTAAGTGTTCAGAAAAGAGGTTTAGTTGGAATGCAGGTATGGCGTTCCCCAAGGCTGTGTGCTCAGTCCTCACTCAGTGACTGAGTATTTAACAGGCTGTGAGAGAGAGGGAAGACATGCCGCAAAGGTCATCGGACAACGACCTGTGACAGCCACGTCTGAGGCCTCCCTAGATGGGTTGTGTGCTCTGCCCCACAGCCACAACCTGTCTTTTATGATTTTCACACGCACGCACACACACGTCTACACACCACCAAGCACCATCACCATCAAATTTTGGGATAACACAACTATGGCTTCACTCCTTATTTGAAGCGTCAAAATCGACTCACATTGACGTAGTCGTACGACATAAACTGCGTCATCTTTTTTGCAGAGAGACGTCCTTCCTCTCTGGGGGTGTTGTGTGACTGGTCAAATGTTTGTGGGTGTGTTTTATGTAGAAATGCACTCAGATAGTCTGCTTCCACTATCCAGTTTTTGTATCCGCAGGCAACAATGAATACCAGTATATTTGTAAGATTCTTCATAAAAAATACCATCAAAGATTGTCAAATGGCTAAGAAAAACTCCTGAATGGAAATTGTAAAGTCGTTTTTGTTTCATTTACCAATTTACGCGTCAACTGTCCAGCTTCGGCAGAAGTATGGGAGAGCCTTAAGATGAGCATGTAGTTACAATCCTCTACAAATAACCAGGCGATTAGCATCTCCAAAACCAAGGAGACGATCAGGGTCTTCATGAGACAAAATAAATACGATCATGGTCTTCATGAGACAAAATAAATACCACGCTCCGCAACAGGTCAGTAGTGATTCAGTAAAAAAAAAAAAACTGTCCTCAAAATTTCTGGAAAATGGACTCCAAACATGACTAACGTGGCAAAAAAAAAAAACGATAATCAGCGAGATTTCTATCAGATCCTGAAAGACTGGAGTCATCATAGCAGCTGTTTCTATCTGGCAGCTGACAAGATGACCCAACAGAGGTCATCAAAGTACCACAGAAAATCATTAAAAACTGGACACTGCTAAACATGTACAGGACGCGGTGCCTGCAGCGTGCAGCTACATAATGAGAACACTTGTCACACCCAGGATACTTTCTCTTCACTTTGCTGCCCTCAGGGAGGAGCCTCAAGTCCTCAAAAACTCGTACATCCAGATTTAAATTAAGCTTCTGTCTGGGTGCTGCAAGGACAATGGGCTTGAAGAACTGATGCTTCAATGTAAGATACATTGTTGGCTGCTTTATATAAATGTGTATTTTATTTAAGTCTTTTTAACATAAAATAATCATGACATCCTACCTATTCTGTTTAATGTGCCGCTAGGGAATCGTAATTTAGTTCTACTTTTTACAATGAGAGTAAACTGAATCAATTAAACATGTAAATGTTAATATATTAAGTAAATATTTTTAATTTTTAAACTAATCATGTGCAGAGTTGCAGGGGGGATAAAGCTCGTCTTCATACCTGGTTTCAGAGGTAATGGTACACCCTGGACAAGCCCCCACTCTATCACATCAGACAGCCAGCCATGCACACACTCACCCACACCTAAGGGCAACGTCTGAGTAACCAATTAACAATCATGCTTTTGGACTTTGGGAGTACTTTAAGAGAACCAACACACGTATGAAGACTTTATGAAGAAAAAGTCCAGGTCGAGTGTCGAAGCGAGAAGCAACAGTTCCACCAAGCAGCACAACATAACACACAGAAAGGCAAAGATTTTGACCATTAACCTATTAAATAAATAGGCTTTCCTCTATAAACGTCCCTATAAGCTCACAAATAGGACGTGTGTGTAAATTTTCAACAATACTCGACAAAATAACTGTGAGAAACTCTTCGTTACACTCCAGTACCCAGACAGCAGCGCGTGAGTCATAAAGAGACCTGCTCAGCATTTCCTGCAGACGGTCAGCAGACGGTGCGCGGCAGGTTGGACCCAGACACACCTCTTTCTGACCCACACTGGCTCTGCCGTAATTTCCCTCTGCACGGAGCGGGATTTAGAGGCAGCAGCCATGTTAAGCTGTACCGTAACTTCAAAACACAGCTGAATACAGCAAGGAGGAAAGCAGTAGCAGTGGATTTAGGGTCCTTACTTTATGAAGTAACTGGCTCCTTCGTCCGTAAAGCCTTCCTCCCATCCCGGTGGCAAGTCTGAAGAAAAAGAAAAAAAGAAAAAAAAAACAGACTTGTAGTTGAAAGTTTGACACTTACGTGAGAAGCAGAAAAGTAAACAGAACGGTCATAAAGATAACAGGTGAAAGTATTTTTGCCCAGCCGGCTAAGCTAGCTACCAGAGCGGATCATGTGTCCGGAGTTTACAGGTTCACTGGAGCGGGGATGGAGCCAGGTGGTGTTCCGGGTCTCATCGCTGCAGCACGGGCAGAGAGCAGAGAAAAACACCTGTTACACCGCCGGAGCAGGGGAAGGGGGGCTGGTGGGGAAGATACACCCCGGCAACTCCCGTCAAACCGGGACCGACGGCGTCGGAAATTCCTCACGCTGACACTTACTTGATGAAGAAAACCCTTCCGTCCCTGCAGACACCGTAGGACCAGTGTTCGGGTAAGGTGTCCCGTCCGAGAGGCGCCGCCATGATCCGTCCGCAAGTCCTATTTCATCTCAGTCCCTCTCCATGGAGTCTCTCGGGAGCTCAATGATCACTGGTGGAGCTGGCGCTGCCTTCAGGGACTCATCTCACTTCCGTACATCCGACAATCGAAGTCTGAACATGCTCAGAGACCCCGACCGTGTCTGCACACAACAGGTTTATGCAATGTATCTGAATAGGAATAAGGCAGCTTTCACCACACTGCATGTAATAACTATTGTTATTAAAAGGAGATCAACTTCTGTTCAGGTTGCTGATATTTCTGTTTCAATTGACCAATAGATGCAATACATTTTACAGAATTGACATAATTATATATTTTCTTTGACACAGTTTTCCATATATATATATATATATATATATATATATATATATATATATATATATATATATATATATATATATATATCGTCAGTTTCTCAGTGCTGCCAATATAACATAGTATTTTTTAGAATACAATAAACTTGTCTGTAAGATTTATTGTCATTTTGTTTTTGATGCATCTTTATGGTTCTGCTAGACTAAACACCCACCTAATTTATTTCTCACTATATTATACATGACTTACACGGATAATATAGCTTATTATACTGTCAGTATAATAAGCTCATAGCAGTTTACAAAATTTTGGGATCAGGTAGCTAGCTTGGTCAGCTGCTTACTCTGCTTTCCATTTGAAGATTTAAAGGGGCAGTATTATGTAAAAAAAAAATTTCTGAACTTACGTTGTGCTATCATGTTATCCCCTCATCAAAAACATTCCCGGAGTGTTTGCCTTTACTCTTTCATGCATGTTTTGAGAAATCCTTTAATATCCTGTGGCAACCAGTCAGCTGAGAGAAATGCCTGGGTGGACCTAGCCCCGCCTTCGAGAACAAAGCTCCTCCTTGAAATTGAAGCTTCCACCCTCACAGAGCAGCCCTCCTTCACGACTCCCCCACTCAGCTCCTTCAGACTAGCCAGCATCAATTAGCAAACACCTGATTTAACTGTGCTTCAGTTGAGCTCATTTTACGAGCTGCTTCTCTGTGCAACGCTGGTAAAAACATTGTCAAAGGGTTAGTAGAGGAGTAATGCTGTGATGACTTCCAGAAGGCGGAGTTTCTTAAAGAGACAGGAGCCCAATTTTAAGACAATTAATTTATGAAGTAACATTTATTTTAAATCACATTTGACATATGCAGAATTTTTACATCAACTGAAGGTAACATAGTTATTTGATTGTTCTATAAAATGGAACCATGTGCCTGGAAAATAGATAATACTGACCCTTTAAAACTGTGCTTCCTTAGTGGGTGTAGTGATTGGGCTCCTTTAGTTTCCACACTATAAATATCCATGTTTTCTATGGCTATCTAAACTGCAATATTTTAAGCTATTTCTCTTATATGTAGAGCAAATGTGTGGTGCACCTTCTTTCAGCCAGCTGATCAGCAGTTTTCAACAATACACAATGTGTAAAACCCCAGAACAGTACGACTGAAAGTTTAAGCCATTTTAAACCGTAACTTGTGATTTGAATCATTTCTGCAGCAGTCCATCTGATCGTTTTTATCGTTTCCAGGGGTTTTCTGGGCCATTAGTTGCATCACAGCCACAGGATTAAAGAACAGAGGTCCGTCCTTTGAGTGTTATTCTCAGGTGTAATCTGTAAAATGAAAAAAAAAAAGTGCCAATTTTCACCTTTTTTTTTTTTTTTTTTTTTTGAGTAATGACCAGTTGAGAGTTCAGTTCACTTAAAGGGTAAATGGCTGATCAGTGAGATCAAAGCCCCGCTTTGAAAACGTAAAACCTTGTTGCATTTTAAATTCTCTGCACACAAGCCGTGTCTCGTTCACGGCAGCCCGTTGGAAACTTTGCTTAGACCTCAGAGGTGAAGGTGCCTTGTTGTAATTCAGCTGTTCCAGAGGCAGCCCTCATAGATTTTACGTCATAAAACAAAGTGCGGGCCAGTAAAAGCGCCACATGATGGAAAACAAAGTTAAATATGCTTTTTGCTTCTCCCAAAGCAGCCCTGCTAAGAGCACAAAGGTCAGTCCTCGAGATTTCTGGAAGAGAAAGAGAGATGTTGTAAGTGCAAAAACTTTTTAATGCCACAAAATGACTGCAGAGGAAAAGGAAGGAAGTTTATCCTCAGCTACAAGCAGAAAGTTTATTCTGAGAAATTCTCTGCTGTATAAAACCACAGTATAGTTTTTATAAAAAGAAAAGTTAATTCTCTAACAACTCAAAATGTAACTCCTGTTCATAACTCAAGAAAAACATGGTTATAATGTTCCACAATTTGCCTAAAGTGATGAAACGTCCGATATGGATGTTTTCTTCATCCACTTCCTGTTCACTTTTCCAGCTCTTCCTGAGCCCTAAATATTAATGTAAACATGAAATTGCTTCATATTTTTAAACAGCACAGTCTTCTACATGCAGTATTTATTTCTCCCGGTTTTTGCCAACCGGTGGATGGGCTCACATGCTGAAACTGGGAAGTAAACAAACATCCAAATCGGTCCGTTATTAATAAAAAGCCCCAAAGATGTGTATATTTCCACACACGGGCGATGACTGTAGAACTGGGCTCAGCGCTAATGCTGGAACAAAACCACTTTCAAACAACATCTGTCCTTTAAAATAAATCTTACCAAACATTTTTAAAACAAAAGCTTCTCTTTTTCACATGATCTACATTTAAGACTAAAAAATAGTGCATTAGCGTAAGGAAAATGTTCCAAATAAAGTTGTCTATTTGTAAATTAATGCACATTATTTGTGCATTAATTGACAACCACTGAGGTCAAGCCAATCCTTTAAGCCACTGAGGTGTTACACCGGAGTAAAGCTGATGCGCTGATTACCTTGTCAGCTGAATTAAAGTCAGAGCCATCTTTGATGGTTGTGCAGGTTGTCCATTTATTGATGCCAGAAATGTAGTTTTTACAATGATTGATCCATCAAAACACCTGCTGACAGCTTCTAGCATTCAGCGTTCAGCATTCAGCATTCAGCATTCAGCGTTCAGCGGTCATAAAACTGTTTTCCCCTTTCGGGTGGAACACCTGTCTTCACCAACAAAGGTTCTTATCAAATAGACCACTGATGACCCATGTGACCTAATACCCTTCCACAAATAGGTTCATTCATTATCTGCTCTTACAACCACTATGAACTTTCAAAATAAGTCTTATGAATGTCTTTTTTTTGAAAAGGGGATGAGGGGGCTGAAACGATCGGAACTGGGTCGCTAAGACTGCAGTGAAAAAGTCGTGGATATTTGTCCCTATACGAGTCACATTTGGGAAAAACATAAAAAATCAAATCAAAATTTGGGTCACATTTGCCTGCTGTGTGAATGGAGCCTAAATTTCTTCAAAAAGATTCTAGTTGTTATTACCATAATTGCCCTTTTTTGATTAATGAATTAGTTTTTTGAATTTGAACTGAATTTGAAACTTTAAATATATATCTGTGCTCTCATTTATATCTAATTATCTCTCTTTTGGTTTACTCTGCAGAGCAACAGGAGACGTTTGGGAAATCCAGGAGGAGCTCAGAGGAGGCCTGCTGCTCGGCCATGTTGAGAGGAGCCAGATGAGGCGGCACAGTCACCCAGGAAGGAAGCCTCCGTTGTGACTCCATTAAAGGTCTACCGGGCATGACCTGCTGGGCACATGATTATGGAGGAGGCTGGATGGGATCTGCGAGCTGGAGCAGGTGATTCTGTGACTTGACGGATGCTCGGCAGCTTTCAAGTTCAAGGTCAAACATCCTAACAGGAAATAGAAGACAAGGTGATGGTGCAACCAGAAATTGACATACAACGAATGAAAAGAAACATACATCTGATTTTGTTATGTCTCTGTTTGAAGTCAAATCAGGAAGTAAACTGTGGAGCTGCACACAGGTCTGGTTCAATCTTGGGAGCAATTTCCAGATGCTTGAAGGTGCCACTTTCATCTGTTTAAACAACTATAAGCAGTGGTGGGAAGTAACGAAGTACAAGTACGTCGTTACTGTACTTAAGTACAATTTTTGTGTATCTGTACTTTACTTAAGTAGATTTAATAATGGGTACTTTCTACTTTTACTCCACTACATTTTACAGTAAGTATCTGTACTTTCTACTTCACTACATTTCTACAAAACTGTCGCGTTACTCGTTACATCCAAGTCACGTTGCTCTTTTTTTTTCGTTAAAATGTGAAGTTCAGGGATTTAAGGTGGCGCCGTAAAATCCGAGCAATAACGTGACTTAGTGTCTGTTGTCACCCATCACCTCCACCTTTACTCGCACGCGCAGCTCCAGACATGCGCAGTGGTTTCCTCTGAGCGGGCAGTAATATAATATAGTAATATAGCGCTGCATAAATCATAGCTATGGCGACATGTAAAATCAGCAGCGCTTCGCTTTCACAGACGGCGGGACTTCGTCCAACTTTTAGCGTCACTTGGAAGGAAAGCTTAAAGAAAGGTAAGCTATGTGGACGTGATGCTAGCAAAGCTAGCTGTACAGAGAGACATGTTGCATCTGCGATGAAAAACAGTTGTCACTCATGCGCTGAATTACTGTGTGGAGGTGTTGACTGACATGTCGCAGATATCTGACAACGCTGTGACCAAAGTGCAATATAGTGATGACATTCAGGAACGACCTGATTCTTCTGGACGGATCTTGACCAAGTCCTATAGTGCTGAAACCTCACTGAGATCCGTTCTTTGTTCTTGTAATGCTCTGCGTACACTGCAGTAGCTATTTTATTTCATTGAAATATCTTTATATTGGCGAATAAATAAAACGAGAACGTAGCAACACAGAGCATGCTCATTGCTCTTTGTTTTCATCTCCTGTCATGGTGGCAGACGTTGCAGCAGGAGGGAGGATGAGAACAGTCATGGTGCTCCTCCTGCTTGGTTACTTGTTGCTTATTGGGCCTTGGACAGTGTTCATAGTTGAGCGTTGTTAATTGCTATGTTTAATGGTGCAATTTCTGACATTGGCAATATGGGCAACCACCCAGGGTGTTATTTTTTTAGGGATGGCAGGAGACCTCTGTGTATTGTGGCACAGAGATGAAAGCAAAACAGAATGAAGAAGAGTTTGAATTGTTACTGGTTAAATTTATTTCAGCTCTAAGTATTTCATATCTAGGTGGTTTTATGGGAAAGTGGATCTTTCAGATCAATTTGAGAAGCAATTTTGATAGGTAAATTTAATGTTATTGTCATGTAGCACAGGGTGCTGGTTTTGATTTGGTCTTGGGTTCGGTGGTCTAGACTACAACTCTGCTACGAGGCTCCTTGGTTCCATGTCCTCCTCTGCCAGTTGGATTTCTTTCAAAATAAATGTGTGGCAAAAAAAGTGAAGTTCATGTTATGTTAGGACAGGAGACGAGATGTTTCCATCCCTGAAATGATGATGCATAGAATCGCATATCTAAGTCTAAACTATGTTACAGAGTAAACTCAATAAAAACAGGCTTTATCTGTGGCTGTTCATTAAAATGGCACATTATTGATGTATTGAAATTAAATACGATCGGTACACTTAATGATATTAGCGATTAGGTAATGCAGCAAGTACTTTTACTTTTAATACTTAAGTATTTTTAAAAGCCAGTACTTTTTTACTTTTACTTAAGTAAAATGTTAATGTGGTACTTTGACTTTTACTTAAGTACATTTTTGTCTGTGTATTTGTACTTTTACTTAAGTAAATTTTTTGAGTACTTTCTCCACCACTGACTATAAGTAATAATAGATGAGGAGGGAGACCGGTTCTGTCATCAAATATGAATGTGTCTTGGTCCAAAATATGGAAACTGACCACAGAACAAATTGCAAAAACATTGTGGAGATGCTGCTGAAGCTGGTAAGAGTAACATACGCAAAACTTTGTTGATATTCGATTAATGTCGAAATATCACAAGTTCGCAATTACAATGTTTCCATTAAATAAGAAACGCAATTAAAATCACAGGTGAATAAGTTTGTTTACACACATAAGTCATTAAAAACCATGCTGCATCAGTTTATAACTACACTACTTCCCGTCGTCTTCTTCGTGGTTTGCCCAAGTAGTAACATCCGTTGTTGATCATGTGACTTGTTACAGGGAAAGAAATTGGTCCATTGCAGTTTTGTGAGATAAACCAATTTAGATATGGCCAAAAAAACTCTCATCCTGGTGTCAAAATGTTTTTTTTTTAAGTTGGGTTTTGTTTTGTTTTTCGAATTTGTCATCAAGCATATTTTGTAAATGTCAAATTATGCAATTATATGGTCAGTGGAAGCGCAGCTACTGAAGAAGAAAGCCAAATTACAGTTTGCAAAGGAACACAAGAAGAAAGATCTTCATTTTTGGAGCCATCTCTTATGGTCTAATGAAACGGAATTTGAACTATTTGACCATAATGACCATGTTACATCGTTTATTGTATTTATACATTTATAATTTATTATCAAATAAATAATAGACGAAAAAAAAAACTTTTGTAAGGGAATTTATTTTTGCTTATCCTGTGATCAGAATTTATCGCGGTTTCGTGATGGCACCGCGGTTTTGAATCCCCGCACCGAGTGATGAGTGACGATTAAAGCGTCCATGATTGGCGTTTACCCTGCCAGCATAAGCATCGCTTCTGCTCTGACAGACAAGCCTTCATTACAGCCGACCTGCAATGTCATGTTTATTTTCAGCAAACATGCCACTGTCTGTCTGCTCATTACCACAAATACGATCCTCCATCAGCTGACTGACGCTGTTGGTTTTCGTCTCTCACCGGGAATTCTGAGCTGATAGGAATTTCATCTCCCAAAGTGTCTCAACATCCAGGTTGGGGCGCGTGCGGTGGCCTGCTTATGACAACATCCTGTCGCGCTCGCAAACAAGCCCTGTTATTTTGAAAGCCGCACCTGGAACAGGTTTTTTTTGTATTTTTTTAAGTACATCCTGTGAGTTGTTGTTATAGTTCCAGTCTCCTCGGCGATAACAGTCATTTTCTGAAGCGTGCAGAGCAGAAACCGGGAGGCTTTATTGACATTCCTCGCGGTGGCTCTTGTCTTTCAGCGCACTCTGCAGAGCTGCATTCCAGTGTTGCATTGATCAATATTTTATATTATAACAGCCCGAAAGACTCCGCGAGAAGCAAAAGATGCGCGTGCTGGGCGGAGGGACAGTTATACCCTCCGATGTCAAACCGGGTCTGGTTTGTTGTTTACAGCTCATTACCTCGGTTTTATCGAGCGTCTTCAGGGGGTTTGTAGTGTTTCAGGGGTTTTTTCTTCTTCTTTCGCCTCTGCAACAGGTAGACCGCGGCTATGTGCTATATGACAGAAACTATAGTGAGAAATTATTCTGAATAGTTTTATTTAGACTAGATTCCTAACCTCAGTATCAGTTACTCTGTAGATTGGTTGTCGTTTTTCTTTAGTGTGTTTTCATCGAGGTTTTCAGTGGCAAATATGATCAATGACTTTATGTACATTTTTATATTTATTTTAAATATTCAAGTTTGATAATTGGGAAACAACATAATCAATATTCCTTACAGCTTTCTACAGATTTGATCTCTTGTGTATTTTATTCCAAACAGTGAGAAGCTTATTGATTAAAATAAATAAATAAATAAAACGATTTAAATCAAAGTGTGTGGGACCTGGGGTATTTTGTTGTGCTGCCCCCTAGTGGACAGAAATGTGAAGCGCTGCTGGTTTAAACGAGTTCGTCCTTGGCGAGCTTTGAAAATGTACAATTTTCTACATTCTAGAAAGAATTTCATGGGCCCATCCCACATGCTCACCTCTGCTGCTACAAATGTGAACTGTAAACATGATATCTTTTTAAATCAGTCCATATAATTTTTTTTATTCACATTTTTAAGAACCACTCCGAGGGGGCTGAAGACCTTCCTCTGCCTCTGGAGACGGAGCCAAATGCAGGCATGTTATCCACTCATTAGTCATCATGATTGACTGCAGCTGATATTTTCTCTATGCCAGCATTAAAAATGATTTGTTCAACTGCACACAGAGTGCAAAAACCTTCTAAAAAGGAGAGAACAGACATTTGGAATTTCTTTTGAAGCCACTTCTGAATAACTAAACTCTAAAAGACCGGCAGTTCCAACAAGTGTGTATGAGAACAAATAGTTCAAAGTGTGATCTACACACCTCTAGCTACTCCAAAACAATCCACCAGACACACACCTACGGTTTATGTCAAAATCCCATTTTTGTTATTGTCGTTCAGACGCCGTGTGCCACCTCTAAAACTCATAGTTTGTGAGAGCTTCATGGGTGTGCTTTGGTGAATCATTTTGCATGTTCGGGTTTGCGTGAGCGTCGTATGTAAATACATGCTAACAAGTGAAGCCCGAGCTCACATCCCCATGCTGTTTCAGGCTGCAGTAGAAGCAACTTCCTGAAGTGATGCTCCACACGGAAAGGTTTACGTCGCTTTTAGCTAAAGAGAGCTTAACGTTTTCACACAAACATTCCTTGCACGAGGGAAGAGTCACCTGAGCTCTCGGTTCCACAGACCCAACCTCAACCAGCTCGGCCTGCCTGGACATGGCTTTGTGTTGTTGACACGAACAGGCATCCAGCACACATCCTGTTGGGGGAGGAGACTATCAAAATCATTGCACACAAAAGTCATGAGATCCAAAAAGTGAGAGCTGATTTAAATCAATGGAATATCAGTTCATTTCAGTGAAACTACAGTCTGCCGGGTGCATGGCTGAAAGATACAAAAATTCCTTAAGACCCCTCAGATTGTGGCATAAATGTTAGTGGTGGTACATAAACTGCAGTTAAAGGTATTCTGGAGACATTATCTGAATGGCAAATTCCATAAATCAACAGGAATGCAGAGATACAAAGCACCAACAGCTTACAATTTAACTGGATACATTTTAAAGGAGCATTATTATGCGTTTTCCAGGCACATAGTGTCATATTATAGAATAATCAAGTAACTATGTGAACTTCAGTTGTTCCAAAAATGCTGAATGTATCAACTTCAAATAAGTGTTACTTCCTAATTTAACACCTCAGAATTGGGCCTCTGTCTCTTTAAAAATTCCTGCTCTTTCTGAAGCTCTCTGCCTTCCGGAAGTCACTGCAACATGGCTCCTCCATTAACCCTTTATCAACGTTTTCACCAGCATTGCATTGAGAAGTAGCTCCTATAATGAGCTCAACAGATGATAAGATCCACCAGGTGTTTGCTAATTGCTGCTGGCTAGTCTAAAGGAGCTGAGTGGGGGAGGGCTGCTCTTTAATGCAGAAGTTCTGCTTGGAAACTTCAGCTGTGAAGAGGAGCTTCATCCTTGAAGGCTGCGACAGGTCCACCAGGGTTTTTTCCACACTGAATGGTTGCCATGGGAGGTTGGAGGATTTCTAAACCATGAATGAAAGAATCAAAGCAACACTACACATTGGTTCTGTGTAATGAAGTGGAATGATTTAGAGAGTCCCATTAGAAATATCCTAATGATGAAAAGGTTTATTACCTAACTTACTGGCTGCATCTACATCTAATTCTGGGTTATGAAATTAAAATTGAACCATGTCTAAATAAGATCTGCATTCAGCCTGTGCTGTTGATCTCAGGTCTGGTCTCAGATCTGGTGCGACTGCTCAGTTGGCCAGTGAAGAAGTTGGTTACCATGGAGACTGAATGCAGGCTGGAGAACAAACATTGCCGTTTTTTTTCTCCTTCTTTTGGCTGAGTGAACGTTTCTTCTCACATCACAGCAGACGTTTTCTAACTCAAAGGAAAACGTCCTTTGACATTCTTGTCATTGCTGTCTGTCTCTTCAGCAGTGGAGTCTTGTGCAGTGTATACCATAAAACCCATGATAAACAACGACTTTGAATATATGAAAAGGGAAATAAATTGACCAAACAAATTGACCTCAGTTTTTAACTTTACTGTTTTGCTTCATCGCTACAGATTCTGGTCATCTCAAAAAACACAAATGAGCATCTCTGTTGTGTAAAAAATCATTTCATGACACCCCATTTAACTGGAGCAAAACAACACCGTAGAAAGCAACCAAAATAAAATAAAACAAGACAAAAAAAACCCCAGATAGGTGCCAGCTGATGTGTTTATCTCTTTCCGCCTGCTGCTCAAGTGTTTGAATCAAGCTGCAGAGAAACAAGAATCACCAGGATGGGCAGTATCTTTCTGCAGCTTTCTGTGTGTGTGTGTGTGTGCGTGTGTGTGCGTGCGTGCGTGCGTGCGTGTGTGTGTGTGTGTGTGTGTCTGTGTGTGTGTGTGTGTGGATGGAGCTGGCAAAAAAAAAAGATACAAGAAAAACAAAGAAAGCAAACACACGGAAACAAGAGACATAGGGCCGGATTCAGGAGGCGGATTTTCTAGCCGCAGCAAACACTACGGGCCTCTTTCCACACACACACACACACACACACACACACACACACACACACACACACACACGCACACGCACACGCACACGCACACACACACACACACACAGGCACACACAGCCGGGAGAGAAAAACATGCAAATTTATGTCAAGTAACACAAACAATTTTCATAGTGTGTGAGGACAAATTTGAATAAAGTTGATGAATATCTTTGATGCGGATTTTTGTATGTACTGGCTGCAGTGTAAGTTTCCACGTTGTTTTGGATAGAACCATTCATTTCCATCCAAAACAACGACAACACTCAGTAAGTAAAAAAAAAAAAAAGCATAGACGTAAAAACTCGGATTTTAACCAGCAAAGCATCACAAAGGGGATATTAGATCTGTGCAATGTAATATAAAATGTACAAAAAATAGATTCCAGACTGTTATTGCTAAAAACAAAGAACACCTCACCATTCACCCAAACATCTTTGACATCTTTGTCAACATCTTTGACAGCAAAGATTCAGCTCTCAGAAAAAATGTCCTAAATCCTTAGAGGAGTGAGACCGTCTTCTAGTCAACTCCTGCAAACAAACAACACTGATCTTTTATAAACATCTCTGTTATCAACTTGAACTTTCAGAATGACCTCTGAACCTGTTGAGTCTGAAATTTGGTGTTGCACCTCTTATTGGAAAGACAGATGGTGATCATCATTGATAAGTGGCACTTTGGTGCCAGTCTATGCTGTGCTTAGTCTGGCTATTGAGAATTGATTCCAACCTGGGGGGTGGACTGTGCTGAGATTTTTTTGTTGTTTTAAGGTGATTTTGGCTCTAGTGGTAAGAGAGATAAGTAGGTA
This sequence comes from Poecilia reticulata, assembly GCF_904066995.2. Classification (NCBI taxonomy): domain Eukaryota; kingdom Metazoa; phylum Chordata; class Actinopteri; order Cyprinodontiformes; family Poeciliidae; genus Poecilia; species Poecilia reticulata. The sequence continues at coordinate 6,282,803 of NC_088835.1, forward strand.
AACAGAGAGAGAGGGAAGACATACAGCAAAGGTCATCAGGCTGGGAATCGAACCTGCGACAACCACATCAGGGACTAAGGATTCCTTATGCATGGTGTGCTTAACCCCTGCGCCACCACAGAACCTCCAGTGTCTAGATTAAAAATTTTACCCAATGCTAACGTTTGGCCTTGATCTTTAATGCGCTGGTTCGATGCTCTGAAGCTTATGAAATTGTCTACGACTGTGGACAACCACCCACAAATGAGCCGGCTGCTGATATTAAACACTTTTAACGGCTTCGTTCAGTTCCACCGCTGCCATTGTTAAAACAACAGGCAGATTACAATTTTAAAACAGTGCAGAAAATCAACGTCATCGATCACAATGTCTGTTTCTGTTCACTGATTGGCCCGCTTGAAATTCTACCAGAGACAATCCATTTTAATTGGAGAAACTGCCAGAAGGAGCACTAAAAAGAGAGGAGAATCAATCAGAATTTGGTACTTTTTTTTAATTCCCTTTGGATTCGTTTTTATGCATCAATCTTGGTGTAGAATCTGTTTTTACAAACTCCTCGGAGCTCGTTATCGTCTATAATGACTTCTAGCAAAACTTCATAATCACAAGAAAATGGCGATAAACTAAGAGTTTGATTTTCAATGTCCATTCCTTCAAATCTCAACTTAAAGTTATGGTAAACAGAAACTTCTGTTACAAAGATAAATGCCCATCAAAAACTACACAGCCCTCCCTTTGCTCTCTCTATGGTGTTGTAAGGTTTTCAGAGAAAATGCTTGAGAGTCCGAGCTCTTGTTTACAATCCGTCAACATCTGTTGAGTGAGCGGCGACAACAACCTCCCGTGGTAGAGAAATTCAGAGGGAGGTTCTGAGACACAGAAACCCAACGCAGACATTTCTGGCACTGTTCTCGCCCATTGTGCTTTATGTAAATGTATCTGTGAATAATGCATGACTCTGCTCCAAACAAACTCCGTGTGTTGCTTGTCTACAAGCCCACAGGCCGACAGAAGCTCACCGAACCAGCACTGGCATCCTGATTTCAGAAAGAGACCATCCAAATGATCACCTGAAGGAGAGTCGAAAGCTTAAAGCTTTAGAGCGTGAACTTTGTACTCTGTACTCGAAAGGAACTAAAGTCTCTCTCAAAAAAAGAGAGAGACTTGCAATTTTTGGTGTTAAGATTTTCGTCTCCACAACTCTGACAACTGAGAGTGTAAAAACGTCAATCCCAGAGGGAGTTTTTGTGTTCTAAGTATAGTGAAACAGACTGAATCATAACATTATGAATTAACATGTTATTTATCACAAGACGGCCATTTATATTGTGGAAATGGTGTGTCATAATGTGCCATTGTGTCTGTAAGAAACTACATTTCTGAAATGTCCAAGAAATCTAAAATATTCAAAGATTCAAGGAGCATAAACACTTTTAAAAGGCACTATGTCACACAAAATACTCCAAAAAATGATTTTCAGTTTAGTATTGCGTCTATTTGTAATGATCCGAATATCATCTTTTAATGTATTTACTCATTTAAAAGTTAGACGTACTGGTTTGCCAGTCGTTTGTCAAAGTGAAGTATGTCAACTAAATAGAACTAAAACAATAACACATTGTGCAGGTTAGAATGAACCTGGCGGACATTATTTTACATAAAAAATAATGTAAGTGTTCATAGTAATGTCTGGGTTTTAGGTACTTTTCATTTTCAAATGTGAAATTTCAATAAGACTAAAAAGACGTTTATTACAATAAGTTTAATATTTTCTTTCAAATCCAAACAACAAAATAAAGAGAGAAGAAAGACAGACTTTTTTCCTCTCTAGTAAACAATTTGAGGTTTTTCCACAGGTTTCGAATTAACTCACATGGCCAAAATAAATGGGAATCAATATCTGGGCTGTCACAGCAAGAAAGTGAAAACCATGTCAAAATTAAACTGTAGACGTGAAAAATCAACGTCAGAAAAAAAATTGTCAGGACTCTTCAGTAAATAAGGCTTATACTGTATAAAAACCACAGAATGCTTGTAAAATACTTTACACGTGCTGCAGCTAAATTTTGTAATTAAAAAGCCTTTTAGAATGTCTTACTAAACCTCATAAAAAAACCCCTTTTCTGCTTGACTCTGTCTCCCTCTAGTGGAGACTGAAGAGACGATGCGCTCACTATTTTTTTATCTGTCGGTTTTCAACCTATTTGACAAATGTTTCATCATAATATGGTCATGTTATCATCTCTTACGTCTTCCAGGTTGTCACTTGTTTAAAAAATATTTCATACCAAGAGATGATAAATCCTGAACGAAGCAGAGATACATTATGTAACCTGGTTTAGTTTTCTTGTTTATTTACTGTATAAGATTTTTGGAGAATTCTTCGTGGACTTAATGGTGTGTTAGTTATATTCTAATTTAAATAGATGTTTCAAAAATGAATGTTTCCCAGACAGTTTCCTGTTCTTTTTCATCGTCGGCTCTCACTGAGGGATAAGAACGTTGTTGTAAAACTGGCCACAAGGGGCAGTAGAGTCGCACGTTTTCATGTTGGCCAAAGAATATGCAAAGAGCTCTTAATCTGTAACTTATGCGACTGAGGAAACCTGAGAACATGGCCGAGATTAAAAATATCTCGTTTAGTTTTCAAAGCTGAACTTTGGTTTCAGTGCAATGATTCAATCACTCAGCGACGATGAAGTGTTTACTGTCACGTATCAGCCAGGCTGCTGTGCGCCCCCCAGTGGCTCAATGAGTGCTTTACATCCATTAAGCCCTCTTTTAAATCAACAATGTCGGACGCTGGGTGTGGGTCAGACACACGAAGCAATGAGTATTTTGGAAGTAGAAAGTGGTGCTATGGCTGATGTGCTGATGACTGATTACATCATTCTGTTGATTTTAAAAGTTGTAGGGTTTCTCAGAATGATATAAAAAGAAAATCTTCGAGGCGGTGGCTGAGGGGTTGAGAGGGCGAGCCGTATATGGAGGCCTCAGTCATAGACGCCAACCGTGATGATCAACAACCCACCATCCTGTCAATTAATGATCAAATAAATTCAACTAGAGCCCCAAAAATGCTACTGAACCCCATGAAGGGTCTGGCTACTCAAGCTTCCTGTAATTCTGATGCTCATAGAGAAGAATCAGAACAACACAAACTGCGGATCGATGGGATGGATTTGGCACCACAGGCTCTAACAAAGTGTCAGGAGAGATGTTCTTGTCTTCCCAGGAAGAACACACCAGCAGTCTAGAGCGTCTCCTGTAGTCTGCCTGTATGAGCTGCTGTCAGACACAATAGCTGCTTGTAGGTTGCATCATCACTTAATTGTGACCCGAGAGACACCCTTTTTCTGGCAGGCGGCTTCACAGAGGCAATCACATGTGTGTGGAGTTGCGTGTGTGTGTGTGTGTGTGTGTGTGCGCGCGTGTGCGTGTGTGTGTGTGCTAGCGAAAACCCACTGCCCCTGCTGTTGCTGAGTCTACCACTGCTGCAATCACCTGCAATCCTTTCAACGCCTCGCTGCTCCATCCCGTTGCCTAGAGACGGGGGTCGCCTGGGCCACCCGGTTTATGATACTGATGAGGAGGAAGACGCAGACAGAGATGCAAAGCAGGGTGGGTTTGAGAAAAGGAAGAGAGCAAAGGGTGGCCTTAATGAAGGTGCAGGAGGCGGTAGGTGGTGGTACTCATCTGGTCAATGTGGGGTCAAAGGTGAAATCACCTGCTACAGCCATCTGGTTGCAGTGGATTTAAACTGGACACTACATCTTATTCACAGTAGCTTGCAAAAGTATTTGTGTTCTTTTAACTTTTTTTTATGTTTTAATGCAACACATTAGGGTTTATGAGATCAACCAACTCTAACCAGTGCATTAAAGCAGTTGTAAAATTATAAATGTTCATTTTTTTATTTCGTTTTTGCAAATACAAATGTAAGAAGAGTCAAAGTCCAGACCTAGTCGTGCTTAAAATAACTGGAGTCCAACATCAATCACTAGTTTTGGAAATAAATTATATTTCCACATGTATGTAACAAAGTGGTTGTGTTTGTATTTATTCACCTGCTGCCACTTAAACATTTTGTTGTTTCTGTTCAATTGAATCATTGAGTTCAAAGGCGCGTGATCTTCACTGAGAGCGATCCATTGTTCTGTGAACGAACCAGTTGGCCTTTATTGTTAAAATGTTTGCTGGAGAAGTGCTGAAAATTGTAGGTTGCTCCGCTAAAATAGAAGCCGAAAGTGGAGAAAATAGAACAGTAAAGGACAGAAGCAGTTCCGGGGTGAAGGTTCACAGTGACCTGTGAGTCCTGGAACAATCAGAGGACAACGACCATCGTCACGTTGTTGAAAACAATCTACATAGTCCAAAGAGAGCTCGTGGAACATTAATGGACTAACATGAGAGCTTTTTTTAAATATCTTTTGAAAATTATTTTTAGTTAGACTGACATTTTCAGAGATGGGGACTATTTTTTTTATTTCATAGAGGAAAACTGCTTCTTAAAGACTCAACAATTGCTCAAGATATTTGCCTGGCAACAGTCAGCGACGAGTGGATTTCTATGTAGAACTGTTCAAAGCTTCCAGCTCCATAAAAAAACTGAAAGCTGTGTTTCAATGATTTGCTCTCTGCTTCCTTTAAAACCCGTTATGGTGCAAAGAATCATTGTTGTTTTCACTGTTTGACACTGAGCATGAAGGGAGGATGGTGTCGGGGTGGGAGCATCAGATGACATGTTGCTGAGTTGTCACAGCTGACGGCTGATTGCTCACCTTTGCACCACGTTGTCGGGGATGGAATGGTGCTGAGACGCGCTAATTGATTTCATCCCTCAGGAACATCATTTCATCATACTTGTGTTTTCAACACTTGTCTGATGACAGCCTTACAGCAGTTTGTATGCACAGAGGCTCATCAGGCCCAGTGGGAAAACGAGAAGCTTGTGAAAGAGAGAGAGAGAGAGAGTGAGAGAGAGAGAGAGAGAGAGAGAGAGAGAGAGAGAGAGAGAGAGAGAGAGAGAGAGAGAGAGAGAGAGAGAGAGAGAGAGAGAGGGAGAGAGACAAAGAAGGAATCGTGTTAAGAGTGCAAAAGGGCATGAAAAGGAAGTGATGAAGGAACCTTGTCCTCTGAAGGCAGGTGAAAAAAAACACGAGATCTGAGATTTTTCTTTGCAAAGATTGAAGAAGATCTTATTCCATAATGTGAGCAAAGATTTGGTAAAATTAGATAGACTTTTCAATAATAATACAATTAAAATACCTCTGCCGTCTGTATGTATACAACATTTCAGTGAGTGTTCCTAAAACGGCCTGTTTGACGGTAGGAGGCCTGGGGCTGAAGGTGTTCATTTCTCTCAGCTGTCATGGAGTCGCCCTCAATGTTTCCTGTAGATTTATAGAAGTTGCTCTCAAATCTGGTGAAAATTTCCACCATCGACATCAATTTAAAGACATTAACTCAGCTGTAAATGAAAATACTTGGATTTTTTTTTTTTTGGCACAGCATGGGTCTTTCCCTACTTCCTACTGCACATTGTCAGTCAGTCGGTTGAAACACTCTAATCTTTTTTTAGTTGTTATACATGAAAGCCGCATTCTGCCGACAGTCGTGGTGTGAACAGCGAAGAGACACCACTGGTCAGTCTTGTACAGGTAATGCTGTCTTTTAGCTACATTAAGCAAACTAAGTGACGAGCCTAACAACTATCAACTTGGTATATCCTCATCTACAAAAACCTAAAATTCTGGGAACGTTTTTTTGTTGTTGTTGTTGTAAAATAATAAATTAACTGTTTATATTAAGTACTACCTAAGCCTCATATCAAAGTAGAATTAAACTCAATGAGAATGTGGAAAACCACTCGAGTCATATGCGCAGCGGTAGAGCGCGCGACCTTAGGTAGGTGTATCATAACACATTAACCATAACGACGTCAACGCTTGCAGCATGTCTTCCCCCTCTCTCACAACTTAACATTCCTGTAAGAAAAAACCTTTTAAAAAAGTTCAATATTAACTTCCCAGTCACATATGGACGGGCAAAGCATTTAACCGGAGGTCGCTAGTATCTGTTAGTGTGATTGAGTGAATGTGGCTTTAGTTAGAAGTGGACGGTTTGGTTGTCTAGTTACATTTTTAAATGAGGCTCCATCATGTTAAACACGTGTTTTTGTTTTTTTCAAATTATCTGTAAACACCCTGGACATTTTACTCAAGGTCATATTTTGTGAATCACAGCGGTCCTTTTTTTAAAATTTAACCTGTGCATTAGATCTCCTTACACAAACACTTAATAGTTCACCTTCTGACTTTGCCCACCTTTTTAATCAGGATGATAAAAAAAAAAAACGCAAGGTACTGTGACAAATTTTATTGACTGAACAATGTAGCTACAATCAATTTGCTACCAACAAACTTCAAGCTACATGATGTTACCATGAGGAGCTGAGTGGGTCACATTGATCAAAGTGTTCCGAGTCTCGTCAAAAACTTGCCTTTTCACTCAACGTGAAAAGGCAGCGCTCAAAGTATAAATACACATAAAAAACAAGACAAAAGCATAAATATCAACGCAATAAATATATCAACAGCACAACACAAATTGCACCAGAAGTCGATGTTTCCATCATGCTTACATATATTTGTTCTCAAAACACTTTGTAACGTAAAGCTCTGCTTTCTGATGACATCATCACTCTCTATTTAAACCTCAACATTCACCGCTGTGGTTTCTGCACACATAGAAAAAACAAGTAGAAACTCTTCAAGCCAATGGTAAAAAATAAAGGACGAAAAGCCCCACAGAGCATTAGTTGGTTACATTACTAGGTCAGTATATAAGGCATACAAAAAAAACAACATTCCACACATTAATGCTGAGGTTAACATGAGAAAGTGTCGGTCAGTGCAACAGTTACACAATGTATAAAAAAACCTCTTGAGGTACAAAGTTGTTCAACTTGACACCGAACATTTAAAATGGCCTAACATCAAATTTTCTAATTGGCCTAAAAAATAACAACAACAAAAAAATCACTGTTGCATTGCAACCAATCACAATTTATTTTTTCATCCACAAAAGAAATGAAACATTCAGGACCCCTTCGTCTGATTCAAGGCACTGTCCAGGTACGCCCGCATCTTCTCCCTGTGAGGCTGGGTGAGGCAGTAGCCCACGGCCTGCTCCGTGTCTGCGATCCGCCTCCGGAAGCGGTCGCGGTCTCTCGCCAGTTCCTCCCAGTGACCTTTACGGGACGCCTGGCGGGCGAAGGGCCAGGTCCGCATGACGTGGACTTGGACCAGAGGAGAAAATTGCACCTGCAATAAAAAAAGAATGGGGAATTTTTTTTTTAACTTCTTTTAATTAGAGAACTTCATTAAAAATTTAGTTTTTTAAAGTTGCACTAATCTCGAGATGGAGCCATTTTCCTTTGATTTAGTGTCGATCACTCTAAATGGCGCTTGATGGGTTAGTTAAGAAAAAATAGCCAATTTAAAAGACGCAGCACATTTTTCTTCCCATTTATGTTATAGTCCTTAGAAGGAAACAAAGAGAACCAGTGGGTCATATCTCAAAGTATAAATATTACAAACTGAAAACTGTCCAAGTATTTTGACTTTGACTAGCTCTGCATATTCTGGTTTTGCAACACTGCTGAAACTTGACCTAGCCAGCACCACAGTCAAATTCTCCTGACTCGCTGGAGTCACATGACCAGGATTAGTCATGACGACCAGAGGCGTTGCTAATCGACAAAAACAAACAGCTCAGCTGAACCCACAGTGGCTGAGCATGTGTCACTGAAACAGGAAATAACTCTTATCTCTCCCTTTCAGTCATTAAGAGCAGACACTCCCTTTGTCCAGTTAACTTACTCAATATGATATGTTTTACGAGTTACACAGTAAAAATCTTCAAGGGCTCATAAAGGATATTTCTTTCTACTCTACTCTTCAGCTCACCGAGTTCCCCATCTTTTTTTAAAATCTTAATTGAAATAATAAAGTCTATGAACCTTCTTTTGCTTGGTGCCGGCCTTGTTTTCCGTCTTTCCCTCAGCAGGTAACCGAGACGTCGGCTCGGGTCTCTTCCACGGCACCAGTCTTTTGTCCTGATGGCGGTGCTGCTTTAACTTTCTGTCCGGCAGAGCAGGTTTGGATGCTTTTATCTGCTTCCTGGTCTTTGCGTACGGATTTGGATCGATGGGTTTGAGCGACGACGAGGTACTCTGGAGGCAAGCCTTGAAGTTCAGCGGGTGATAGGGGTCGTCCTTTTGGCCGAGAGATTCCCAGATCAGCGCTTCGTTGTCGTCGTCCTCTGATGGAGGACGACTGCTTTGCCTCTCTGTCTCGGCGTCGGTTTTGGGAGGAAGTGGGGGGAGTGAGGCTTGTTTACAAGCTGAGGGGGGTTTGGTTCGGAGAGAGGGGCTGCTGGTTGTGCTGGCAGTGAAGTATAAGGGGTTGTACGGGTCTTCTGGACTGCTGAAGAACTCCCAGAGCTTGTCGCTTTCCTCCTTGTCAATGTCGGGGCTGGAACACTCGGAGCCGGCCCAGCTGCTCCAGCTGCTCTCACTATCAGAGCGACACACCCACGCGTTCAGCCGCGGCGCCCCCGTCGACTCCTCACTGGCCTTCAGGTCTGCGTCGCCACAGGTTTTGATGTCGGTTTTACTTCTGCCCATTTCAGAGTTGGTCGAGATGCAGGCGGAGAAAAAGAAGGGATTGTACGGATCGCTGGATTTCGACAGAGACTCCCAAAGCTCCTTGCTCTCTTCGCTCTCGAACTCCACGACGTTGGGCTCTTCCTCGCTGCTCCACTGAGAGCTTCTGTCCTCCTCTGAAGTTTCCTGTTTGGAAGCTCTCTCTTTGGATTTGAAAGCTTTGTCGCAGCTTCTGAGGCAGGCGTCGCTGGAGCTACAGCCGTCGCTGGACACGAAGATGTTCCAGTCGCCGGGGAAGCCCATTTTCCAGGTGGACTGGTGTCCGAGCAAGAGGCCGTCGTCAGCGCCGCCCGTCCTGGACACAAAGTCGTCAACCAGGCCGCAGCACAGGTCGTCGGCACGCAGGCTGGAGAGCAGGGCCTCGGCAGTGGCCTTCCCGGCGAACGGATCGCCGACGTCGGCGCAGAAGTTGGAGAGGGGGTTGGAACCGCCGACCATGACGCCGTTTTCGCCGTCGAACAAGGATGAGAACAGGAAGGATTCGGGAGTGTTGGAGGCCGTGCCCATGTGCTGGATGTGCTCGCCTGTTTCGTCTGTGATTCTGACGTGGACCTCAAACCTGAACATCTGGAAAACTGAAGAACAGAAAAATACGAGTATCTAAATTAATCCAGGAGTAAAAATTATGGTTATGTGGAAGTTAATCCCATCACTTTGCAATACTTCACATTTTTACATCACAGCCATTTCCAGTCATGACTCATTACATTGCTCTCTCTACATCTACTTATATTCCAATTTCATTTTGGAAATTACACACTAATATTTTTTTTTCTTACAGTTTCCTAGTATGTTGACTTTCAGGAAAGAAGTCTACTGGTTTATAAGAGTCAAGAGCTGAATTGTAGATCAGCTATAGCTTACATGCCACTAAAAAACAATGATTTTATATTGTGCCTTCCTGAATATGGACCTAAACTGTATTAAAGTTACTTTCTTCTTCCAAATGATAAAAACTCATACACCACTAGGCTGAATATATGTTGCACATTTTTTAGTATATAAAAAAAGTAGGTAATCTTAAGTTAATTTCTTGTCTCAATAAATTCGCTAAATTTGGGAAAAATGTATCAAAGAAAAAAAAAATCCTTACACAACGTGAAATATTTCTTGCATAATACAGACAAAAGAAAACGTAACCTCCCGTTTAATCAAATGTCAAAAATATCTCCCTGTCGCTAAATCTGAGAAAATGTATCAAATGAAGAAAAGAAAGAAAACGCGCTCGTCACTTTGCCTTGGACTTACCTGAAATAAAAGTGTAATAGATGACCTGAACCAGCAACCGAAGCTGTTCCCACAGCACGGTGAGCATTTGTTTTGTCCAGGGAAGAAGCGCCATCCCTCCGCCGCCGAACCTCTCCATGGCCGTCTGCTCTGAGCCGCTCGCGACTGTAGGAGCCATTTTCTCCCCACTTCTTTCTTCTCGGATTACGGCCACCGTCACTAAAAATATCCTCACGTATTCTGGTATTCCTCGTCCAAAACCAACAGACTCCGCGTATGTGTCGGTGACAGATATGCGCTCGAGTGTTGTCGCTTCATTCTCTGGCTGGTTTTTGCCATTTTTGCGCTCCTTCGTCAAATTCGCTCCAACAGGTACGCCATGTTTCTCTAGTGTTGTGTCTTCGTTGTAGTAGGAGTGAGTGTCTTGTTGTTGCAACAGAAGTCCTTAAATACACGCGGTGACGTCGACACGTCTGGCAGTGGATTGGACAGGCCAATTGTCAATCAGACTCAGAACCCAGCTCATGCTTACAGTCACGTATGACGCATAGAAAGTGCCCGTAATTTCCACGGTAACCAGGAAAGTCCTCCTAGCAGCCCCTGATATTCATGTAGGTTATAAACAAGATGACGTAAAGAAAAGGCAAGAATTTCACATTAATCAAAAACAAAATTCTCATCACTAGAAGCCGTTTCATTTCAGCTAACGCAAAAAACATGACTTGGAGCCAACAATGCTATAAACAGAAAAGCAACCACACAGTAATAATGAACCTTTATATGTTTTGTGGGCTTAAGGGGGTATTTAAGCAACATAAATAAAGACAATCACATATTAATGAATTTAAATTGTTTTATTTATTCAAATGGGTTGAGTTTATGCCACCAGAGCAGAAGCTGTAGAGGACTCACTGTAAAAAGAAAAAAAATTACAATTAAAGCTTGCAACAGCTCACCATACATAAGATAATGTTAGATAAAACATTACACATGCTTGACATATTGTGCTGCAAGTCTATAAAAAACAGTAATGCCTGTTTATTAGTTTAGGTCAAGACTGAGCAACCTTTTCAAATAAATGATGACTACAAAAGCCTTTGGCATCAAGTTCAGCAACTCAAACACCAGTATTTCTCTCAAGTAACATTTTTGTAAATTTCAAACCACAGTTGCATCAGGTAGTACAATTTTGCATCTAAAAAAGTTTAATATTTAAGTTTAATGTTTATTAATGTAAGCAAATGCAAAAGTTTCCAATAGCAATTTATTAATATTGCAGGACAACTCGCTTTTTATCAGTGTCAAATATCCTGCTAGTCTGGCAATAGCCTGACAAACAGGATATTGCCCGTTCTAAAAATGTCATCGACATGTTCTTTGTTAAATAAAAAAAATATTTTATTGCTTTGATTTAAAAGTAATTTATAGAGCAAGTCCATGCCATATTTATAAAACAATAAGATATAGGTAGCTAGTAAACAACGAAAAAGAATGGTGCGCAGGTAAATTACACACAAAAGCAAGCTGGCTAGAGCCAGACGTAGCCTTGGAACCACCAGCTACAGACCCTTGGACTAGTCCCTCAGCTATGACAACATACCAGCATGAACTGAAATGTGTGAAGGGGACTGGCAGAGACAGCACCAAGTAGCCATTCTGCTAATTTACCTCCAGCTTTTTCTAGCACAACAGAAATATCACAACTCTTAACAAGTGAAGAGCAGGACAATGAACTGTGCATTACCTCAAAGCATCTAACGCACTACAAATAAAAAACTGTCAAGTTTTCTTACCAGATGAGAGACTTAAAACGTTCAAGTTAATTTTACCAAATATTCTGAAATATAGTCAACTCTTCAACTAAAGCAGGAATAAGGAACGTCTCAGTAAACAGGGAATACGTACTACTTCCAGTTGGGGGCCAGTACTCTCTTGGTCTTGTAGTAACGAGCCAGTCTGTGGATCCTGCTCTCAATGAGAATCAGGCGGAACTTGGCATCCTTATCCTGAAAACGTCGAAAAGAATGTGAATTACAGCGGAAACCTTTGAAATTAAAAAGACAGACCTTAGAAAATACAAGAACAAGCTTTAATATTGTTTAATATCCAAAATTTGAACCTTTCTGTTTCTCTCCAAGTGCTTCCTGACCGCCACAGCCTTCTTGATGAGGTGGTACAGATCCTCAGGCAGGTCAGGGGCCAGACCCTTGGACTTGAGGATCCTCAAGATCTTGTTGCCGGTGACGAAACGCACCTGGGCAACACCGTGGGAATCCCTCAGGATCACACCTGAGCAGGGAAATGACAAGCAAAAATGACTGGAAAGCCAGAGACTCCAACACAAAGAAACTGAGTGAAGCAAAAATGAAAGGCTGGATTATCGTCACATTCCTGAAATAAATCCCACAGTCATTTTTTTTGTCCAATGCGATTTTTTTTGGCCTCAGTCATCTTTTGGCAAAAAACAAAACAAGACATTATTTTAGGAAGGTGATGTTATGTAAACAATGAGTGACAGAATTTCTACATCATTAACAACTTTACATCTGAGCAAGTAGCAATTTTAAAATACTTTTAGAGACAAAGACAAATGTTTTGGAACATTCAGCTTTGAATTAATCTCATATCAAACATTTTGTCCTGGTCTGTCCAGTATTCGTTTCTCTCTGTAGTTAAATAATTTGATGAGACAGAAAAGGGTAAATCATGAAATACTAAAAAATTAGCTGCAATTTAGCAGTTTTTCTGAAGCCTTTCTTTAAATCTGTTCATACAAATATAATAGACTGTGAACTCTGAATATTTCTATACAGCAACTTAATTGTCAGGTGTCAAACCAGATGCTAAATGATTTGAAGCAGAAATGTAATTTTCCTAGAGAAAAAAAAGTTTAGTCAGGCATCTCATTAAGCTCCTTTTTATGAACCACATGAAGTCTGAAAACTCCAATCTACCCAGCACAAGTCACTGCAGTATTTATGATGCAATTGACAGTTTTGAATGCTATATAGTTTTCTCCACCTACGCAGGATGAGAGCAGCTCATCTCAACTATTAAATAAAAAAAAAACATTTTAAACTAATTCTAACCTGTCTCAGAGCATCGAATCGTGTCAATATGTTTGTGCTAAATGTGATATTTGATATTAAACTATATATATATATATATATATATTGACTGATGATCAGTGTCTCGAGTTTTGTCACTCAGTGTTAGAATCAGGTTCTACAAGGATCTGAATGCAAAAAATGAAAAATTGTATTGTAAACTGAAAATTCATATTAACCAAATCTTTATCTTGTGGATTGCGATTTAATTTTATTCCCATCCCAGCTAAAGGCTAGACGCTTGTAGCCATTCCTAAATTTTAGTCTGCACACACATAAAAACAGGTTAACAATAGTAACTAAGCCATGTTTGAACACATCCAAGTATGGCATTTTATTGAATTTATTGCCAGGTGTCCTAAAGTCCAGCAGTCAGTAACGGGGTGGCAGAGGGCTGGATAATAAATCAATAATATATATTGTAATAGACAAATGATCAATATCAACAGATAATATGCCTGATAGAATATTCAATAATTTCACTGAACTCTGATCAAGAAGCGCACAGTATTCTGGGAGGTGTAGGCAGCTCAACCTCTCACAGCCAGCTAAGCAAGGTGGGTGTTACCTAGCAACAACCTGCCTTGAGTACCTTGCACTTACTGCTCAAAAATAAAATAAAAAACAACGGATTTAAATACAAACTGTGGATAAAACAGGAAATGTCACTCCACCAGTTTGGCAGTTTTTCCAGATATTTAAAGCAAAAAAAAAAAAAAAAAAATCCTGATAATTATCAATAGATTGATATGAAATATTGCAAAACATTTCTCAGCCACATCGTTCAATGTCAGCATCAGCTGCAATATATCCCCATTTTATTCTCTCCTGTTTGCTTCCATGACTTTTTAGCATTTATGTGTAATTAATGTGAGCATCTACTGCTGTGAAACTGTCCAACTGACTTTTAAATATTTAATTAGCATCTAGAATGCAAATCCATAACTATATTAGTCAACAATTATTTCCCTCTAAGCAGTTCTTTGTGATATGAATCTTGCGATATTTCACGCAGCTCTAATAGATGTTATTGAGTATAGTGTCATGAAATTGCCACTTCTATCTTTCCTCATTGCTGGGTTTGAGTTTAATGCAACAAGTGATTAATGTTCCATCACAAATGATTAAAGGGAATCTTAAACAGAATTTCTCATCTTTTTTTTTTTTTAAATCCCCATTGTTAGCTCAAAACTTTCATTCCAGCAAAACTGATAACTTCAAAGAGTTTTTTTGTTTGTTTAACAAAAAGAAAATATTCTTAATCTCAGGTTAAACTTTAAGGTTTATTTTTAAAAATGATTAGATTTATTACAGACGAATGACAACAATGACAACTTTTTTATTTTTATTTTGTGATCTTAGCTTTTCAGATTTCAATGTAGAATTAAGACAAACTACCCCAAACATTTGGCTTTTAAAATGCTGTAAGATAATTCAAGATCTTAATATAATCTGAAGTGTCTGCAAGCAAAAAAAGAAAGAATATGTAATATTACTGGAACGTAGAGGCTCTCTAAAACAATCACCAGTTCTTCAGTCTAACCAGTTTCAGCACTTTTAACATTTTATAACTTACCAATCTGAGAGGGAGTCAGACCCTTTTTGGCCAACTTGAAGATCTGCTCTTTCACATCATCAGATGTGAGCTTGAGCCACTATGAAAACAACATCTGCGTTATTAACCAGAACAACAGACCATCAAGACCGATCCAGTAGAAATATAAGGCGTACTTACAGTGGGAACACTGCGCCTGTAAGGCAGAGCTGACTGGGACAAGCCCTTTCTGAAAACGGGATAAGAAATAATTTAATCAAGAGTTTGGGGAAAACACTAAAGGCAGTCAGTACAATAGTTAATATATGGAAAATAACACGGTAAAAAGTCATTATTGAGCTCGTGGAAGCGAAAAGGCCGGCTAATGCTAGCTTCAAACATCTGCTAACGATACACACCGAGACTAATACATGCATTCAGAAACTTTGGCTTATACAACTTAAATGTGCTTGGACTTTGGCGATTTTTTTTGGCAAAAAATATATATAATCTGGAAGATGTTATCATAAAGTAACACTTCTCTGAACCGCAACTGTGTCGAGCTGCTAATATAAGCTAGCTAGAAATAGACAAGCATCTGAAGGTCCGTCTATACTCCTTTTTTCCCGTTTTGCAACAATGTAAAGTTACAATTTTTTACACCGCAGTCGACATTTACATGTTTACCAACGTTGTTGTGAGACAAAACACGACCTGCCGCCGTTTAAAACTAACTTTTAATGTTAAAAAGAGAGCTCACCCGGGAGCGTGCATGCGACCCATGATGGCGGTAGAGGAAGAGAGGCCGCACACGCGACAGAAGAAACGATTTTGCGCCTGCGTCGGAAGTGGCGTAGTTACGTGAGACGATTTCCTGTAGGCGCTCTCATAAAAAGTGGCTCTGCTTTTTTGATTATTAGCATTGAAAACATCTACCTAATTAAGTTCAAAAGCGGTTGTATCGTTCTAATGGAAATGCCCTGTAAGTTCTCCATCTTTAATCAGATCCGTTCCGGAGAAAGCTGCGTCTTATTCATCATTGTTCCGAAATTCTTGCCAAATTCAACAAAAATATCTGAATAATAATTTTAGACAAATAAATGTAACTGGCCATAAGAATTTATCCGCTCTGGTTTACAAATAATAAGAAAACTAAAATTCGGCTTAACCATTGCTTTAGTCATTTTCTCAGATACAAATATGAATGTTAACCAATTCATAGCGTCAAATAAATGTTATCACGTCACTTTATTACCACAGAATTGCATGCATAATTATTTGGAGTCAATCTGTGGAATAATTTGAAAATGTGGCTGAAAGATAGATCAGTTAAAAAGAAATGTAAATTAACTTTTTTTTTTTTACAAGATATTTAGAAAAAGGTGTCTGAACTCCTCAGATATATACTATCGGTGTATCTGTATACACAAATGTGTTTTACAGTATAGTTTAACTGAAAAGGCTTCTGGTAAAAGTAAGATGACTATATGTTTAAACAATTTATTAAAGCCATTCCTTTTATGTCTGTATCATGAGTCTTTATGATACAAAGATACATTTTTGCCTTCAGTCCAGCTAAATAAAACTTTAAAACTGCAAATATATTTTTGAAATATGACAATTTTACACAATTTTTGATAAATATTTACTATGTTAAACATTTCTAGAGAACAATCATTTTATTTCTATTTTTAGGTTTTAAAATAAATTTTTTTACAAGAGTTGATATATTGTCTTCTATGGGATATTTTTTCCATGTAGTTTCTATCCTATCAACTGAAATAGATCTAAATAAATGTTACTGGTACATTTACTTCTCATCTTGTGGAAATTTAATGCAATTATTCAATAAAAAAAAAAATTAGAACCCTGGTAATATTGATATTAAATCTATATTTATACATTTTATTTGGTTCTTTATTATTTTTTAGGTTGTTATAAAAATGCTAGAAACATCAAATATGACTTAACAGAAATTTTGCTTCCTAATTTAATGCCTTGAAATTGGGTCCCTGTCCCTTTAAAATCTGCTTTTTCAGGAAGTCACCACAGCATGACTCCACTATTAACCCTTAAACATAATTTTTACCAGCATTTCACTCACTGAGATGTAGCTCCTTTAATGAGCTCAGCAGACGCTCCACAAAATGTTTGCCAATTGCTGCTGGCTAGTCTGAAGGAGCTGAGAGGGGGAATCATGGGTTGAGGACTGCTGTGTTAGGCAGAAGCTTGGAAACTGTAGCTGTGAGGAGGAGCTTCGTCCTCGAAGGCGGAGCTAGGTCCACCCAGGCATTTTGCACCGATGCATGGTTGCCATGGAGATGAAAGGATTTCTCAAACATTCATGAAAACATCAAGGTGACGCTCCATGATGTTTTTGATGACTACAATATTGTAACAAGATGTAAAGCTGAAAAGAAGCAGATGTTACATAGTGCTGCCTCTTTAAACGTTTGGTCATAATTACCATTGTCGCATTTCAAGGGAAAAAAGGGGAAACCATCTGACACACAGGGGTGGCACCATCATGTACTATTATTCTGCTGCAGGAGGAACTGGTGAACTTTACAAAACGTATGAAATTACCGAGAGAGAACATTATGGCAAAAAAAATGAACATCTCAACACATTAGCCAGGAAGTAGAATTATGGATGTAAAAAGGAATCCTAGGTGACTGTGACGCCTGGTCCATTAGCACAGATGGGCCTCAGAAAGGGATTCATTGATCAAAATGGAAACAAAAGCACAACTAAAACGATTTATACAGCAATGTTAAAACGTAACACAGGCAGGAAGGAGCATGTCGCGTTTGTTGAAAAACATTTAATTTGCTTTATGAAAGTTTACAGTACGCACCGATCCGTTTAGGCTAGAGGTCACCAATTAAAAAATAAATAACTGGCCATGTTAACACACACTCTCCTTGATTTCTTACTAAAAAGAGCAGAACCAGGAAGTTCATATTAGATCCTGTAAAAACTACTGAAGAAAAAGAAAATCTTTTATCTTTTTTTTTTATTATTAAATATGAACACAACTTTAGATTCATAGTTACACAGAGAGGAGGATAGTTTGAGCTTGTACAGGATAATATTCCCTTCTTGTGAAGATGTTTTACATCCAAGTTTCTGATCAGGATTTATAATATTTTCCCATAAAAAAAAACAATAATAAAACAAAACAAAACCTTGGTTCTCCTGGACATTGTGGGCATTTTTTCAGCCCGGTTACTCTGGTCACAGTGTGATTATTAGACCTCTGTAGGCACTTGGAGAGGATTCGGTTCAGCTGCTGGAGGTTTCAACAGGTCACTTCCAGATTCCAGGATAGACTCCACTCCTAATTTGTTTTTTTTTTGTTTTTTTCTTCTGATAACTATTGAAAAAAATGAAATGTGCCTCAAAGCTTATACATGAACCTCTGTGAAGGTGTGCTGTGTGAAAGAAGAGAAACTGTGGAACAAAGTGTGAATTTAGTGGGAAAGAATAAAAAACTGCTACAACAATCCTGATGGCTCTGACCTTCCATCAGACCACTTCAGCTTTACAGGATACAATTTTTATTCATAAGGACATTCCACATTATTTAGGAAATTATATTTAGTAATAATAAGGCTAAATCATGAGTTAAAAACAAAGGCACCCTTCTCCAGTCCCTATGGTAAGTGGTTTATTTTTGATGATTTGTTAGTTTTGGCACATTTTAGGAAAAATGAAAAAAAAAAAAATCTTAGTGACTTTGGATTTGATCTAATTCAGTTTGATGGGCAGTCCTACTGTTTTCTATGTGTTCACATAGGAAATAAACCACGACACGTTGAAACGTCTCTCCTTTCAATCCCTTATAAAACATCAGTATATATAGATACTCTTCTGAAAGTAAGTTGTTTTGGTCCTCTAATAAGAAAATGTACAAAATATTACAGCTCTTAGTTTTTTTTTTTTAAAGGAGGCAAAATAAGAAGATTGTTTGTCACATGAAACAATCTTGATTAGTTTCTCAGGCAGTAAGAAGAGTGAAAAAAACAAACAAAAAAAAAAAAACGAGGCTCCCGTTTGTAAGTTATTCACTTCTGTTGCCCCTTTGGGGAAAGACGACACATTCATATCATATGGGAACAACCCGGAGAGCTGCGCAGCTGCCGCAGGAAATCCCAGACACGTAAAATGGTGTTTAAATCTCATAACAACTACAAAACCCTCAGTTTGATTCAGCTTGTAAAATGTTTCTTTCCCAACTTTATTTTAAATTTGATAATCTCGCACCAAAAAGAAAAGATGAATCCGTTTCCTGATGTTCTGGAGTTTGTTTTTTTTTTTTCCTTTTTTTTTTTGACATAAGGAGCTGAAGTGGCTTCAAGTAAAACCTCCGTCTGCAGCCTTTCCCATATGATCCGAATGCGTCCGTCGTAGTCCGAAGAGGCAGAGTCAGAGTCGGCCTGGGTAGCGGGGGTCAGAAGTACGGAACGGCGGTCAGTTTGTACCAATTGACCGTCTCTTTGCTGAGGTCAAAGTCTTTGAGCCTGAGCGTGATGCCGCCCAGGAAGTAGTTCTCGCGCAGCGACTCGGCGCTGAGCACGCTCAGCTGCAGCTCCCGCAGGCTGAGGGTTTCCTTGCTGTAGCTGCTGTACACCAGCTGGGGAGACGAGACGAGCAGAAGTTAGAACAGAGAAAGGTCAGAGGTCAAAAGGTCAGAGGAGGAGCTTAGTCCTCGAAGGCGGAGCTAGGTGGAGCTAGGCCCACCTAGGCGTTTTGCACATCTATGGAGATTAAAGGATTTCTCAAACATGCATGAAAACATCAATGTGATGCTCCAGGTAGGTTTTTAATGACTACAATATTACGACATGATGTAAAGGTAAAAAAAAAAAATAAAAAAAAAAGTCGATTTTACATAGTGCTGCCTCTTTAAAGTGTCAGTAGCTGCGTTTCCATTGACCATAGGATTGCACAAATTGAAATGACGAAAAATAGATTAACTTAATGGAAACAGCAATAAAAAAAACTAGTTTTTTGATTAAAAAGTTTTTTGTGTTGAGGATGAGATGGTTTGTTTCCAGTCATATCGAAATAGACGTATTTCACTAAACTGGTACGGAAACAGGTTTTATTTCACATCACACGAGTCGCGCGATTAACAGCTGGATGTTACTACTTGTGGAAACACCAAAGAAGACGACAGGAAGTAGTTGGAGGATGATTGTTTTGTTTTTTTTCTTCCAGAAAATGTGCAGAAGCAGACTTCTCGCTGTTCATAAAAACTGTAATTCCAACGTGGAGAATCTGTAAAATTGCTGACTAGAAGATAAAGGGGCTTGTCGCTCCAATGCCTGAATAAGATGCCAACGATGGTTGACAGATGAGCGCTAGAGCCATGTCTGAATTATGAATATATTCCATGTGAGATTTGTAGCAATTTTTGTCCTGAATAAGCTTATTCGTGATTAATTTTGATTTCTTATGTAGTGAAAACACTGCAATATGTTTTTTTTTTAATTAATTTATTTTTTTACATTAGCGGAATATTGACAAAGTTTTGCGCACATTTGTAATGGAAACGCAGCTACTGCGGTGTGTTTCCTCACCATCTCGTTGAAGGTGGGGTTCCTGGTTTTCCTGGAGATCTTTGTCTTGCGTTTTGAAGTCTTGTGAGGATCAGGAAGCAGGTAGGTTTTTACGTACGGGTTTGGATCCGTTCCATCTTCAGAAACCTACAAAAAGTAGGGAGGACAATACACTTCAGGTCAGATGTTTACATTCAGTCACACTGATAAATGTTTTTTTAGTGGGGAGATGTTTGCAGGGTTTCTGCAGATTGCACAAACTCAAATTTAAGCCTTTTTAAGACCATTTTAAAACCACTGAGAATTAAATTTAAGACCTATAAAGTGACAATTGTACTGAAAAAAAAAAAACCCACCCCCCACTTATCCATAAAAAAAGAAAAAAAAAAGAAAAGAAAAACAGACAAACACCTGGACTCTCAGCATGTGTTTTTCAAAGTTTCTATTTACCAGGTCTCGGATGTGCATGACCATGATGAAAAGAGTGCCGTTTCTGTACGAGATGGAAAGCTTCACTTCTCCTTCCACCCGACCAGAGGTTGGACTCAGCAGAGGCTCTGAGATGGTAAAACACCACAAGTCAAACACTGGCAGAAATATTACTGCCAGTGTTACACAGACACCTCAACTTTGGGATTTTCACACACCAGATGCAGCAGGAAAGAAAACAATGCTTGAGATGATTGATTTTTAAAGTAGACAGACTAATGATGAAGAACAAAGCGTCGTATGGAAAGTGAAACCGGGCGAAAACGTCTGTGGAATTCCAGACATGTAAGGTAGGCATGGCAGGTTTTTACCAGGTGGATTAGGTGTGGTGTCCAAGTCCTCTGTTTTCTCATCCCGAGCAAATGGATGGAAGAAAGTGTAGATCAGGTCACACTACATATGAAAAAAACCCAAAATGGATCATTCAGAAAGTTTAAATCTTGATAGTGAGGGGGACTGAAAGTGAGGCTGTGCATGTCAGCACCTGGGCCACTTCTGTGGAACTCCTCATCAGGTTGTGGACGTAACTGTTGAGCTCCAGCTTCCTCTTGGCTGCCACCTCCTTAATGTGGGTGCGACCAAGAACCATCTTGTTTGGAAAACTACAGAATAAAAAAAAAATCATGAAATTCTGACGGTTAATTCTGCTAGATTTAATTAATAATCTTATAAACAGAAAGAAGGCCTCTTTAAGGTATAAACAAATATAGAGTTACATACAACTGAGGGGTTACAGCAAAACAAGTTTTGACAAGTCAAATTTATGACTTTTTAAGGCGTTTTTAATACCTCCTTGAATGAAATTTAAGACCAAAGTGGAAGATTCGGGTGTTTTACAATCAAGCAGAGCTTTGACGACGACATTTTTAGTGTTTGTTTGTGGCTCTTGGCAGCAGCTTTGTGCTTTTCTCGCTGCTTTTCTGCCTTGTAGCGCCTAGCTTAAATTTTTTTTGAACAGAACTCACCCACCCTTATATGGGTTAAAAAGATCTGATACCAACCAACCAACCAACCAACCATCTTCTTTACACCCTTGTCCCTTAGTGGGGTCGGGAGGGTTTGCTGGTGCCTATCTCCAGCTAACGTTCCAGGCGAGATTCACCCTGGACAGGTCGCCAGTCTGTCGCAGGGCAACACAGAGACACACAGGACAAATAACCATGCACACACACACTCACACCTAGGGGCAATTTGGATATGCCAATTAACCTGACAGTCATGTTTTTGGACTGTGGGAGGAAACCGGAGTACCCGGAGAAAACCCACGCATGCACAGGGAGAACATGTGAACTCCATGCAGAAAGACCGGGGCTGGGAATCAAACCCAGAACCGCCTCCCAACATCATTAATTCAAATTCATCAAGTCAACGATGAATCAAAATTCTTAAGAGTTTAGAAAAGTTTAGAAGAAAAAGTTTAGAGCCAGGACTATGGATAACAGCAACTGAAACATTGGTTAAATGGCATTTACGGACTCAGCTGAAGATTTTGGCCTATTTGAGGTCTGTGACAGTTGATATAAACTAATAATCTAATCTAATTGATCGTCTGACTTAAAACAAAGTCATAACATCACAGTTTTCTGTCTGGAAGCTAAACTGAATGAACGTGTGGAGCCTCAAAGGGACCAGTGAGGGTGAAAGGTTACCCCGGCAGCTTCCAGAGCGGGAACACAATGGTCAGTTTGTTGTGGAGCTCCTGAAACTCGTCGAACGTGCGGAAGACGAACTGAGCCTCATTCTGGCCTTCCCTCATGATCCTCACCACGTAGGTCTGCCCAGACAGAACGGAAACACACAGCGGCTTTAAGACAGTCACCATATGACCCGGAGCAAAGACGGCATGGAGCGGCGTCGCTTGGGGCTCACGTAGTGCTTGTCCGGGTTGTATCTCTTCTGGAAGGAGAAGATGGTGGCATGGACGATGCGCCCGTCCTGCTTCATGGTGTACGTTTTGGGCGAGAAGGACAGGATGGGCTCGTCGTTGGCAGGAAGGCCGGAGAATCGTAACTGGGCGAGGTTGTGGATGAAGAAGTTGAATTTGGTGGCTATGCTTCCCAGGCTGGACTCGATCAGTCTGTGGCAGGGAGGAGAGAAGGCGGAGGAAACCAAAGAGATTTAAGACTGAAGGGAAAACTGACACAAAAGCTCTTAAATAACTAAAATTAACACTTCTAAAATATGTTTTCGGCCAAAAGATCTAGTTTTAGACCAATATGTGTTGAATGTTTTCTGTTGAAACAGATGCTACTCAGTCTCTGGGGCTTTGTGTTATAAGCCTGGCAGGCTACCAGGCTTTACTTACATTAATACTTGTATATTAGTACAAGTTAATGTACTGAGAATGACATAATAATGCAAGTTCATCCTCTCAAAGACCAACCTAACACTGGAACTGGAAGATATTTTAAATATCCAAAATAAAACAATGAAAAACAATAAATACAACAGAAATAAGAGCCACACACAACCAAAATCATAGATAAAATAGATTATGAAGTCTTTGTAACTAAAATTGTCCTTCAAGAAATATTAACCCATAGCTTATTTTATCATTTTTTGATTAATTGTTGAATTGTTAACTTGTTGTGACAGGCATATCAGTCTCTCTCAAAACTCTGTTGTGCCACCTGGTGGCGTGTGACATTATAGCAGACTGAAATAATTCTTTTTGACCGACACTTTCCACATACTACTACTTCAAAGTATGAACATTTTATGCTTTAAAGCATTTATTTTATTTCAAGGTTCGCTCTGCACCCGAGAGCAGGTTACCGTGACTACCTCGTAAAGAAGATGGTGGCCTCGGCGTCGGTGTTGTGAGGCTGCAGGGCGTCAAACACGTACTTCAGGTCCTGAGAGCCCGTCAGAACCGGCAGCCCCGATGACATCATCTGCAGCAAACACAATTCGTGTAAAGAGACGAAGACACCAAATGCGTGGCTACAAAACATACAACACATTCCACTGATGGACATTTCCAGGACAAAAGTTAAACACTGATATATTAGTTTAAATTTAAAAACAAAACAAACAATGGCTGCTGGGTTGTATGTGTTACTCTGACTCCTGCAGGTGCAAGAGGAATTACAGCAGGCGCTTTGAAAAGGAGGCCAAGAGAAGGAAGCATTAATGAAAAAAAAGAGAAAATAAATAAAAAGATGCTGCTACTCCCCAACATCCAGAACTTTAGATAAGACATTTGGCAAAATCTTAAATATGTTTTGAATTTAAGCCATTGTATTGTTTCTTGTGCACAAGCAGCTAATTTTGTTCATGAATGCCCGCTGTTAAGAGGATAGAAGAGTTCACTAAATCCACAGATTTTGGATTTACTCCTGAAATACATCATAGATCCCCCCTTTGCATTTGAGAAAAAAAAATCTACTTTTGTGAAAAAAAATTAAAGAATGAAAGGGTTTGGCCACAGACAAGTCAGTGCTAACCTAAAGCTAGCCTGGAGCCAACACTGAGAGGGATTTTTTAAATGTATTTTTTAAACTATTGAACAATTTGTTACTGGGTATATTCTTGCGTTGTCAGGGTGAATATTTTAACATAAGTTAGGGGTGTAGTGATACAATAATTTCACGATACGATATTATATACGATATTCTGGTCACGATACGATATGTATCACGATATTTGTTGTATAAAGATATTAGCTAGAGCAAATATCTTTAGCTAAAGATATTTGCGAGAGCTAATATCCTTCCCAGTATGTTAGCCATAGCTGCTTTTGTGACGCCTCACCAAGGACAGCAGATGGAGGAAAAGTCCGGAGTTCTTGCGGATGAGGTTGTAGGCTTGGCAGCACAGGTCTACGAACAGCTGGAAGCGGCTGGTGGGACGCTCCCCTCCATTGATGACGTACGCCATGTCAGAGGTCAAAACAAATGGGGCTCGGTCCCTGATGAGACAGAAGGAAGAGAGGCATTAAAATGGGTGGAAGTAGCCGATACCTGGCGTATTTGATTAGATTTATTCATTTCAAACAGGTTTGTAAAAATGTTGGATATGTTCATGCTGCATATGTTTGTGAATTTTCCACAGTTTCAATTTAATTTGCTTGACCTTAAATATACTTTTTTAAATTTGATGTCTGTACCATACTTTATACCTCTCTATATATTTCTGAACAATAAAAGAAAGTGTGGAAAGTTTTTTTTAGTCTAAACACCAAATCATAAATGCTGACGAGGATTTTTTTTTAAACCATAAAAAGAGGACATAAGAAAAAAGACATGTGAAAGTGCTTAGTGTGTGGATGTTGCCGTTAAAAAGAAGGTCATGCCTGAAACATCTATTAATCATGCAACAGCAGCTTCTGCTACATATCTAACTTGCTAACCTAAAAACCAGAATCATAGCTGCTATGAGTGCATAGCTGCATAATTATCAGAGGTGGTTATGATACTTTGAATTAAACAGTAACTATATTATTAGTCTTTAAATGTGCGTTGAATGATAAAAATGTTACCAAAAGGTGATCTAGATTTGTAAAAATTGTCATCTTTCCTTTAAAAAAAAAAGAGAAAGAAAACTAATTTGAAACCGAACTATTTCCTATTTATGTGATAATTTGGGATTCCCATTCAAATTTTATGGATGTTCTTGGAAAAACACAGATGACACATTTGGCTACCTTTGACTTCACCACCATATGGAGCGAAAACGCAAACAGCCTGAGTGAAATCAGCTGGTTCATGACCTTTTATCCTTTTATCCGCTCTGATAACACGGCAATAAATCCAAACCCACGACAGTCGTCAACATCCTGTTCCGCCCTTTACAGAAAAAATTAAATCCCTCAATCACAGATGGTGAGTCAAAGCCCGTTTTATCTGACAGGCAACAGTAACAATTTACGGCGACTTATCTGATAATGACCTTTTAAAGCTGCCAAACATCTGGGCGTGGCCCAGGAACTTGCCAAAGTCTATGTGAAACATGTGACCGGTGGAGCGCAGCATGATGTTGTCGTTGTGGCGATCACAGATGCCGAGAACGTAGGTCGCAACGCAGCAACCGGCACAGGAGTAGATAAAGTTCTCAGATGCCTGCAAAGATAAAAAAAAAAAAAAAAAAAACAACAAAAATGAAACAAAGTTGAATATCAAAAAGGGAAAAGTTTTAACCGCAACTTTTTCACAAAAAAATGGCTAAATTACTTTATCCCAAAGAGAAATACATAAACTCAGAAAGTGGAACTAAATTATGGTTTTAAAGCTTAGTTTGCCGAAATGATTAATCGGATCAATCGTGATTAATCAACAACTAATTTAGCAATCAACTAATTCTTAACTGGGTATACAGACTCAAAAAGGTCAATTATTATTAAAAGAAAAACAGAGCACTAATTAGGTAAAAACTGCTCTAAAATATGCACATTTTACATTTAGCATTAAAAAAAAAAAAAAACATTTTTGTCTTTAAATATGTTCTTCCCACAACTCCTTTGTAAAACATAAATCTCATACTAATTGCTGCCCAATTTTTAATCAGTTGGTCAAAAAAATCATCCAATCAGCCCTAATGTGTATTAATGTTAGATCAAGCAGAAAGGACTGAGCTTTTTACATGTTGATGGTAGAAGTAGATCGTTTTAGCTGTAAATTTGCTACAAATAATTTAATGTTTATTGCATGTTAAGGCAATATCATATTTTGTTTAAACAGGGAATTTAATTATTTATTCACATTTTTGTATGTCCCTCTAATATTACATAAAATAAGTGGTAAAATTAAAACCCTGCAGAATGTGCAATTTTTATATCTGATTAATCGTCAGAAAAATCTATTAGTCATTTGTTGATCAAATGACTAATAGATTTAATCATTTGTTTCACACTTTCTACATTTTAACAAAGTGAAGCAGCTCTAATGTTGGACGACTCCTTTCCATAAATGAATGAAAGAATGCAGCACTTTAACAGTGAGTTTAAGAAAGAGTTTCTTTAATCTTACTGAAGTTATTGTCAGCATTTCTGGTGCGTACCTTCTCATATTCATCCTCAGCAGGGTTGTACTTGCGCAGCCATTCGGCCAGAGGTTTGTCCTTAAAGGATCCAGTAACGCCATATTCTACCTGAATCTTTCTGAGGGTGTCAGAGAAAGGCACCAGCTCCACCATGCCTTAAAAAAAAAAAAAAAAAAAAAAAAAAACAAGATATCTTTAACAACACAATGCAAACAAATTGAGAGAGGTAGAAAAGCTGCTGTTAAACTCAAAGATTGCAATGTTTACGATTTTCTCTAAAAATGTGAGCGCTTTGGTTGAAATCTGACGTGCATCACCTTTATCCCGGCCGGTGGAGATGCATTTGAAGTTGACGATGCGGAGGTCCAGCCCCTCCTGCAGCCAGATTCGGTCCATAATGCGAATCATCTGAAGGGCGAGCATGTCCTGCCTCAGGTCTTCTCCTACCTGATGAATAAACAGAGCAAACTAGAGGTCAAAAACAAAAACATTCTGATAATAACATTGTTGGAATTGATTTAAGCCACCAGGGGGCACAGAGGTGAATGGAGAAGCCAGGAAAGCAGTTTGTTTCAACTACTGCAGGAATTTGGTGACAGACACACAGCAGTGTTTAAAATCTAAACCAGTTAAGATTTTTCCAAAATTATAATTGACTTTTCTGCTGTTGTTCATGAAGCTGTTTGTTCATCTATGTTTTCCTTCGCAGAACTGGACTTCAGAAGGCGTTTTGTTTCCATGGATTTGTTTGGGTTTATCAGAATGAAAGAGTTTTAAACAAATGTACAAAAAACATTTCAGAGTTTTGTCAGTAAAATCGTTATTCGTTTTTTGTCCACTTCAAAAATATGGACCAATGTGAGTTGAGCCATCAGTCAAAACTGCAATAAAACACTCTGAAACTTGCTGTGGTGGGCACATTTCACTATTCTGCCAATGCGCTAATATCAAAGCAAATTTTTTTGTTTAGCGCTTTAGCCAACTTTGAAACTGTTTAGCACACGTAGCTTCCCCTAAATGTTTTTTTTTTTTTTTTTTTAACTTCCTAAACAGCAAATTTGCTTGGCTGTTTCATAAACTTTTTGTTGAAAAAAGTTTGAGATCTGTGTTAAAAGTTTTGATTAAATAGCTGGCCTGTTATATTCATGCTCTCATATTTAAGTGGTTTACACACTGGTTCCTCCGATAACTTTATTTCAAGCATGAAACACACAGGAACAAAATTAAACCAAGACAGATATTAGAACCAGATATTAACTTAAATACTATATTTAAATGCATCACAGAACATGTAGGTTAGAATATCAAAATTAAATTGCTACTCGATTGTTTCACTTTTTCAAAAGGAGATATAGTGTGAACTGACATCGGTATGTTAGCTTCCACTAAATACGTTGTAACGATTTAGCGTTAGCACAACAACTGTTTATGATTATTGCTTTAGGGTTAGCGCAGCTAGCTTTTTAGCTAGCGGTGTCTGAAACATTAACAGCTTGCCAGGCGCCGTGAGCTGACTGCATGGTAATAATGTTCTATTGTTGGTGTGTTTGTGTGTAGGCGGGTAACGGACCTTAAACATAACATTGATTTCCTCTCCTAATGGATCTGCGTTGACCAATGCCAGCTTAAGGGGAACTGCGTTGGAGTTGAAGAAAGAACAGGCCTGCAAACAAGCACAAGTATGTTTTCTAATGACTTCTGCAGGATAAACACGTTAAACATTATTAGAGAAAAGAAATAAAGTATTTTCATCACAGTCTTAAAACAATGCAAAAAAAGAACAGAGATTTAGATTTCAGTGAATACCGGTTTTATGCTACAGGGCCTCTTCCTGCTCCCTCTTCACTCGTGTACAGTAAGTGTTATAAGAGAACATGTTTGTGAATCAACGATGAAATTAGTGAAGCAGAGTATCTAAATCGATGAACCTTACCAAGCTCCGCCCAGAAACGCCCTCGAAAGTCCCATGTGGCTGCATGTCTCACAAACGCCTCGCGGTGCTTAGCTTCTATGTAAACATGGCTTCTTTCATTTCGACTGACTCTCTGCAGAGTATTTCTGAGTCGATTAGTTTAGCATTTCTGCTGGATTTTCACAAAATATCATCCACGACAGGGGAACCAACAAGTTCATGTCATTTTTTTTGGACGACATCAAGGTGTTTTAGCCACGCGATGCCTCCAACATTGTGCGCGTCACAGCGAAAAGCTACCGGTCGATGAGGAAAACAGCAGATCCTCATACCCTCAGCATAAATACAGCTGTGGACAAGATCATTGTGTTTACTACTGTAGCCAGCGTTTGTGACGTGGTAGCTGCGCTGTGACGTGAAATGGGCATTAGCCAATGAAACGCGGCCCTGTGGTAACGTCCATTGACATTGATAGTCAATGTGTTTTGGAGGAACAGCCAGTAGTTTCATAACCTACCTTGACGTTTAGCTCCTTAGCTACCAGACTCGGGTTCAGGGGAAGTCGGCAGCTGCTTCTCTGGAAAAAGTTCTGAATGTTTTCCAGGCCTTCCTGCAGCGCCACCTGAACGCACACAGCAACACAATGAGTAAATCTAAAAGGAATCACCTATAACTTGATGCCATTTAACACACAAAATAACAAGAAAAACTAAAAGTCAGACTGACCTGTCTGGTGGATCCCCCGGCCTGTCTGACCCTCTCGGCCACCGTTCCCAGCAAAGTGGCCAGGTGAGTCTGCTTTTCCAGCTCTGTCCTCAGTTTGCTCCCACAAAGACACAGTAAGGCACCCAGGACCTGCTCATAGCGCCACCCCCAGGCGGAGTCCTGCACTGCATCTTTGAGTAGCCTGCAGCAATCAACATGAATCCACTATTCAGAGAAACCCCACCAAAAAAGGCTTCA
Source organism: Poecilia reticulata (assembly GCF_904066995.2). NCBI lineage: Eukaryota > Metazoa > Chordata > Actinopteri > Cyprinodontiformes > Poeciliidae > Poecilia > Poecilia reticulata. The sequence continues at coordinate 6,312,306 of NC_088835.1, forward strand.
AAGTAAACCTCATTAAACCAGAGCTGGGTAGTAACTGCAGTGAGGATAAAAAAAGTATTTGGTAAAAAGTCTAATCCAGTACTGATAGAAACATCAGTCATTTGATGTTTAAAAATGACATAATCACGTTATGTGGAAATGTTGGTATTTTAGAAATCGAAATGAAAATAATTAATATCAATAGCATAATTACAAAACATTTTTCGAAACTAATTCTTTCAACATAAAACTTCTGAAGCTGTAGCAAAAACTGTGTGTTTGTGGTGAATTTCTGGTTAAAACGTCTCTGTTCTTCATTCAGTGAAGTTACTCACAGTGAGTAGAGGATCCAGACATTTTACTCCAGTAATAGTAGCGATACTTCATAATAAAACTTGTCATGTAAAAGTAAAAAGTGCATCTCAAGTAAACTGAGTAAATTTAGCTAGTTATTTCTTGGACGGCTGCTTTTTAATCTTACAGGAGTAAAAATATGTTGAAGTATTGCTACTAGAGGTGTGCCGATCGATCGGCCACCGATCATAATCGGCCGATTTCTGTGAAAAAGTGTTTGATCGGTGATCGCCGATCATGGTCCCTTGTTGCCGATCACACAAACTGATCACCTGCATGTCATTTCGCAGCCTGCCTGTGCAGCTGGTCTCCTCTTTCCTTCACACTGCACAAACGCGCAGAAACAAATCCTAAGCGATGTGGAACTATAACACACTGAGTGATTGAAAATTGAAGCATATGGGGTGAAGCAGCTCAAAACGCATCAACACGACGAGTCTAATATGGCATCAAAATAATGTCATACTTGACGGAGTTTGGCTACATCGAGGCTCACTGCAGTAAAAAAGACATGGAGGATCAGATAGCAGGTAAAGCAGCGCACAGCTACAAGCACTCACCCGGATTAGCATGACGGTCAGAAAGCTAAACAAATAACCCGCAAAATTATTTAAGTCTCCGAGCTGCGGTGTAAGACGCTGGTTCTGCTCTCGCTGTTGAACCGCTGCTACGTGATACAGGTAGTAATATTTCACAGACGGAGCGCCGCTTCTGCTCCACCTGGAAGAGACTCTCACACCGAACCTCTGTTTAAAGCCGCAGCATCTAACTTAAAAAAATAAATTTTACATACGTATTAAAACTTTCACTGTCCTAAGATGAGACAAATAATCTCTGAAAAAATAATCGATCTCTCTGCCTTCTCCTTGTTCTGCATAATTACTCCGCTCAGTCAGAAACAGCCAATAAGAACTAGCAGTAATCAGCTAGCCGCCATGATATCAGGAAGTTTTCATTCAGTAACTCGGGATTGTTTATTGTAATGGAACCTGTATTTGCCTTTGAATGTTAAGTTTTATACTTGAATTTTTTTGGCAATGTTGAGAGGTTTTATTTTGACTTTTTGCATTATTTAGCCTCTTCAGAGCCTTCATATGTTTTCAGTCTGTTAAAGATAGTATTATTGATAGCAGTACAATTTGCACAATGCCCGTTTTGTTTTTTTCTTAGAAAAAGTTATTAAAACAAGTTTTTGTCTAAATTAAGGTGAATTTATGGTTCCTTTTTCCACATAATGTAACCGGTAGTGCTTATGATAAAAAAAATAATAATTATGTGATCGGTAGCGGTGATCGGCCCTCATGGGTGATCGGTATCGGCATCGGCAGAAAAAAACCTGATCGGCATCTCTAATTGCTACTCTTACTTTAGAGCAGTTTTTGAATACTCTATAAGACCTGGTGTAACTCTGTTTCTGCAGACTCACCAGTACAAGTAGTGGGTGATGTTGATGTTTCTTTGGGCTCTAGATAGCAGGAAAAGGACCAGGGCGTTGTTCAGGTGACACTCAAACTTTATTGCCTAAGGGAGAGGAATTTAAAATTTGTGCATAAAAACTTTAGGAAATCAGTCGAAAAACATAAGTCGCTGTACCGTATGTAGAGTACAGCATGTTTTATGAGCTGTACCTGAACCAGCTGTGGCAGGTAGTCGGCGAGTTCGTCGTCACTGCTCTTCTCAATCCAGCTTACAGCCACACTTCTCACTTCAGTATCTGCAAACCTACATAAAGACGCGTAATAGACGTAACACATTTAACGATTTCAGTTTGCCATGGAAATTAAAACTTGACTGCATCCAGGAAAGCAGAATCATGAGCAGCGTTTCCATTAACCATAAAAATTGCGCAAATAGAAATTCCAAAAATAAATTTGCATAATGGAAACACTGCAATTTTGAAAAAAGTCATTTTTCTGAAAATATTCTTGCACTAAGATGAGGTGCTTTTTTCTGCCGTATCAAAACACTTTTCTCGCATGGCAGGAATCTCATGATGAAATGCTGGATGTTACAAAAGGCGAAAACAACAAACACGACGATAGGAAGTGGCAGGAGGATGATGATTTTTTGTTTGTTGTAGCCAGCTACACATTGTCTGGAAAGACAATGTGTAGATGGCTCCACCAGACGTCTGGTTGCACAGTTCATAAAAAGTTGTATCATCCCAAAGTGTTGAATCCACAACTCTTCTGTAAAATTGCCGACTACAATTTCCCCAAAACGACGCCTACGTAGCTGCTCAGAAGGAGGCGGGACTTGTTGCTCCAATGCCTGAATAAGACACCGACGTCTTCACTGATTGGCTGATTGATGATGGAAAAAAAATCTCATGTAACCGTCTACATCCGTCACTGCCACGATTTTTAATGATTTATGTAAACAAACTTATTCATCTGATTTCAATTTAATTTCTTATTTAATAGAAATGCCACAATTTTCCAACATTAGTGGAATCTAGATAAATATTTTTGCACATTTTAATGGAAATGCAGCTGTATTTTCATAAAACACTTTATTGTTCTACAAAAATAAAAATAAAAACCTTGTAGGGTGCAGGTATGGAATGTGTTTTACAGTGCGTACTTTGAGTCCAGTAACTCCAGTGCAGTGACTAGGGGCAGTGAGGGCCACCGGTGCAGCAGGGAGTGGATGTGAGCCATGCTGGCCCAGTCCCAGCTGGGCGCGCTGGCCAGCACCTTGGGCAGGCTGCTGGGGTGGTCCCGACGGCAGTGGAGCCGGTGGTCCCACAGGACCTGGTGGTCGGAGCGCTTTAATCTGCAGGAGGAAACAATTCACTTTGCGTTTAAATAACCGATTCAAAATGTTGCAGTATTTACAATTTTAGGTTTTAAACAAAAAGTGGAAAGTGTGAAATCATGAGACATTTAAAAAAAACATTTATAAATCAAACCGCATAAAAACAGATAATGGTAAAGCATATTAATTATTAATTTTAACTGGAAGTTGAATTACTTTTGTAAATAAACAGATAAACGGAAGAGAAGTCATCTGTATTTATTTCAGTGCATGTGTAGCATTCGGCTCGAGAACATCAGAGCTGAAATTAGTCCATCTATTTTTATTTAATACCAAAGCCTTAGCAGGCATGTATTTATAAGCAACAACTGAAAATGAGAACTATTCGGCTATTATTTCTCTGACACACAAGTGGTGCCCACAACTATTAATAGTTATTTATAGCCAAAACAAATTATTTTTGTTGTACAACAAATTAAAAACATTCAGAGAACGCCACACACAATTTAAAGTGGCAGTATTATGTATTTTCTAGGCCATCTCGAAAATACATAATACTGTTACCTTCAGTTGTTGGAAAAAAACTTCATTCATCAATTATGACTTCAAAGAAATCTGTGTAACTTAACGCCTTGAAATTGGGCATCTGTGACTTTAAAAAGCTCCTGCTCTTTTTGAAACTCCGCCTTCAGGAAGTCATAACAAGCTGAACAGCAGCTTATCTGATGCTCAGTTAAACCAGTTGTTTGCCAATTGCTGCTGGCTAGTCTGGAGGAGCTGAGTGGGAGAGGGCTGCTCTGTGAGGCGGTAGCTTGAAAACTGTATCTCCAAGGAGCAGCTGAGCCTCCAAGGCAGTGCTGCTCAGCTGAGTGGTTACCATGGAAAGTAAAGGAGATTAAAGGATTTCTCAAACATACATGAAAGAGTCAAGGCAACACTGGACGCATGTTTTAGATGAGGGAATAACATTATAACATGACAAAGCTAAGAAAAACCCTTGATTTTAAATGATATTGCCCCTTTAATAGTATCTTTAGGCCTCACATGTTCACAACATCCCAACGCAATAATAATATCAGTGATTTTATGTGAGATTATTCAGGCAGATCAGCTTTGCTTACAAACTCTTGAAGAGGGCGCTGGTACACGGATTTGTTAAAACTGTTCTCTTCCTTTTTCACAGAGAAAAACAACAACTTTAAATATTCTTTTACCCAAAATTTGAGGCTCTGCTGCAGATTTTCTCCAACTTCCGCTTCAGGTCCGGGTCCAGCTCTTCCAGTGTGTGGGGCTCGGGGCTTGGGGCCTCCTTAGGTCCAACATATAAAACATCCACCCCTGATTTGGGGAAGTCCACCTGATAGCAGAGACAAGACCAGAACTGGGATCAGTTTATGCTCTCAGTGGAAACCAATTGAATAATATAAAAACAAAAAGATCCTTGCTGGATTTACTGGTTTTGAATTATTGCCATGTTTCAAGGTCCAATTCTGCTCCAGCTCTCATTTTTACAAACTGGCCCACATTTTTCTCAAACATCTTTTGATAAACGTCACTGTGGATGACATTTCCACCCCCATGCATCACATTTGGTATGAGGTGGTTTTTAATTGGTCACTGTATTTGATTTATGCCAAACTCAGGCTATCTACAGGTTCCACCAACTCAAATTTAAGACTTTTTAAGACCATTATGAACTAAATTTAAGACCTTTAGATTAATATGTTCAACAACGTACTTCCAGAAGTTCAGGAGTTCGTCTGTATTTTCTCTGGTAAACTTGAAGAGCAAATGTTCTATCACTGTGATACGCTTGTGTGTAATTCTAGCCATTTAAACTGGAAATAAATATGAATCTGTCCTAAAGTATTCCTTACCAGAAACTATATTTTACTGACATTTTTTTATTTTTTTTTTAAGTATTGTCTTCGTTTACCTATATTACTCGAACGTCTCAGAAGTGTTTAAACTGATATAAAACATTAACGATATATTAGAAAAACACTCAGGCTGTAATCATTTCCCCACATGCCTGTATCTGATAATCCCATCAAACTGACCTGTAATATGATCCTTTCTGCAGGAACCTTCTTGCGGCTGCCGGTAGCACCAGCAGCTCCTTGAGCACACGTCCACAGACACAAGAACCTCGTGTCTCGTGCAAGAACTCTGTTAAACACAGAAGTTAACATAAGATAATAAAAAAAAACAAAGATAATTTAATCTCAGTGGTGAACAGATACATTCTCTATTTAAACCCCTTAAAGCGAGTGAGATCACTCCTTCTCCTCACCGTCTGAAGTCAAACAGGGGCATAGAGACTTTGCCTAAAAACTCTGGGGCTTTCCGCTGTTTGTTGGAATCTGGCGAGCCGCTGGCGTTCTGGTTCAGAACTCCAAACAGACTCAGACTCAGCGTAGACTCCAGAGGGAGCACGGCTACGGCGATGGGGAAAATGATCCTAGGAAGGACAAGGTGGCGTCATTAAAAGGTAAAAAGGCCGCAGTAGGTCAGTGAAAACTGAGGAATACGAGCGAGGACTTACAGTTCGTCCCATTTAACGTGGTAGAAAAAGCTTTTATATGTGCCCACTCTCTTGGAATGGACCGGCTTGAACAGGTTCTTCCCATTGTGGGTGAGGGAGCACATCAGGAAGTACTTCTCATAGCTGGAACGACACAACAAACGATGCTGGTGTGAAATATTCCATCTATGACTAACCACCATGTAGAAGCGGTTGAATCAACTAAAAGGTTTTGGCTTTGTCTCATTGATGACAGCAGCTGTGGGAAAGTTGCTGGGAAAAAAAGGCCTAGAAAGAACTCCTTCAGGGCGACATTTTCAAAGTGAAGCTTAGAAACCTTTTAACGGAGTGCGCTGCTCAAAGGGAACTTGGAGAGACATTGTACCTGCCCACTTAGACCAGAGTGGTTTAATCAGACTAATTTTAACCAGCAAAACTCCCCTGTGGCTGAATATGTCGATTCTCTGCACCATTAGGGAAGATGGCACATTTGAAGAAAGAGAGGATTCAGATTATAAATTAAACAACAACATGCTGTTTCTTTTGTTTTTTTTTTAAAGAAATTGATTCTGGAGAGATGCCGCTTTTCTTAACATTTGGACAGTTTCTCAGAGACCAAACGGACAAAAATTGCTTTGACTTCTTCGTGAAGAACCCCTTTATCTGTTGTTTTTCTTCTAAGTAAGCAGCGTACAACCCACAGCGTTAACACTGTCTTACAAAAATATAGGATTTGATCGATTCATTCCAGACATTAACACTAGGATAAATCTTTGCATTCATACATGTAAACATACACAGACGCATACACATACTCACACACACAATTAAACAGATATTAAAAGAAACTATTGTAAATAAATTTATACCAATCAATACATCTACTTTAACGTAATGCACACAAGAATTAATATATAAAATAACTACATACCCAGTATGGAAACATACTGGTATACATCCCATTCTAGGTACATAACTATCGAGGTTATGATGGGGTATTGTAGTTGAGACTTAAAGATTATCACAATATTTTGCTGTATTACTGATATAATGATGAACAGATAAGAAATATTAATTGCTTCTTTTTTACTGTATTTTACTGTACGACTGCGACAATGTGTCACAGCAATTATAGTCCCACAAAAACAAATACTGCTCTTGAATACACTTTTTCAGCAGTCACATAAAATGTAATTGTAATGTAATTGTAAAAATGTAATGCATATCTTAAAACTGAATATCGTAACTGCATTTAATCATACTTTCAAATGTATTGATATGTATAGATGCTTCCATTGAACAAATAGTGGAGAAGACAGTAAAACTATTTGTCTCAATTGTACGAGTTGCTTCAGGGGTTTTAAATATAATTCAGTGGAATTTATCATGATAATGCTAAATCAAAATTACTATCACAATAAGAAAGTTATCAAGATAAAGAATAAATGATACGATATATGACCTCTTATAGTTTAGATTGATAAACCACACTGAAGCCTTTTGTCTCAGTCTCTGGTAAAGACAGAGACTTGAGAATGCAAACGGAAATTATCACACTCGTTTTAATTTATCAAGCAATTAATTGATTTATCGCCTAATACGACAGGCCTAGCACCTCTAATCCAAATCTTTATTTATTAGGAATGGATTGAATAATCGTCCGCTGTGAAGTATTTCCCGGCACCAGCCACGGTCGCAGCTGTGTGAGATGTGGCCTGATTAATCCCAAGAGGATAAACAGGCAGTAAGTGCTTCTATCTGTATACGCTTCAAATTCAACAGCCTGTACTGTAACTTTAACTCTGCACTGTCTTAACTAACAGAACATATTAATATTTCCAGATGCGAGGCAATAACATCCAGTGCGAAGAGTTCTGGTTTCCACGGGTCCAAAAATAAACTCGCTTTAATTAGTGACAGATCCCTGCATGCGACCGTGGAGGGGAGAGGAAAAAAAACGCGGGAGGAAATCAGACGCACGTTTACGCCTCAACAAGCTTGCTCTGCTGCTACGTGCCATCTGCGCTGGCAGCTCCCTCGCTACTCGCAAGCTGGCAATGTGGCGCGGTGAACAGATGGATGACACATGAGCCACAACAATGCTAAACACTTCAACCTCAGTAAGGCGCCGTTAGAGTAGCGCCACAACAGATACGAGCTGCTGCTGCTGCTGCTCAGCCGCACGCGGGGAGAGGAGAGAGTTGGTGTCTCGCTCCGGCTTGAAAAGAGCATTTTTGGAATAGCTGTCACTGCGGCCATATTTGCTTCCTGCCTTAAAGTAGTTGTTGTAAGAGGTTGTTGCGCGCTGGAGTTGTAGTGGTTTGCCTTTTAATGAAAACAACTGAATGCTAAGAAGAAAATGACAGAAATGACAGCAGAAGATGATGAAATAGTAAAAAAAAACAAAAAAAACTGCCATTTCTTTAAAGTGATTCCATTAAAATTTCTGTTACTTAATATTAAGTTGTCTAAGAAGTCTTAACTGAGTTTTTTACAAATAAAGGGGAGGAAATCTTATTTTTTTTAACCGAAGCGGGATCCTTGTCACTGATCCCAGTCACTGCTGTGAAACAGAGCTGTGAATGGAAAATTTGGATCAGATCTGCTACACACACACGCGCACGCACACACACTCAAGAGACAACAGCTCAGGTCTGGTGTGAAACGAAACACTAGCATGGAAAAATAAGACGAGGAGCAACACCAGATCTGTTTGTTGAGTAAAAGAGATCCAGGTATGCTGCTGTGAAGGCAAGGCTCGACAGAACAGGCTGTAATTTTATAGGATTGCCGCAACAAAACATGGAGCTTTTTACCAAATGCTCACCAACTAAATTATTTACAAACCTAAATATTTCACAGAAACTTCTGTTGTTTGCTGCTCATTTCTTCTTTTGTGGCAGGGCTGGACAATATGATTAAAAAATAAATCATGCTATAAGCATTGCATTGATAATTATCGATTAAATATTTTGTTTTAGATAACTGAAATACTGCCAAACTGGTGGCAGGACATTTCCTGTTTTATTCACAGTTTATTTATTCTGAGTTTCAGCATTTATGTGTGCATTGATCCTGTCCAGTGTTGCTGCTGTGCGTTTTACCTGCTGACCCAGTGGCCTGGGATGCCATGCAGCGCGAACAGAGTAAACTGAAGGTGGTCTGTGGTGCCAGAAGCTTCTTTGCTGCCCCTCCCCTCTCCGGCCCCACCACTGTCCGCAGACTGGGTCGAGGCGGACAAGCTGAAAGACGGCAACGGCGGGCAGAAGGAGCGCAGGTAGAGCTTGACCAAGTCATAGATGGCCTTCGTTAGTAAGGCCATGCTCTCCTCCACAGGACTGGAGCCACCTGGATAAAATCGTAAAAGATGATAGGCCTTGCAAAAGTATTTATATGCCTTTAGTCTTTTCTTTTTTTTTAATCTTGGGCTGATTATTAAGTGTTGAGGAGTTTTAATAAATCAAAGCACGAGATAAAAGATTTAAAACATGTGAAAACATGATGAAATTAATGTTATGATTGTAATGTGACAAAAAAGAAAAAGGCTCCAAAAGTATGATTTTGTTTGTGCAAGGCTAAGTATGTTCATTTTCACTGGAGCGAACAATCGTGAATGATAGGCAGATGAAGGTTATGTGTGACTGTATGTATGCATATAACTTACTAGTTGATGACTGACCAGGTGATGTTGACCCCAACTAGAAAGCAATGCATGCTGGTCTTAGAAAATGACATGATCTCATATCAACACCAACTAACCACCAAATGTGTTGGCGCATGCGCCGACGGGGAGCCCACCTTGGGCGAGCGCGTCCTGGCTAGATTGACAGAGTGGCGGAGTCTCTTGATGGCTTCTGTGACGGACTGCGTCTCCACCTCGTCCAGGGCGCAGCACAGGTTCTTCACTGTTTGCACCACCCGCTCCACGGTCTTGTACTGGGTGCTCTGGGCACAAAAGATGAAGCAAAAAAAACAAACAAAAAAAAACAGGTCTGGATTTGTTTTCTGTTCTGATTCAAAAGGAGCTTTAAAGCAAGCATGTTTGGAGAAAAAAAACCAACAAAAAACACAACAGGATTTATTCTGGTTCATTTTAAAAAATATGTTCTAACCACTTCACGTCTTCCTTTCCTGGTGTTTTTATACAATCTAAAGTTCTAAAAATGAATATTATGGTTATCCATTTTTCTCTCTGGTTTTAGATGCTATGCAACTGGAAGGATTTTTGCTCTTTTTTTATTTTATTTTAGACAGTTATAATGCATAACCATGGCATAAAGGTGATGTTTATACAACTGGGAGAAGCTGATTAGCATCTAGAAAGCTAAAATAATATCTAAACTAACACAGAACAGAACTCAAAGAGCAGAGTGCGAAGGAGGAAGTTCAAACTACCAATGATACCCCCTACTCTGCTCAGCTTTCACCAGGACGATCTTAGTTGCCACAATATTTAGTTTCCCTTTGGCATAAATAAAAGTACGTTAGACCTTAATTCAATAAGTAAGAAAAATCCTACTGTTTTGTTTCATAATGTTTTGTGGGACAAAACAGGTTTGGATTTCCCGCCTCTCCCTTCAAACTTAAACAAGGACGACATGTACCTCATTTTCTAAGCAGATGTTGACCTGATTGTGGTATCCCTCCAAATAGTCAGCAAGACCTTGTCTGTAAAAAGACAGAGGTGATTAACTTTAACCAGCTTTATACATTTACTTCCCGACCAACGAGTGACTCTTACCGGGTGACGTTCTCCCTAAAAGGCCTATCAACATGGCTGAGATGTTTGTCAAGGTTGAGTTGAGAAGCGTCATCTTCTGCCTACAGTGAGAGAAAATAAATATTAAATCACAGATAATTAGGGTTTAATCTCACCAAAATGTATATTGGTAGTTTATCAGTGAGATGCGTTTGTAACCTTCTTATTTAACTTGTGAAGAGTAACTTACGCTTCGCGCCAGGTCCCTCCTCATGGTTGAGTGAGAGAGCAGCTGTAAGGTGATCTCGTTCTCCCACTTCCGGCAGTTCTGGATGTACTCATGGCTTCCCAGGCTGTGTTTACTGTGGCACAAGGCGGCAGAGACCCAGAGTTAGAAACATCACAGTCCTACAGATCCAAAGTAACAATATGGACCGAAACAATATGGGTGACCAACGAGGAACAACAGAGTCAGCTACGTTAGCTTGGCTCGTCTGCACTGTGACGTCATTTGATTAGACTGTGGAAAAGCTTCAATATTAGATTTTACCATTATGGACATAAATTAAATTGCACCGTCAAGGGAAAAAATAATCTGAACCAGAGCCTAGTTTCCCTTTGAACTTCACTTCATTTCTTAACTTTTTGAAAGTATGTCCTGAGTACACTCCAAGTAGTCCTGTTGGGTTTCCATTACAAATGTGTAGAAAACTGACAAAGTTCCATTAATGTAAAAGAAACAAACAAACAAAAAAAAACAATTTCACAATTGCGGTGTTTCCATTAGTAAGAAATGTAATTAAAATCACATGTGAATAAATTTGTTCACGTGATAAGTCGCTAAAAAATGTGCCGTGCAATCCTTCTCCAACAGCTTCCTGTCTTCTTCACCATTTTCTGCCAATAGTAACATCTGGTTGTTAATCACATGACTTGTGTGATGTAAAAGAAATCAGGAATTCTGATCCAGAAACCACATTTAAACGTAACTTCAAGTGTTTTCCTGCTCCCAGTTTGAAAACCAGATGGATTTGTTGGTTGATCTGATCCGTGACCAGACTACCTGATTTAACTAAAAAGCTTAGATTAACAATGTTTCTGGTTGCTTTTCACTTTGCACTTTCAAACACACATACATCAAAAAGAGACTGTACAGTACTGCGTATTTGTGTCAGAAACATAAGGTGCAGGTCACCAGACTAAGCTTTACATGCAAGATGGACATTTTGGATTTGGAGGCGAGAAACCTCAAACTTTCCTACTTTGAATGTTAAATTCTAGGGAGCTTCTGCTCAATATTCCCACATTTGAAAATGAGCAACTTCAGAGGAAACATGGACCCTGTCCATAAACCCAAGTTGAAACAGAAAGGATTTTTTTATGTTGGTTTTCTTATGACAACAACTACCTGACGAAGTCCAAGGTTCTGCTTTACTACGGTTTTAAAACATCTGTCAAAACTGTACTGAGGAGAGAAGTGTTGGAAACAGTTTGAGAATCACCATTATACACTGAAAACAGATTTCTATAGATAAATCTCAACTCTATTATTGACAACCATAAAATGGAATCTATGCTTTACCAACAAATATAGTTAAACTCTCTTGTCTCACCTCCATGAACTGAACGTCGTATACTGCCTCATCTCATGAGCTAGGCTGCACTCCTACTCACTACATTATTTACTCAGATGTCTATATAAAATGCAAAGACCAAAACAGTGTTGAGAGGGTTGGTGTTACAATGATTGTCATTTAAATAATGATAACTAAGTAGCTGAAAATGGCTGAAGAAACCTGAAACGTCTTATTTGTAAGTCTTCTTTAAGGTTTTGTGGTAATTGTTTCCAATAGTATTAATGTAATGTTTGTAGCATTCGACTGAACACAGTTCAGTGGACTGTGGTTTGTAAGTGCTGCTAAGGAAAGCAGCAGTTCCCATGAATCTCAGATTATAAGCGTTGGAGGAGGTTAAAAGAAGAAATATAAAAACATCCACCATTCCTATTTGCGTAGGACGTGGGGGGATCCAGAGATAAGAGCGACACAGTAAGAGAAAGACGCAAAAAAGAGAGAGGAGGACATAAGAAAAACAAATAAAAGTCCCATAAATCTCCATGGGAGGGGAGAGCTTTCTTGGGCTGCCGGATGCGTTACGGTTTCGGAAACACTCACTTCTGCAGCACTTCCTCCCGACCGCACACTTTGAGCAAATAGCTGGAGAAGTCCACCTGATCCAGGTCATCGTGAACCCAGCAGAGTGTCTGACTGATCAGCAGCTCCACTGGAGAACTCACTGCAGAGAAAACAGGAATTCAGAGGGAAAACAGGAATTCAGATAAGGAAAGCAGGACGGGGGCAACGTACGGATATCTCAACATCATTGTATCCAACACCAATTCTGCAAAGAACAATTTGAACCACAATAAATATCACCTGTTAATTTTAAGATTGGCTAATATAGCAGGATATATGTTTGTTGAAGCTTGTTTAATGCAGTCCAAAATGTTTTTTGGAGGGTATCAAGTAGCTCTGGTTACGCCAGCAAAAAGGTACAACCAAGTTTTAGGAATGCACTGATCCACTTTTTTCCCTTCCGATACAGATACCTGAGGTTTGGCATCAGCTGATACCGATCCGATGCAGAAAAACAGTGCTGAGTTGACTTAACAAATATATACTTTAAGTCTGCTGTTTTTTGTTTTTTTTTAAACAGAGACATAAATGTACTGATTTACACATTTATCTGATAATTCTGCACCAGTACAGCACTTAAATACATCAATGGCTTCAAAGGTTTGGTCAAACATGTAAAAACAACTTTAATTTGTTCAATCAGTGCAATTAGGAGTAAAACAGTGAATGAAAAATAAATAGAGAAACAGTCAGCTTATTGTTTTTTGTCAATTTTTGGTAAAAAAAATAAAATAAATAAATTACCATCTCTATAGATGCACTGATTCGATATTAGTATCTGTATCCAGCTCGTTATTGAATAAAATTATAGACTGGGCATCTATGACAATGTGCCGGATCCATAAGGGCAGATCTATTCAGTCTAATTCTACGATTTGTGCTCTGTGGGATGTCATGCTTCATCATTTATTTCACATTAAATGTAAATTCCTAATTGCACTTTCTGAACCATTTGTAAGACGGTTTATTTTTGACCAACGCAGTCATCCTATTGTTTTTGTTAGTTTATGATTAGTTTATGGTGATATATTCCTAAATGGACTGGCTGAACAAATTAACGTTATTACATATGACCAAACTTGTTAAGCTATTTGTGTATTTAAGTGTTCTGTACTGTTGCAGAGTTATCACATTAATTTGTAATTCAGTACATTTATATCTGTGTGTGTTTTTTTTTTTAAGAAACGTTTAAATTAATGCCGCACTGTTTTTCTGTATCGGGAGAATCATCTGATGCTAAACCTCAGATATCGGTATCAGCAGTGGAAAAAAGTGGATCAGTGCATCCTCAACCACTTCTTTGAATTTTAAATCAGGTTTTATTGGACAAGTACTTTCTATTAAAAACAACTAGGCTCTGTAATAAACAGACATTTCACCAGAACGCCTGTAATCTCACTGACTGGGAGGGATGAGATGTCAGCGACCATCCTGGGTGCAGCAGTGTAACCCGACATGCTTGCAGATTACTCTGCTGCTAATCCACTTTGTCAGACGTGCAGTACACACAAACACGGCAAAGAGAGAGATGGCTCGCACCCGGAAGCATTTCAGCTGTTGGCTCGGCATCGACGAGCAGCGGAGACCACCTCTGACTCCAGCAACAACAGAACACCACCCTTCAGAGGAACGGTGCTGCCAACACCGTTCTTGCAACATAAGGCCGGGCCTGACTCCGCTAGAGTTCATAGAGGAGTGTTTTTGTGATTTAACGAGAAATTTCCTGTCTCTCATTGTGTCAATTTTTCGCACATGGGAGCCAGGGAATGGCGCTGGCTGACTCACAAAGGAATGAACATTTTAACATAAATGAAATGAAAAACAAACAAACAAAAAAAAACAATACACTGGCTAAATCAGGAGTAAGCAGGATGTAGAATAAATCAACTACAGTAGCTGTTTAATAACCAATGAAATAAATGTCTTGACGGAGTTCAGATCCAGGTTCATGAGGCAGCTAATGAGAGGGCAAGTGAAGCCAGAAGTCACTCGGCACTTTGTCAATCTACAAGGCAAACATTATAAAGACGTGAAAACGGACGGCTGTAATTCCACCGTGACACAAAGCAAACAAAGATTTCTGATTCCGGAGCAGCTCTTGCACCCAAACACAGACATTTAGACAGATGGAGGCAGACATGAGCCGAAGGACCACAACAACCGACAGCAAATTATATACATAAAGTACAAGAGTTTCAGGTAAGATTCCTGATTGGGAGACGTGTCACTCTTGAAGTATGAACACAGAGGTTTGCAATATTTCATATAAGATGTGATTTAAGCTTCATTTAGTCTACAGACAGTCCAAGCAAAATCAAGACAGAAAGAAGCTTGGTTCCTCTGTTACTTATGTTTCATACAAGAGCAATTTCACAACTTGTGCTGCGGACCACTAACTTAGAGTACCACAAAGTTGTACGCGAGTACGTACGCACAAGAAGTCTCACTTTAACATGAACTGCAGGTTTGTCTCTATGTTTCATGCATTTTAGTTTGTTTTTCATTCTTTAGTTTAGGGGTAAACTATATAGAAATCTCACTCAAGAGAGAGTAGCGGAACTTCATAACCTATTACTTAAAGTAGTATGAGTTAGTAAAACTTTTTTTTTTTTCAAAAAACATGTCAACATGTTTTATTCATAATTCAGTACCATGATGCTGCCCACACCTGCCTTCTACTAAGATCACTTGTGATTTGCAAGTAAATACAAATATAGAGCCTCCTATGGCATTTTAATCAGATGATGAATCACTACATAAAGTCTTTTTTATAATAATACATAAAGCATTTAAATATTACATATCAGTCGGTCTTTCCTGTTTTTATCTCAAGAACTTAGAGGAAACATGATAGTTGTGTCTTATTCCAAACATTGTTTTGTCTTCTCTATGAATTCACTTCATGCAGTCAATTGTTTTTATGTGCAGCTTCACCAAACTTCCCACAAATCTTTCCTTAGCTTTACTGTCAGAAACTCATGTCTCCCAAATTTCCCAACTTCTCCCCGCTCAACATTCTTCTTCGTTTTATTGCCATGCTTTCTTCTTTAAACTGCAGCCACAATATGTATAGAATCCTCAGAAGGCAGCAGAGTTTTACTTTCCAGCCCAAGATTTGCCCCCCAATCTTTTCTGCCAGACTTCTTAAAAAAAAAAAAAAAAAAAAAAAAAACCCACAAAGATCTTTAATTACCAGACCTAATTTGCTCTTAACCAGTAACTTACTATCTTAGTGTGAATAAGCATCAACGTCTGTTTATATTTAGAAAAACAGGAGAGACTGACAGCCATTTGAAATACTCCTACAATTTCAAGCAAAGAAGGAAACAGCTGCAGTAGCTAAAAAGACGGTGAAACAAGAAATACAAAAGAAACGGTAAGAAAAAGGTCGGCCATTGTGAGAGAGAATCAACGACCTTTGTTGGATAACATTCAGCTCCTTCCATTAAAGCCAGAACTGAAGCCCATTGTTTCTAAAAAAGATTTTTTGTCCCATTAAATGAATCCAAACATCAACTATGTGGGTCAACACACTGCTGACTAGGAAGAAAAACAATATACATATATATTTTTTAAAGTCGGACTGCAAGCCTCTCTTTTGCTCTTAGCATTTCACTAGTAGAGCAGATTTATTCCTAAAGGATAGGTTTATAATAGATAGGTTTATAGTTTATGCATTTAAACCCAATAGCACGCGGACTAATCACACAGCTGGAGCCTCTGCGCTTTGCCTCGCGCGCTGCCGCTGCTTTACCTCAGCGGGATCGCGCGCGCCTCCTTTCACTCAAACTGGACACAGGATGACTTGTATGGATATTTACATAAACCTACTGTGAGGAATTATGATCCTTTGGAGAACTCTAGGTAAGAGTTTAAAACCCGCCGCGTTAGCTCCGGTTGCGCAGCTCTATGTGAACCGCAGGAATAACTCATAGCGAATTTAAAGGTGCGTGTTGGGAAGTGGTGAGAATGATTTATCTTTGTGAACGAACAATTGTATGCGGCATTTACATCTCAAAACGCTGCCCAGCGTGTGGCTTTGTGTCTGTCGTCCCTGTAAAGTTTATGTCTGTGGTCCCGGTTGGCCCGGTTGTGGATAATGAGCAGCGCTAACCTCATCATGCAGGTTCAGCCCGGTGAGGAGCTTTCGCGCTCAACACAACGAAGCAAATTTTTTGTGCATCAACACAACAAAGCTAATACGACATAAAAACAATGCCATACTTGACGGAGTTTGGTTACATCGAGGCTCACTGCAGTAAAAAAAGATATACAGAGGGTCAGATAGCAGGTAAAGCAGCGCACAGCTACAAACACTCACTCGGATTATTAGCACGACGGTCAGAAAGCTAAACAAATAACCCGCAAAATTATTTAAGTCTTCAAGCTGCGATGTAAGACACTGGTTCTGCTCTCGCTGTTGAACCGCTGCTACGCGCTACAGGTAGTAATATTTCACAGACGGAGCGCTGCTTCTGCTCCACCTGGTAGTGACTCTCACACCGAACCTCTGTTTAAAGCCGCAGCATCCAACTTAAAAAAATACATTTTACATAAGTATTAAAATTTTTGCTGTCCTAACATGAGACAGATAATCTCTAAAAAAAATAATCAATCTCCTCCCTGTTCTGCATAATTACTCCGCTCAGTCAGAAACAGCCAATCAGAACTAGAAGTAATCAGCTAGCCGCCATGCTATCAGGAAGTTTTCATTCAGTAACTCAGGATTGTTTATTGTAATGGAACCTGCATTTGCCTTTGAATGCTAAGTTTTATACTTGAATTTTTTTGGCAATCTTGAGAGGTTTTATTTTGGCTCTTTGCATTATTTAGCCTCTTCAGAGCCTTCATATGTTATCAGTCTGTTAAAGATAGTATTATTGATAGCAGTACAATTTGCACAATGCTTGTTTTGTTTAGTTTTCTTCTTGGAAAAAGTTATTAAAAACAAGTTTTTGTCTAAATTAAGGTGAATTCATGGTTCCTTTTTCCACATAATGTAACCGGTAGTGTATATGATAAAAAAAAAATAAAATAAAATAATAATGTGATCGGTATCGGCAGGGAAAAACCTGATCGGCACATCTCTAATTTTTAGTATTATTTTTCCGGTTACACAATGCATCAAACCATATCAAATGCGTTGTCTACTTAAGAGTTAATGCACGCGGCCGCAAGGAGATCTGAGAAACTCATCCCATAAACTCGACCAACCAAAATAGTTTCTGTGACGATTAAAAACTCAACAAACACGAAATGGAAGAGCTACTAAAGCCACATTAGCAGTCTGAATTAAATCTCCCGTTTGTTGCGCGTACCCATTGCTGCGTAGTACAGCAGATTACCTCATCATGCAGGGCCGGTCCAAGGCTGTATGAGGCCTTGAGCAGAATTTGACTTAGGGGCCCCTTTTGTTGCTAAAATACCAGCACCTCCAACAGCTTTTGTGTTAGATTTAGTGAAATATGGGAGAAGGGAGTAGTTTAATTGGCAAGCCTAAAAAGCAATAAGTTATAATTGTATTTGTAAATTCAAAGCTTAAGCTCACAGCAACAGATTGTTGCTATGGTAACAAAACAATCCAACTACCGTATTTTCCGCACTATAAGGCGCACCTGATTATAAGGCGCACCTTCAATGAATGGTCTATTTTAAAACTTTTTTCATATACAAGGCCCACCGCATTATAAGGCGCATAGAATAGACGCTACAGTTTGGGTTGCCAATTTGTGCCGTACTCTATTATTACACATCCACATTTGTAAAGAAGTAGTTCCCAAGTACTTTATATAGTAGGCTGCCCAGTCATTGTTTCACTCACGGTGTTGGTGTTGCAATATTGTGCCCAACTACTTTCTGGGTAACACAGACCAACCGACACGCTGCCGCCGCAGTCTGTGTCTCTCTTCCCCCATCCCTCCCCCCCTGGCTTTAAATGTATTATCAAACTTTATTAACAAACGAGCGTTCTGACGACTATCCCAGCATGCACCGCGCACTTCTTCTACGGGGGAAAATGAAGTCGGCGGCTGCTTACCGTAGTTGCTAGACCTGTTGTGGCTCAATATTGGTCCATATTTAAGGCGCACCGGATTATAAGGCACACTGTCAGCTTTTGAGGAAATTGAGGTTTAGGTGCGCCTTATAGTGCGGAAAATACGGTATATAAATATTGTTCTTTGAAGTTTCACAAAGTAAACTTGCCAGCTCCTTAAAATCTTGCATCTAAATGTTAAACAATTAAAAATCATTTAATTTATGTATGCCTAAAGAACTGAATAAAATTTAACAGCATTGACAATATCAATAAACAAGTGTTACATTTATGTAACTGTGGTCTGTATTAGTGTTTATGGGGCCCTTGAAGCCCTTGGGGGCCTGATGGAGCCGCTGACTTTAATTTGGATTAAATGTTTTTAGTATAGTTGTGGGTTTAAATAGCATTTCACTGGAGATGTTTTCCCGTAACATAGTAATACTTTTATATTTCCTCTCAACTTAACATCTTTTAATACAAAAACACGGTGGACCGCCTCGACGCCCCGACCACCGGGTTTAGCGAGTTTTCTGGGGGAAACCCTGAATGCTGTATGAGTCAAATATGACTTCAGAGAAATTTGACTTCCTAATATGACGCCTCAAAATTGGGCCTCTGTCTCTTTAATAACTGCTGCTCTTTCTAAAACTCCGCCTTCAGGAAGTCATCACAACACGGCTCCTCCTTTAACCCTTTCACAATGTTTGTACCAGCGTTTCACTGAGAAGTCGGGCAGAGGGTCGGAAACTGCAGGAACGAGGAGGCGGGGCTAGGTGCAATCAGGCGTTTTGCACAGCTGAATGGTTGCCACGGGAGATTAGAGGATTTCTCAAACATGCATGAAATAATCAAGGCGACACTTCGGGTATGTTTTTGATGAGGGAATAATATTTTAACACGATGTTATGTAAAGCTCAAAACAGTTGATTTTTTTAATACTGTCCCTATAAAATGTAAGAGAAAAAAAAACATCTGTTTTGTTTCTTTAAGAATGTCCATTACTTAAAAATTGGCATATATCCCATGCCCATCTCAATATTCTGCTGTAAGGGCGAACAGCACAACTCATACTTCCCCTTTTCAAAATCTGTAAAATAAAATAAAAAATAATACTTTTTGTTGTTTTTGTTGGTTTTTTTCAGTCACTTGTCAGATGCTTACCATCACAGGTGAAAGTCACAGGCTGCTGAGATTCAGGGATTTCAATGGAAACTTTGACAGAGCAGTTATTGTCCGGTCCGCTCTCCCTCTGGGCGATGACAGGGCTGAGGACAAAGCCCGGGTTGGTCCCGATGTCGTCGTGAGGGAATCTGGAACGTAGGCTGCAGGAGGAAAAGAAACAAAAGAGATTCTTTAGGCATTTTTATTATGTTTTGGTTTTCGTGCCCAGTGGGGAAAACAGAAAATATAACATAAAGGGAAACAAAGGCCAGCCAGGCAGCCAGCCGTATAAATCAGATGATCTGGATCAGACTGCTGGATGAATCATGGGGAAAGTCTGACTGGATATTTTTCTTTGCTAGAAAATGAAAATGGCAAGAAATGTTCTCTTTTGTCCCATTTGCACTCCTCTAAATTGTAAGCTATGCAAGCCATTTTTTGTTGACCACCCGGGATGCGGTGACGCTGCCAGACGTTGGCTGGGCGTTGACGGTGTGATCATAGTGAAAGTACATTCCGTGAGCACGGCTTCATCGTCACCCCACCCAAACCAAATACTGTGGTAAGAAAACTCTGTACGGATCCCGGAGATGAACTAAACTGGAAACGTGTCATCAAGCGAGCACGTGTGCATCCAGAAGCAGGCCTTCACTTACAAAAGGTGAAAAGCTTTAATTAAACCATGGGTGTTTTTGTTTACTTTTTTAATTTAAGTGAAATTTACTTCAGACTATTAGCAGAATGATACCAGTTAATCTAGTATCAATGACAGTATGATTCTCCGTCATACTGCGGGAGAATCACTAGGACACTTTCTTCGCTTTGAGAAAGAATCTGCATTATATTTCTAGTATGAAAAACGCATTGTGAAATGTCACGACCAGTCTGATACTTCAGACACCAAATATCTCTAGAAGCGCTTCTACCTGCATATTATAGTAGATCAAATACCAAATATACCGTCATATGAATTAATACACATGGTGGAAACCGCCTTGCACAGCCACAGAAGCCAACAGTCTTCCTTATCTCTGCTCTTGTTTTACAAATGCCAGCAAGCTGAAGTGTGTCTGGGCATTTCATATTCCCAAAGCACATAGATTGTTGTTATGTATGGTGGAGGATCTGTAATGCTGTGGGCTGGTTTTTCTTCCCAAGGAATTTAGAATGTTGTTAGAGTGCATGGTCTCAAACCTTTCACGAAATTTAAAAGAAATGTCTTTTGAGCTCAGCCAAATTACTGAAACTAGATCATCACTGGGTCTTTTGAGAAAGACAATGACTCATTCAACATAAAAAAATGAACCAATTTGATGATTTTTTTAATAGACCCAAAGAAACCCAACTGTTTTCTATGGTCAACCTAACGTCTATAGAAAATGTTTGGGTTGAGCTGAGAAAAGAGAGCAGTTGAAAGGAGTCAAAGTTTTAGACACTCTGGAGAAACTGTGCCAAACGGTCAACAAGCTCCCTGTCTGTTCAAACCTCCTGAAATGTCAAAGACTAAGTGCTGTCCTGCTGCCAAAAGAAGGTTGTGAAAAGTGTTAACAGCAGCAATGCCATTGCCAATTGTGGGACGGGTCATTTGGTCAGAAACTTTACAACAAGCATTTTCTTGGGTGTTTGATGTGATATGTTGTACCAATATTGGTTCATCCATCCAAATCATTAAATTCAATCATTAAGTCACTTCCATGAACACAGGTGTACACAACTCAGTACCATGGTATGCTGACTACTTCCTACAAACATCTGGGAAATAATGGGCTGCTCTCAGAAGCTCAGTGAATTCCACTGATACAATCAGACACAGCAACTCATTCTGGTTAAAGGACTTTGAGAGGCATCAAGTGCATCAAAAACTGAATCTCATGAGACATTAGCTCTGGGATGGAGTGTAAAAAGCAACGCAAAGCATCAGATGTAGAGGTAAAGCATGTCACTACTGGAGAGATGTGTTCTCTAGAGAGACAAAGGTGGTGAACCTGTCGCGCAGTCCAAAGGAGTTTGGGTTAGCAGTGGCCAGGAGAACGGCTCTAGTGCCGAACGTAAAGTTTGGTGCAGAGGGGATAATGATGGGGGAATGTTTTTCAGGAGCTGAGTCCATCAGTTCCAGTGAAAGGAACTCTTAGAGCTTCAGCATACCAAGACATTTTGGAAAATTACATGCTGCCTACATTGTGGGAAATATTTGGGAATGTCCCTTTCAGTTTCAACGTGACGGTGCACAACGTGAGTTAAGAGGGGAAGAGTCTGATTGCCCTGTACAGATTCCTGAACTCAACAGATCACTTTCTGAATCAGCTCAAGCGGAGGCCAGCATCAGAGTCTGACCTCATATGACCTCCAGGCAGAATGGTCAAAAATTCCCATAAACACATTCCCAAACCATGAAGGAAGCATTCCAAGCAGAACCTGAAAGCAATCCTCCCGGAATAGAGACTACTTTCTTCTTTGGATAATACAATTATGTAATAATTTTATTGTATAAACAATACGATAAATGTATCATAAATAATACAATTATTGTATTGTTTATTGTGAAAAAAGTCTCAAGAATTTATATTATGGTAAATTTCAGTTATTGATAAACAAACACACAAAGCTGACAGTATTACTGGAAACTTTATTTTTGCTATTTTCTCCACTGTTTGTTCTACATTTGATTCAATAACAATCTGTGAATTTGAAAATAAGACTAAATAAAGTTACTGTGTGCCGTTTAGTGACATAATTCACAGCTTTTTATGTAAGTTGTGTCCTGAAGAAGCCAATTTAAAATGGGAATGCTTTTCAAGAATATTTCTATTTGTGGCACTGTGAATGCTGTGCCATGCGGCCATACAATAAGATAAAAATATGTATTTTTTTATAATATTTATTATCAGAATAGTACCTCAATATATCACACTAAAATTCTATGTCGAAATCGCCCACCGCTATCTTAAAGATGAAAAACCAGAAAAAAGTGGACCGACTTCGTTTAAAACTCTGCGGATTGAGAGTGCAATGTCACTGAGGTTCATATACGCCTGAAGATGGGCGAGTTTGAGTTTGTAACGGCCCAGAGACAGGTTTATTGTTCTCCTCAGTAGAAACAATCCAGCTTACCTTGCCAAGTCTTCACAAAACGCAACAATCTCCAGGTTCTGGGCGTCCTGTTCCTCCAGCACAGCATTCTTCACCAAACCATTCCCCTTTCCCTAAACAAGCAAAGGATTCACTAAGATTAGAATTAAAAGAACAATTGCTTTAAAAAAAAATACACAAATATAAATTTGGAAGGAAAATTTGGATTGTTGAGGGTTAAAAATCATTAAAATGCTTTATATCTTATATGTCCTTAAGTATATGGTTCTTCAAAAGAGCTTAGCAAATGTCAGGATAGCAATAATGAGTTCAAAGGCTGACGAAGGGGAAGTTTTATTAGAAACACCTCAATGCTATTAATCCTCCAGAGCCAATCAACAAGTCAGAAGGAGCACAAAAACACAACCATAAATCTTTAGAGCTTTTGTGTCTGTGTGACGCTACCTTAACTCAACAATGTTTGGGTGTGCACCTTGAGTTCAATAAGAAAGGTTTTAAAATAAAAGGCAGGGCTATCAAAGGTATGGAAAAAGAATCTAATACGTAATTTTGCATATTCACACACAGAGAAATAAATCCTGAGACGACACTCTTTGGAATTGCTCTAAGAGATTCCTGGAGGCTGGCCCGCGGCAGAGAAATCACAACTACACTGTCTGTCTTTTACTGCCGTCTGATTGTCAGCAGCTGAGGAATGCACTTCCTGAGGCACAGGAAATGAGACGCGCAAAGACTCCGCCCCTTCCTGGGAAGCAAAAGTGCTCAGTCACGGCTTGAAAAATTGGTCAGACCTCATCCCAAATGAGGCAGAAAGAGCCGCACAGATGGAGAGGGATGAGGTGGGAAAAATGGATGAAACAAATGTGAATATTGATGATAGATTTGGTAGAAAGCTGAATTTAACAACCAGAGGCTGGATTTACTACAGAACTGTTTCATTTTGTAAAGTCCCAAACAAGACAGTGAAGTTTGTGGTTTTAATTAGAGATGTACCAAACCAATGTTAATATCTGTATCGATCCATATATCAAAAACTATTCTAGACTGTTTTAAAAAGAAGAAACATTTTAAGTCAAATCTAGTTTGTTTTTGTATTTCAAATCGGTATCAGCTGATACTAAACCTCAGGTATCGGAAGTGAAAAAAGTGAATCGACACATCACTGGTTTTAATGTGACACAATGCAAAAAAACAAACCTTTCAGCAACTCTTGTAGTTGTGTTATTAAGAAATCAATGAATGAGAGGCAAGCAGAGGGAAATCAGTAAGGTTTGTTTTAATTCAAGAAAACCACAAGAGATTCTTCAAAAATGATAATGAAGTGAGAAGCTTTTATGGTTGAGATCAGAATAGCCTTGATGCGTCATTGTAAAGCACCAAAAAGGCCCATCTATGTTTCACACCATTTTTTTATTTTTTATTTTTGCCGGACACCGAGTGGGAACTCGGCGAGACTGAAGTCATGGGAACAGCTCCTTTAAATTCACACACTGACAAATCTCTCATCTTCTCTCTGCACGTCCGCTAACGTATCACAACGTTGACTGTAAAATCAGGAACGCACTGTGCAACATAAAGACCACAGCCTGTTCTAAGTAATTCCGTGAGTAGATCCAAATAAGCATTTTTATACATAATTAGGCAATTTTTGTGTCCACTATTTCAGTTTTTTTTTTTTTCCATGTTTGATGGAGTTCTTGTCCATGTTTTTGCGGTGACAGTTTGTATGTGAGCATCCTCTCTGAACATGTGTGGGAATGTGTGTTCAAACAGAGACTCACAAAGTAAATGTGACACTCCCAGCCAAGTTGAGGAAATGCAATCTTGTTTTTTGGACTTCCTGTTTTGTTTTCTTCCAATGCCTCCAATCAAGAAAAAGGCTGAAGTTCAAGTTCTCAGTCTAACAACAAATGAATCAACCATGTAGTTCTAGTCCTACCGGTGTAGTCTCCAAGGTCTTTAAAGAATAAAATGGAACATGAAAAACAGCAAATATATCAAAATCCGAATGTTTCATGAAGGAAACATGGCTTCAACCTAGAACACTGCGGTGAATGCCTTCAAGACAAAAAAAGAGGGTAAAAATTATTTTACTTTTTTTTTTTTTACATTTTGACTATTTGAGTAATTTGTAATAAAAACTGATCACTTTCGGGTTCTCTGATCCACTTGCTGTAAAATTCTACTCTAACGTGACAGGCAACCAAATAAAAACCCAAGACTTGCTTAACAAATGGCACAAATGTTCCTGGTATTTCTTTTTCTTGGAAAACTCAACCTTTTAGATGACAGAAGAAAACTACTATGCAAATCCTTAGCCAAATTGAAATAAAGAAATATTGTTGCTGTGCTGAACAAAATGTTTAACAGTTCCCCAACGGCAAAAAAATAAAAAATTCTAAAATTGTTTTAAAAAGACATATATAGTGAGCCTGAGTAACACACATACTGTCTAAGACGAAAAAAAATAAAATTAATAGCTTTTTCTAATTCCACATTTAGTAATGAAAAACGAAAGGCTCTAACAAAAAAAAAAGAAAATACAATTTTCACTGGACGTTGAATCAAACTCCAGCTACACACTTGGATAAAAAAAGAAAGAACAAAACAAGGCTCTGCAGAAAAAGTTGAAAGAAGTTGCACTTTAATCGTCTGGGGTGTAATATATTATCATTTTATCCTGTTACACATTTACTGCCAGCAATAGCAAACACACTGTAAAGTGTCTTGTGAAAAACAGCCTTTTTTTCCCTCCAATCAGTCTCATCGGGTATCGGGTTCACCACGGGTGGAACTGAAAGAGGTCGACACTCTGAAAACAAAAACACCCTCCTCTGCTGAGGTATTAAAGGCCGTCTGGATAAACCTCAACATCACCGTTGAGGTTTATCCAACGGTGAACGCTGGATAATCCAGCGGTGATCCTCTGCCTCTACGTCGTGGTAGAGGCAGCAGATCATGTTGACAAAAGACTTTGGTAGCGTTCAAAACGGGCCATTTTCCAAGCAAAGCGATGCCAAGAAGAAATCGGCTACAACAAACTGTAAAGTTTATATCGGGGGAAGCAAGTAGCCTTAAAGCAGAACTACTACTGCTTTCAAAACTGAAGTATCTGATAGCTAATGAAGTCACGCTTCCTGTGATAAACTGAAATCTAGGACTACAAATGGATGATGAAACACTGTTAAATGCATCTTCATTGTTTTTATCATGCGCTCTATTAAAGATTATATTTGCTTTGCTAAGCTACAAGTCACTTCCGCTTTCTTCAGAGAGAGGTCAAAGTTTAGGAAGCGGCGTGTCGTTCGTCAGGTGAGTCACAACGGACAGGAATCAATGCAACATCCTCTTACAGACGGCATCGCCCTTAAGTCCACGCTATCCCACCAGAGGAACTTTAACGTGAGAACCGCTTAAGGTGTAGGTTTTCACATTTGTGCAGAGTGTGCAATTAACCCGAGCAGAATAGAAAAACGGGGCACAGTCTGAAGTGCGGAGGCGTCGTTAAAAGGCTTGTGGAGATCTGGAAGTGTGCGGGGGAAGAGAAGATCTGTTATGTAAAAAAAAAAAAGTAGAGTGCAATTGACATCCTGAAGGTTTCACTTTCTCACTCAAGAACTTGAGCAACAGTACAGATAAATTGGGCCATCTCATAAAAATCAGTCTGCATGTAAAGGGAAAGGTGGAGGAGGGTTAGATATCACTTCAACAGCTGGTTATTACCAAAATGACGTCATTACAAACTAGAAGATGATGTTGTAACGTATTGATTCAAAAGTACATCTGTCCAAAGACACGGAACACTCTGGAGCTGACCGTGAGTAATGTGAATGGGTCTGATCTTAACCCAGACATGGCAGAGTGCAGTAAAGGATGTCAGTAAGAGGAATGTTTGAAGAGGCGCCAGTCAGGGGTCGGCTGACTGACAAGAAGTCTGTCACTCACTGAAGCATGACACCTGAGCTAAATATAAAGGCGTATTTGTTTGGGTGCTGATCATCATCAACTCAAGCTTTACCTACAAATGAAAGAGTGAAACGGATGGGGTAGGTGGGTGGAAGGTACGCAGCAGCTAGATGGAAAGAAACAGCCACACAGTTTGAAGTCAAGTAGAGTCAAAGTGAGACAAAGGCGGGGGATCAGAAATGCATGTTGTTCTTTCCGGACTGTATGTTGCTCCGGAGTAAAAGTCGCAGTCATTAAGAACTTGTCAAACGTGAGGATGACATTGTTTATGTTGATGAAAGATTCCAGACAGTGACACATTGTTTTCAGTCGCTAGGAAGTCAGCTGGCAGTTTCTGATGCACCGATGTCTACGCTCTTGATCAGGGTGGTCAGGAATAACTCCGCTCCGACTGAATCCTGATCATTTGTGCAATCTTGTCAGATTTTCCTACGTTAGCCGGTGAAGTGCGCAGCACAGCAGAGAAGCCTACAGTAAAGGGGTCGGCATAGTTGAGCTGAACTGCCGAAATCGGTTGTCATTGTTGCAGTCAAAATTGCATCATTTTGTCCTCAGCCTCATATTGTCTGCCCCTTTATGTAAATTTACACTTAAGCAAAGAGAATAAATAACCAGATACTAAAATCTGGTTATATTTATATTAATACAAAAAGGTATAAATAACATGTGGAAGGAAAAAGCCTCAACAATTCACCATTAGTGTAGATTCTGCATTTTTGCTTAGTCCGTTTAAAAAAAATAAAATACTACAACTGCATTAAAAAAAATCATGTTACATTATGTCATCAACAGTGAGAGAAGAATTTGTCAATCATAATAGTGAAAAAAAAACTATACATCAGTAGGACAGCATTCAAGGTACTGCCTTTCTAGACAAAAAGTACTGGAAACAAATGTAGACCATGTTGCTATTGTTATTCCAACGGTTTCACCAACAAGAGTCTTTAACCCGTCTTTGATATCACTCTTACTAGTGTTTAAAATACATTTATAATAAATAAAAACAATGATAAGCCTGATGGGAGTGCAAATAAAGCCTGGTGGCCCTCCAGCCTTATCATACACTGGGGAAAACCCTGGAGTCACAACATTTAATTTGACTTTTGGGATCAATACAGTATTTTTTGAATTTTAATTGAATTTGCAGAAGATAATCAAGTTAGTATCGCTCAAAATGTTGACTATTTTTAACCTTTTCAGAGATCTGGCATCTCAGGAGAGTTGGGTTAAAATAGCAACACATCAAGGGTGATAGTTGGGCTATTCCGCCAGAGAGGACCTGCACAGACCTGTTTCTGTTTGTAACAAGCAGACAGCGGGCAGCAGCAGAAGGAACAAGAGGAGCAAGCAAACACACACCACCACCATCATGACCTCCCAGTATAAAGTCAGCAGGCATGACCGACAGATGGAGACAAGAAAAAGCAAGTGCGGCGTTGAAAAGGCTCAAACTGAGAAACATTAGTAGTTTCAGCAACAAACACTTGCAAACCTAGACATAACATATGGGCAAGAGTAAACGAGCACGGCTTTATTATTTCAAGAATAAAGACATTCCTCAGCCCTGGAATCCTCTCCGGAGTGTGAGCACTGGATGAGTCGCCTTTGATAAAGAGAAAATTACATCTCCAGAGTCCTCAATGGAAGTATGAGTGAGACATTATCAATAGCTTTTTTACTTTCAACAGTTACAATATTTTGTTTGTTGCAGCTGTAAAAAAAGAAACAAAATAACGAAAGTATTCTGGAAAGAAAACAAAGTGTACTGTTGGGAGAGTTCATTCTCATCGTGGTGTGAGGAAGTGCAACAGAGAAAAATTCTTTGGTCAGGACAAATCTAAAAACAATCAGCAGGAAGTGGGCGTAATGACCCAACAAAAACACCCTCACAAAACAAAATCGCTTGAAAAGACTAAAAATCAAGAGCAATGACAAACTATCTCCATAAAAGTCTAAGTATTTTAGTATCTAGTGATCTGTGAGAGTTAATTGTCTCACAAAACAGATAATACAGTCAAAGGGTTAGACATTAAAAGCACCACGTTGACACAGGGTGACTGGTTTCAGCTTGACTAGGCGCAGATAGAGGCCATATTGACAGATGGCAGACCTCTATTATAACTCTTGCCTAAAGCACTGTCCTTATTACTTGCATCAAAATCTTACAGCAGATCATAGAAGCACCTGCGTCTCTTAAAACACAAGATTTTTGGGAGGTAAACAAAAATATACCTATTATAAATGGTCATCTTGTGTAAGTCATATATTAATTCAGCTGTTTTAATGAAAAAAATATTCAACTTTATACAGCAGCAGTAGTGTCCAAACCCAGGGCTCATGGGCCATCTGTATCAAATGAATGGTTCAATACAAGGCTCAATGTGTAGGAACAACATGTAAAACATATAAAAACAAAAAGCCCCTGAGGGCTGGAGTGTTGAAGTGTTGGTTTGGATTTTGTGGAAGTGAAATTCTGTGAGGTCATCATTGGCAATGATAAACTTCCTTACAGTAAAAGAACAGCACATTACTTAGTAATAGATGTTAAAGATGACAAAAAAAGCTCACAATTGTGCTAGGAGTTGAATTTAGTTGAGTTTAGCAAAACCCACATCCACATAGCATTGGCATCTGGTTTAAACAGTCTACAAAAAAACTGAAAGCTTTTGCCACAAATGCGGTGACATTACAAAAAAAAAGGATGTTTCTCTAAAACTGACAGACTGTTATAATGCTGAAAAAAAATCACTTAAGGATCTGCAGGAATTTCTAGCAAGTAGTGAAGGTGATCTACAAACAAATGTATCCTCTTGTATTAAATGTCTGGAATAAGAAGCATGGTGGGAAGAGATCTGTCGCCTGCTCTTCTTCAACCAGTAGAGATCTGCCTAAAATCTCCCAAGACTGTGTGGGATAGTGTGTTATAGTATGAAGAAATCAAGCCTAAACCTTTGGGAAACTTCTACACAAAAGTAAATCTGGAATATGAACCACTTTGAGCATCAACAGGATAACAACATAAGCAAAGTAAAACATAAGGGTGTCAGCATCGTGCTCAGACTCAACTGGGGATTTTGTTAAGATGATTGTAATAGAATAAAAAAAGAAAATGTGTTTTTAGCTGAAACAAGGTAGTGACGGTAGTGAAGGAAAAATGTCCAGAGAATCTCATAGAGTTAGAGAATATGGCAAGATGGTGTGGGGAAATATGACTAGGTCAAGGTGTGGTGTGCTGATAAACTGCTACTATAGAAGACAATTAAATCAATAAAAAACCTTAAAAGTCCATACTTTTTGAGGGGGATTTTAGTGGTTGGGTTGTACAGAATATCTCAAATTAAAGAGTTTGACATATTTGATCATATTTCACAAAACATAAGTCTGGCATTTTAGCATGGGTGTACATACACTCTTGCAACATCAGCAATTACAACAGCAGGTGCTGGAGCACTTGCATGTAGGCCTGCCACAATAACACATTTGCTGGACAATAAATTGTCCCAGTTATTACTGTGATTAACAATAATATTGAGACCATTTTCAAGTAATATATTGATAATAGCATAGTAATGTAAGTTTGACTAAACTTTCATTTTGTGAAGAACATTTAACTCTACAACTGGAAGACCAGGGTTTCGCCCACAAAGCCTGCTAGGGTTTATGTGTCTGTCAAAATTACAAATAGCTAAAGTTGATTGGCTATAAATTAGCCTTGTGTGCCCTTACCTGACTACTTGCTTTCTGCTGGGAAGACGTCCCAGGGATATTGAGCGAGTGGCTCCTAGCAACAGGTGCCCCTGTTGAAGCTCTCCTGTGCTGTGAGCGGACCGACTGTGAAACTTTCCCCTCCAAACTGGGGCTGCCTCTGCCACCGGAATTGTTCCCTTCCGTTTCGAGCACGGCATCCCAAGGGTCCCCAGCGGAAACTCCCTGTACAGCCTGAGCGTCGCTTTCCGATGCCATGGATGCTTGCTCGTTCTCAGCTTTACATTTTGTGAGCGGGTCCAGATCCAGCCACTCAAAGTGGGCGACGTGAGAAGACTCTGTGACCGCTGCCTGTTGAGGCGGGGGGTTGGGTGCCAAAGAGGCCAAGTCGATGCCGGTGGATCTGCCGTTCTTCAAGTATTCCGAGGTGCTTGCAATCTTGTCAAACAGTTTTGCCATTTCTGGGTCCACTGTTGGTTTTGAAAAGACCATGGCTGCAGGAGCCTGGATGGGAGGCAACGTCATGAAGGATGGCTGCTGAGGCGGAAGAGCCATGAAGGATGACATGGGTGGAGTGAAGCCATTTTGAAACGTGCCTGGTTTGGGAAAGGGAGCCGAGGGGAAGAGCGGACTGGGTTGATGGGTTGGAGTGCTCACACTAGAGTTAGACTGGCTGGCCATAACTGATGTCCACTGACTACTCTGGAAAGGAGAGGAGCTACAGGGATTCCCTCCAGGGTAAGAGGCACTGAGGTTGAAGCCCAGCAGCGCAGCGGGGGGAGACGTTTTGCTGTTGACGCCAAAGTTGTCATCCAGTAGGAGCTTTTCAAGCTCCGCGTTAGTCAGCTTGTCAACATCAATATCCCTGAACTTGTCCCCCTCTGCTTGCTTCTTAGTTTCTGGGAAGTCGATGAGGTCCTTGTCAAGTACATTCGCAGAAGGAAAAGGCTGAGGAGCAGCAGTAGTCGTGGAGAACTTTGAAGGTTTGGAGGAAGATGAGGGAGTTAAAACTGAAACCGTATGTCTCTTATCCCGTTTCAGTTTAGCCATTGCCTCTTCTTCCATGCGGAGGGCTTCCTCCTTACCCACAGCCCCCTTTGGCTTGGGGACATCCATCTTGAACCCATTAGAATTATGTGTCTGGGCCATTCTGTCAAGTGGAGGGAGCCATGAGTATGACGGCTTTCAAGTCAGTGTGGCCTTAAGGGTTGCCGTGCGGAGATTTAAACACCTAAAAATAAAAAAAGAGAAGAAATAAATGACACTTTAAAAAAAATGGCAAAACTTTTTTAAAACAAGAAAAAGGAAATAGAAGATCTAATAACCAGCCACGCCAAACTCCTACCCAGATATGCAGCAGTCAAAATTTTGTAGTAGATATGCAATCAACACCATTTGTAAAACTAATTTTTTGATAGTGATTTCACTCTGCAAATTATATAGTCCCTCCGATTTTTCACAATAGCAGAAACTTGCGCAAAATCAACAAATCTTGGTCTATTTTCATGCTAATGCTTCACTGTGAGTTTATTGAAAATTTTCCACAAAAATGGCCAAGAACATTGGGTTTAAGCGAGCGCTAACTTCCACCTACAGGTGTCAGCAGTATTTCTTGCTCAAGCTTTGATCCGACAGAAGAGTCCTCCAAGAAAAAAAAATTACATATACAGGATCAAATAGTGCTGCCATGACAAAATGGCATGTGATTAACACCTTAATGTATTTAAAGCCAACTTCCATTTCTTTCAACAAATGAGACATTTTAAGGGCTTAGAGTTTAGATATATAAATTTAAGACTTCTTAAGGATATGTGAACACCCTGTATAAAACAGTTCTTTAAACAGCGCACCGTTTTAGACATCACTGATTAAAAGAATAATAATTATAATAATAATTTTAAGTCTGCTTCCTTCAACAACAACATCAACACCAAAGAGTGTTGTTAGTACGACCCATGTTCTTACTGAATTTCTGATTGTCCAGGACTGGTCAATCAAGTCCTACATGCATCTCAAGGTTCTTTCATAAGATACTTTCATTGCATAATCCACACTTATCCGACATGAAATGGGGCCTTAAGGTTAAGCCACCAATGTCAGTGTAAGTCAAGAAAAACAAACAAGTGAACAAACAAGTGTGGCAATCGATACGACTCAAAAAGGAAACCATGTCCAAGCCACCAGATCATTCTCATGAGTTCGTCTGATCAGAGATAAACATTATTCAGCAGAATCTGATATAAAAAAAAAACATGGTCGAGGATGGCGCACAAAAAACACTACATGTTTTTGAACAACCTTCGGGAGGATCGCTACACACAGATATCAAGGAAATCTAATACACATTCATTCTGTTCCAAGTGAATTCTGTGGTGTTAAGTCACGCCCCTTTAATTCCACAACCCCAGCTGCCTGCACTGAAACCATCTTAGCGGTTCAACTATTGTGCAAAGGCGCTAACTGATCTAACGGAAGACGAGGTTCTTGGTTCCATTTTCATTGCGGAACAATGACTTAAAGTGAGCTTCTAAGTTATTGTAAGCCTTTATAAATCATCAATGCTTTGTTGCTCTAAGCGCATTTTAATTGCGTATTGACTGACTGTAAATGGCCACATATGCTGCTCGGCCAGCCTGCTTATAAAATCCGGGGCATCACGTGGGTCAGACCTCTCAAATCAGTAACCCTTGTATTCATACAGGAAGGTACGTCATGATAAACACTTCTTTATTCAGGTTTACCGTTTTGCCACAAGGTACATATTAAACCTGGGAGTGCCTGTATACTATAAATGACTAAACAATGATAAGCCTGTTAATCAGGAACTCAATAGTTAATTCACAAATCTACAAGTTTATTTTTATTACTACTAAACCTGCTCATATTTTCTCCATTATTTAGCAACGCCTTCTTTCATAAAGTGTAGAAAAGTACTCTGTTTCATGCTACAAAAGAAGGCTCACATATTTACAACCCTAGCGATAACAATCCAAACATAACTTTTTTTCGTATGGCATGTTGGTGCTGGATGACACAGCAGCGTCCTCAAAGCAACCATTCATCGAGCGATTGCGGCGCAGGGGTTGAGCGAGTTCCTCCTCTCCCCAGGCATCGCGGGCCTCTCCTGAGCCTCCCCTCCCGTTGTGGTGGAGAAGGCAGACTGTGCCGGCCGGGACTCGGGGCTCGCCCAACGCTATTGTGCAGCTGAGGAATTTGGCATGCTGAAAAGCTCAACCTCCCCTCTCTCTCTCTCCCTTCTTTTTCCTTATGTTAGCATTACGTTAAGAGTCATGGCCCAGGCTTGTCTTATCAGCTGTGTGAACCCCAGCAGGTTGTGGCAATGTGGCTGCATCTATTAGGTTTGATCAAGAGTTTTATAGCAACACAGCTCAGGAAAATCAATACGGATTGTCATTTTTGGACCATGTTCTCACTAATGGTTTTCTGTGGATTTCTTGTATCCTGACATGTAATCCGTGTGCCACTATTTGTATACAGTAAAAAAAGCATATTCTAGCAAAACAAAACAGACACCTTACATAAAATGTAAACAAGTGAAATTTTGCCTGTGACTAAACTTCATAAACATTAGGTGACTGTGGTTAGTTCTGCATTGTAGGATCACAGCATCACTTGTTATTATACCAGTTTTGCCACTTTTAGGACAGAAATTCAAATGTGCCAAAAACCCCTCGAACCATGAAGCTGTCCAGCAAAACTTCCCGAATAAGGCTGGAAGCTAATTCATTACAAAATAAGAGAGACAGTGTTACTAACAGAAAGTGTCAGTGGTATTTCTTTAATCTTATTTGGCCAATAAAAAAAAAGTAACCTTTTACAGAGTATGTTCAAAAAGTGCAAATACTAACACTAAAATCTCAGACTAGGCATTTCTCAGATTGCAACAATGATTTATTACATCAGCAGTATTCTTAAACGGCATACTTTGTCTATACTTTGTAAGTGCAGTGGAAGTGAGTTGAGCTGAGTTTCAGTGCAGTTGGCGGTGAACCGATAAATCGGATCTGATTTCCTTAGTTTCGGGAGATAAGCGTTCGCCCAATACTTGCATGTGAAACCGATCTTATCCACCAAGCTTATCTTCCCCCACACAGCTCTGAAAGTCAGCCAGTGTCCTCTTTTGTTCTGCCATGATAGAGGGCTGACTGACAGACCCGCCCACCTTCACCCACCAGGTCACATCTGCACATGTGTCGTTTACAAAAGTCCCCAAAACTGTTACCACCTTCGCCAATTTGTTGCTATATTTATAAATGTAAAAAAAAAAAAAAAAAGAAAACAAAATTTTGGCAGGTCAGACTTTTTAAGAAATTGGTGATCAGCCAGAAAGCTTCAATCATTGCACTATAATAAGGCTACATAATATATTGCAAAGACCAATTAGATATGTTACAATAACAAATTTTGCTGGGCGATTAATTGTCCCAGAAGTTTATTGTGTTAAAAAGATAATATTGTCCTTTTGAGACCATTTTCAAGTACGGTAATATAACAGCAAAGGTATAATAATGTGAGCACACCCCCTCAAAGATCAATAAACTTTAATTTCTGATGAACTTTTTAACATTGGAACTGGGAGATACTTGAAATATCCAAAATATTTCAAACTAAATGAATACTGAAGTCTCTGTAAAGAAAACTGCACTTAAAAAATAAAGATCGAGACCAATAGCAATAGATTGAAAACTTTCGTCAAAAGAAAGAGATCATAAAGCTTGTTTTAATTTAGTTTCATTGAGTTATTTCTTATTGCAACAGGCTTAATACCAATATTGCAATGACTCTGTTGAGTGCAGTTATTGTTGGCTAATATATTTCAAGTGTTATGAATAAGGATTTTTTTTTTACATGTTACTGCTCACAGCAGACAGAAATGACATTGCCCAAAATGCATAAAGGTCACAAAGTGACAGACGCACAAATAAGTACGAGATGAAAGAATAAAACTGAAATATTTTGCAAGTGATATTTTTGTCACTATATTTACTAGTATTGTCGCTATTGCAAGGTTTACTAATTTTGAATACAACAGGAACAAGCTTTTGATTTTGAGGTGCCATTTTCAGGAATCTTTCTGAAAGGAGGGAAATTTACAGCGTCCTTGAAATCGTAACATTTTAACACCACAGCGCATCCTGATAACAGTAACCAGCACCGCAGAGACATTGTGTTAATAAAATGTTTTCCTGGTATTCTAAAGTCAATCAAAAGCTCTGAGTAATTTTTTTAAAAGTCTTGCTTAATGAAACAATAAATGCAGTGTTTACTCTTGATAGGACATCCTCCCATAAAGCTACATAGTTTGTTCTGTGTGTTAGGTTAATGTGTGGACAAGTCACACAATTGTTAAAAATAAAACAGAAAATACATTTAAAACCCCAAATCTGCTGTTGTTTTTACAGTTATGAGTCAATAGGGTTTAAATGGAGCATACACTTGTACTCTCACCTTAAATTTAGACCTAAATGTAATATTTTGTTTCCTGAGGCTATGAGGGGAAAAAAATTGCAGCGCTTAGCACTATACGGTGCAGCTGATCAAAGTGCAGCCTTTTTAAGATTTTTAAAGAGGAAAATATGTAACCAAGTCATGCAACATTTAATGACACAATCTAATGTTTGAGTCAATAAACTGCAGCTAAATATTACAAACTCTATACTTACCATTTTCTTTTCATAATAAGTGCATAAATAAATGGAAAAAGTTCTTTATGTCAACCACCTTACTTAAGTTTGCGCTACAGCTGCGTTTAACGGAAACACGTGATGTATTATCGAGAAAAATAACAGATACAATCAGTTTAAGATACGTTTGTCATCAAATACAGTTGCAGAATACGAACTCAAAGCACATTCTTAGGTCAGTTGCTTCGCTACTCTGTCACTTGACATAAACTATGGTTTTATATTGGCATTATGTCACCTTTGTTTGGTATTTTTGCTCGGCTGACTTCTTTCAAATCAGAGCTAGGTTGCTGTTAGCATGACGCAACTTCAACAATTGCCAAAAGCCGAACTTAGTAACCTAGCTGAGATAGCCACTTTTCGCTACTTTTGGTAGCCGCTTTAGTGAAACTCCAACTTTAGGAGATCTTTTGAGGCTAACTTAGCTGCTAAACCAACTGAACCAGTAGCACCAAACCCCATGTTTACACAAACGCCACTGACTTCACCCAAACAAACGCTAGAAACACTCTTTCCAGCTCTAAGTGCCAACGGTTTAATAATTTAAAAGTACTCAAGACAACTGCCAGCTTGTTCTCGCCAACTAACCACAACAGGGAACAAATGCAGGCTTTCCTCAAACGGGAAGCGGGCACATACGACGACGGTACAACCGCTAACATAACGCATCTACAAAACTGAACTTTTCTTAAAAGACGTGCTGTGCGAAAAGGTTTGTTTCTCACCTTTCAGCGGTCCGGTGTTTGGAGCCATTTTTCCTGCAGCCTGCATTTTTCCATCCACTTGCACAAAGGAGACGTCAGTTCCTGTTGAGTTGGTCGGCGGAGTCGACCGACTTTTGGATAGAAGTGTGGAAAGCGGCGTCTCTGCTCTAACAAGTTACATGGAGAAACAGCGCCACTCCATGGACAAAGGAAGGCAGTGCATCGGTTGGAAATTGTACGTGTTGAAGAAAACGGCCATTAGACGAATAGCAAATTACCTTGCTTTTAATAACTTTAAAAAATGCTTCTGCACTTTACTGCACCGCATTTATTACTTTTACTGTTGAAGAATGTTACTCTAATTTGAATCAAATTTTTGACAACTCTACCCACCTCTAGTTCCTTCGCTGAATGAAGAATAAGCATGTTTTAACCAAACACACACCAGACAGACGCACACCTTCAGTTGATGTTACACTGAGACGTTTTATTTGAGCACAAGCTTAACCTCAAGCTGTAATGGAAGCTCAGGTAGCTTCCTCTTGACAGTACTTCATAGATTTGTTTAGGTCAGTTCGCTGGTCGATAAACCAACATAACACCATGGAAACTGAAGCAGTTTTTGGAACCTCTAGCAGTTTGTACAGGTGGCAAGTCCTGCTGGAAAATTAAATCAGCATCTCCATAAAGTTTGTCAGCGGAAGAAAACATGACTGGTGGAAATCTACGTTGACTGTGAACTTCAGAAAACCCAGCGGACCAAAACCAGCAGGTGGACTGGCACATTTCTTGGCACTCAAGGCCACCTTGCGTCATCAAACATAGAAACAGGCACTACCATTATAAGACTCAGTAAAAATGATTCTGTTTTTGTAGTCATTTTTATTGAGTCTTATAATGGTAATGCCTGTTTCTATGTTGGATGACACAAAGTGGCCTTGAGTGCCAAGAAATGTGCCTATTAATAACATGTATTGTTATTGTTTTTAATTCAGCCGACTTCTTGTGAAGCTTGACAATCCTCTCCAGTCTGCGGTAATCTGTGTTCCTGATACACCTTTTCCTACCTCAATTTTTCCTTCCACTCAACTTTCAATAAACATACTTAGATACAGCATTGTTTTAACAACCAGCTTCTTTTGCAATTATTTTTTGTGGCTTAACCTACATGTGAAGAGTGTCAGTGACTGCTTTCTGAACATTTGTACAATTAGTTCTCACGATTGAATATCTCTCCCATTCAGACTGAGGCACCATTCAGAGGCGAAACAGTTAATTAGCTGAATAGGGTGCGACACCAGGAATTTTCAATATTTAACATTTTCTCAATATAAAATTTTTTGAGACACTGAGTTTTTAGTTTTTATTATCTGTAAATCATAATCATAAAAGCCCTGACATATTCCAGCCTTTGTGTCATAAATTTATTAGAGTGTCACTTTCTGAAATGACTGGCAAAAAATATTGAACGGTTTCTAAGTTTTTGAGATGCACCTATATTTGGGATTAAAGCTTAAGGAGGTAAAAAATTAAAGTGTACAATATGACATTCATTTTAAAACATTTCCGTGTTTGCTTATGCACAGCGAACAAATATGGAAATCCGAGGAAAAAATCCTTTTGGTCTGATAAACTGGGAGAAAAGGTGCATGCGTATATGCAGAAAAAAATGCACCGTAAAGGGTCATTTTCGGTAAAATACACATGACAAAGTTTTGCGAAGTTTGTTGACGTCGCTTCCAAGAGACGGTCAAACCGCGCCACCGTGTGGACCGAAGTGGACAGTGTCAAGCTCCCTTAAAATATACAAGGCATGTATATGTATCACATTAAAACTGATGAACATGTAAATCAACAAAAGGAGAAATCTAACTTATTTAAATATATTTGTAGTTAGTGTATTTAAAAATCTGCCTAAGAAGTTAATGAGCATCTGCAGCAATAGGAAGATAGAGCACATAACCTTACACTAGCTTCCTGTAGCTCAGAGAATAGACTTTAAAACACTATTGCTGTTTTATAAAAATCCCTCAATGAATCCCTGTAACGATCTGCTGTAACATCAACCTTTCTGATCAGTCATGTTTTCTGGTCCTTGTCTGCTCTGCATCCCCATTACAACCAAACATAGACAAGTCGGATTCACTTTTTATGCTCTTCTAACAAACTTACAGAAAAAATGCAAAACTGCTGAAACCCTGAGTTCTTCTTAAATCAAGGCAAAAACACAATTTGCTTAGAGTTCCCTTCAATTAACATTTACTGGAACTCTGTCAATGTTAGTCTGTATTCCATCTTTTCATTACTTTCCTTTATTATGCCACTGCAAGGTAGTGTTTTAGTTTGATTTATGTTTTCATGTATGTTAAAGAACTTGCTGAAACGTGCTATGTAAATGAACTTAGCGATATTTATTTTCATAAACCTACTAATGCCTCCCAATGGGATGCCAGCCTGGGTAGTGAGCTGCATTTTCGACATTAAAAACTTCACAGAGTGGTCAAATGATAAATAACAATAAATGATAATACACATTTTCAGTGTCATTAATACAATTTAAAAAAAGCATAAATAAAACCATAAAACGATTGTGGATACTTTATATATTTTTCCATTTGGCTACTGTATTCTCTTTCTATAGTCATTTTTAACAAATAAAATATTGGTAGCCTGTTATATATTCATGTGTAGCCCAATAATTCCTCCCCCTACACACATTTTTTGTGGAAGGCTTAATTTTAAATAATTCAGCCTACAGGTAGAGGAGCTGTAGCAGGTGCAGGCAGCAAGCCTGAATTTTTCACAACTATGAAAATTGTTCGCACTAAAATATACAATCTTCTTTTCTTTCTTTTTTTTCTTGTCAGCCACTCAGGCACTGCATCAAATGAAAACACACCAATTATAAAACCGTATCATGAAAATGTAACTTCTGAATGAAGAGCTTTCTCGCAGATGCCGCCCGCTTCCGGCTGGGGTTGCCTGAAACGCCACGTACAGCTTGTCTCAACTCACCGTTAGAGTTCGAGACCCTTTGAGTGGCAGGGACGACATCCAATCAGCTTCCAACGCGACAGTTTTCCAAAGAAAGTTGACTTTTCTCCGTCCAATGGGAGCGCGCGGGGGCGGGGCGTTACCATGGTAAACGGCTACCTCTTTTGTTTAGGTTGTGGCTACCTGAGGCTTGTATTGGTGGTAGGTAGATGACGGCTGTCAACAAGCTCCGATGAATCTCAGACTGTGCGAAGAGCACTTAACGGTGGAAGCTCGGTGAGGAATAAGAAGAGGAACTACAAGTAACGAGTGTTTGACAAGTAAGTCTGACTTGACACAAAGGTAATTTATCAGTTAACAATTTCGGCTTGTTTGATAGCTTTACATTTTGCGTGATATGAATTAGCATCCACCATCGCTACATGATTCTAATAAATAACCTGCTAGTTTAACACCGTGTTTAGTCACATATCTACTACCCTTAATGTTAGTAAAATGTTTCGACCGTTTCAAAAAATAAGCTTGTTGTGTCTTTATCCAGCAGTCACGTGTGTTGCTTGCCTTTCTTTTGGCAGAGTTTTAAGATTAACACCAACTTGAATAACGTGATCCCCCATTTCATCTCTAAGTGAATTAGCCTTTTCCTAATTATCAATGATTAGGTGTCGTAAAATAATTCAGATTTTTTTGAACATTTTCTTGTGTTTCGGCCACAAACCTCAATAGATTTTATGTTGATCAAACGACATAAAGTAGTATACTATTGTGGAAAATATTTTTTTTGGTTTTTTTTTTTCAATGATTTACAAATAAAGTGTAAAATGCTGGCTACATTTCTGTCGATTAGCCTTCAGTGAAAATTTTGTAGTACTAGGAATTTTGGGTATGTGTCTGAGTGCATTGCATAGCTAGAAACTGAAATTTCTTCCTTTGTGAACCGTCATGTCACAGCAAGATTTTTTGTTCTGGGGGCTTTGACTGGGCCATTCTGACACAATTTTTGCTTTCATCGAAATGCTTTCAGTGCATCTCTGGCTGAGTTGTTGTCCTACTGTGGTAAAACTTAATGCTCTTTCATTCAACAGAAATGATCTTTTCTTCTCTTCTCATGGTTTCGTAACCTAATCCTTCAAATTTCACCGAAACTTTCTCTCTGACCTGTTTGCCATGTTGTTTGTATTTCATGGTGTTGGTTTGTGTCTAATGTTCTCCAACAAACCTCTGAGGAACGTTCACTGAACAGCTGTGTTTATACTGAGATAAAATTACACACAGCTGGACTCCATTTACTAACCACGTGACTTGTGAAAGGTTTGGTTACAGTATGTTTTATCTAGAGGTGTCAGAGGGATGGATAGAAAGATATACGACACTTAAAACATTTTGAAAACTGCATATACTTTGTGTTGGTCTATAACATAAAATCCCAAGAAATTGCATAAAAGGCTTCCTAACTAAAGTACCACCACTACTCTCATTTCTTTCTGCTTTTTTTTTTTCCAACTAGATGGTGAGGAGAAGAGCATTGGCCCGCTGCGGGCTGGTGCTGCTCAGTTTGTGGTTGTGCATCCATTCAGTGCCTATCAGTGTGGAGAAGGCCAAAGACAAGCCAGAGGTGGAGCAGCTGGAGCCACCGCAGAGTGCCGTGAGTCCACAGCATTTTGACAAATGCAGGGATAGGCTGTTTGATAAGAGGTTTTTACAGTAAATTTCACCTCACACACAGGTTGACTGTAGGAAGGGCAGTTGCCCAGGGCAACAATTTTTTATATATTTCTTTTGGGGGGGTTGGGTTAAAAATTTTATTTTATTTTTAATGAATGCAAACATTGCACCTTATATAAAACTCATAGACCCAAATCATGCGAGTTGTGCGCTATCTTAGGATTTTTTATGAATACAGAAAATATTCAAGTATTTAAAAAAATTCTGAAGTCGTAGTCGATTTCTTTCTAAACAACGAGGTGTTATTGTCTAGAGGATGTGTTAAACCTACCTAGGTCTGTCGCCATGACAAATTTTTAATTGATTAATTGATTTATTTTATTTATTTCCTAAACCTACCATGCATCAGTTCATACCTGCTGATGTGTAGGATTATGTGCTGTAATGTACTGTAATTTTTTTTCAGTTCATTAATTAGTGCACTATTTGTACTGTAATTTGCATTGGTGAATACATTTTCCTTAGTGGATATGGCACCAAAACTGGCTCCAGCCCTGGGGCCCTCATCCTTGTTGATCCGGTCCTGGTTTCCACTGTCAGAGAGATGTAAATTACACTTAACTGTGAGGGGAAAAAGGCTGATGGAAAAACAAACGACAGCAAAAAAAGCTTTTAGCAGTCATTAGTGGGTGGTAAATGACCAAGAAAATATTTTTATAATGGCCCTAATTAACGTTGGGTTTCCAAATAAACGTGAGTCATCTACTGTTTGTCAGGACACCGGTCTGCACTACGACCGCTACCTCAGGGAAGTCATCGAGTACCTGGAGAAAGACCCCCACTTCAGAGAAAAGCTGAAAAACGCCAACATGGATGACATCAAGGTGCACGCTCCCTTACAAAATCTCCCCTTAACTGAACATTAGCAATCAGTTTATTTGCACTGCGCTCTCGAATTTAAACTTTGCCGTGTGGACTCTTTGCTCGCAGCAAGGCAAGCTCTCCAAAGAGCTGGACTTTGTTCAACACAATTTCCGAAGCAAGCTGGACGAGCTGAAGAGGGAGGAGATGAACCGGCTGCGGTTGCTAATCAAAGCCAAACACAACCTCCGGGAGGGGAACGGTGAGTGAAGGGACAGGGTGGCAGTTAGTGCTGCGTCACTCACTGCCTGGGCTTAGTGACGCTTCTGGGCTTCTTGAAATTGCACGTGTTTTGCAATCCAAGTCAGAGGTTTGTTCATCATCAAATGCAAGCTGTGACTCGAGATTTTAGCTCTCGAGAGCCTTGCAAAAGTTTTAGCCTCACTTCTTTTTGGTGTTTTCTAAAGTTTTTTTAGACAGCTGGACACTTTTGCGTGGCTCAGAAAGAAAAACCCGGCTTAAAGCTGCAGTATGTAACTTTTATAAATATATAAAAAATTTTACACAGTTGTTGAAACTGTTACTATGTCATGACAGTTTTGCACGAAACAGGTAATCGGTGAATAAAAGAATTGAGCTCCTCTGCCTTCTCCCAGTGCTCCCGGTTCTACCTAGAAATAACCACTCAGAGCCAGGAGGCGGGTCTTAGGTGCTACAGTGCCAGCAGAGAGCAAGTTGCAGCTAGCAGAGGTTGTTGTGAATGCTAAGGCTAGTTAGCATGGCCACCGATGACGGCGGATAAATGGATTTCCTGTAATGGTAAGTTGGTTCGCCGCCATTAGCATGTTTAGCATCGAGTACATGGGGTTGATTTACAGCGCCCTGGCTCTGACTGGTTGTTTTAGGTCGGCAGCGGTGCATTTCTTCAGATGACAATAGTAGCTCAGGGAGGAGGTGGAGGAGATCGATCTTTTCATAGAATATCTGTCTCATAGCGAGTATGTAAAAAAAAAAAAAAAAAAATCTTTAAAAAAAAAAAAAAAAAGTTACATAAAGTGGCTTTAATTGTTTTAGGATTATTCATTATTCCTTTACTGAATTATGTGTAAAGATCAGAAATAGTTGATTGAAGTTGAAGCTTACAACTTAAGACACACGGTAATTGTTGTTTTTTCTGTTTATTTTACTTTTCTTTTGAATGTTCTCTTTCCAGGGAACACACTGGACCACCAGGCCCTGCTGAAGCAGTTTGAGCACCTCAACCACATGAACCCACACACTTTTGAGGTGGAGGACCTGGATCGCCTCATCCAATCGGTACACACATACAAGTTTACATTTCTACCCACATTAGGACTTCGAATTGACTCCCGTTCATTTGAGTAACTCTGTAAACCAGTGTATTCCTAAACCTAACCATCACCAATTCTCGGAAGGTTAGTGAATACTCCAGAAAAATTCCTAAATAGGTAACATAAATGAGAAAACACACATATTGCAGTCCAGTAATATCACTAGAGTAACTTGTAGAGCGACTTTTATAGACTGTCACCACATCTGCACAG
Organism: Poecilia reticulata; assembly: GCF_904066995.2. Lineage (NCBI taxonomy): Eukaryota > Metazoa > Chordata > Actinopteri > Cyprinodontiformes > Poeciliidae > Poecilia > Poecilia reticulata. Next base: position 6,356,267 of record NC_088835.1, read on the forward strand.
CAAAAACACAAAATCTTACCAAGTATTTTTAGTTCACTTTCTTTTGCAAATATTTTATCACACATGAAGTAAGATAAAACTAACTTAAAAGTAACTTTTCTGCAGGAAATGGGAGCTTGTTTTAAGTTAAAAATTTCTTTATATTTACGGAAAAAGTATTATTTCCATTGGCAGATTGTTTCACTTGTAACAAGACATTTTCCCATGTTATAAGCAAAATAATCTGCGAGTGAAACTAGTACTATTTTAAAAAAATCAATATTAAGGGATTATTGACTTAAAACAAGCTCCTATTTCTTGCTGTAATGTTACTTGTAAGTTAGTTTTGTCTTATTTTAAGTGTACTAAGATATTTGGACAAAAAACTAGACAAAAAAAACGTGCGATTTAATCGATATTGTTAACTGTAAGTGGTATTGTTGGCCCAGCAAAGAGCTACAGGTGTCAAAACAAGAATGAGTCCTGTGCTGGCACTGGCGCCTGCTTTGTCTTTCACTAATCTTAAATGTAGCTAATTGAAACTATATTTGGAGAGGAAGGGCTTTCTAAAAGTAAAATAATTAGTTTTTTTTAGAGAGCAATTGGTTTCCTGTATGTTAAGAATGATGAGGAAGTTGCCTCACAGTTGACAGTTGAGGTCTGAATTGTTTCAGCAGCTCGCACGGTTCGCGCTGAACACAATGGAGTTGTGACATACGGACCGAAATATACCCAAGATATACTGGCCTTCAGAAATTTTATTTAAAAATTATTTTATTTGTTACAAATTAAATGTGGTAACTCATACAATCCAAGTTTTATTTTCAAACAAAAAATGTCCAACGTCACTGTTTGCTGAATAGGAATAGGCTTCCTACTCTGCCTTACAAAATCTAACAGCCCGGATCATCAGATCGATGATGATTCATCGATCCGATATCAATATCTGTATCGGTCCCATTATTGGAAAAATTGGATCAGGTATTGGTGACAATGTGCTTGATTCATAAGGACAGATCTATTCAGTCCAATTCTATGCTTTGTGTTCTGAATGACATTATGCTTTTTTATTTTATATTATATTATATTTTCAGTTTCTAATTGCACTTTCTGAACCATTTGAAAGAAGGTTTGCTGCAGTTTATTTTTAACATGTTTTGCCAAAGTAGTCAACCTTTTAGTTTTAGTCAGTTTCTTTATTTATTTTACCTGGGCTGTATTGCTAACCACACTGACTGAACAAATTAAAGTTGATTTTACATGCTTGACTAAACTTGTGAAGGTTTTGGTGTATTTCAGTGCGCTGTATTGGTGCAGAGTTAAATTTATTATTAAGTACATTTATGTTTGCATTAAAAAAAAGAAACATTTTAAGTCAGCTCAGTACTATTTTTAAGTATAGGATCTGTATTGGCCAATACCAAACATATCAGTATTGGTATCAGAAATGAATTAAGTGGATCGGTGCATTCCTATTATATGCTCTATTTGCATAAGACTTTTCTGATGAACTAGTCAGTACCTGAAAAGCAATGTGCAGTCTTTGAGGCAATCACAAGAACGGTATTTAGTACAGATTCCCAGCTCAAGTAATGCAACACTTACTTTTTCTCCTTAATATTTAAGGCAACAAAGGATCTGGAAAACTACGACAAGGAGCACCACGATGAGTTCAAGCGTTATGAGATGATGAAGGAGCACGAGAGGAGGGAGCGCTTGAAAACGATGAGCGAGGAGGACCGGAAGAAGGAGGAGCAGCACTACGAAGAGATGAAGAAGAAGCATGCCAACCATCCTAAAGTTAACCACCCTGTAAGACATCCGCTTTGAACGTGAATATTTAACAGTACTTGCAACATAAAGTGCAAAGAATCAATCTGCTATCAATGAACCATTTCTGCTGTGAAGGTAAACTTGTTGTGCAACATGTTTGATACAGCCAAGTGCTGCTTCTGTCATGAGCAAACACAAAGAACCAAAGTTCAGTTTCATTTGAAGGCGACAATTCAAGCCAGATGGTTGAAATTTTTGCAGTTCCGACAGGACTCTGCGCATCAAAATACCTTAGGCCTAGTTCACACATAGCTTTGGGGAAACAAAAATTTTTTATGCATTTTAGCCTCTCGATCACACGAAAACTCAGTTTAGTAACACTAACAAACATTATTTTTAAAAACAATTCCTACTGTTACGGCCGCTGGTATAGGGGATCAGGAGATGGCAACATAAACGGGCTCCACAAACAAGACGGAGTACACTTTAACCCTCCCACGGTCTGACAGCTTGGTCTGACAGCGTGGTCAGACAGCGGGGGAAACAAGGTGGGGGTGGGTGTCCCATCAGACCGACGGTTCCCGAAACCACATGCAAAAAAAAAAAAAAAAAAAAACTTGTAAAAGTGCACACGGGGGTCTGTGTGAAATTACCAGACTGCGTAGTCGGCATAATAATCTATTTAACTGCATTCCAAGTCTGAGCTTTCTGCACCTGACAAAGACCAGTGGCACATTAAGACACCTTGTTCCACAATGTAAGCTTGTTTCTCTTAGTTGGCTTGTTCATCACTCGCCACATTCTCGAAACATTTTTGCAACGTTTCATCAACTTGTTGTGCAGACGATAAGCGTTGCCTTGTCAGAGGGAGGGACGTTCTCTTCCAGAGAGGACCATGCTCCTCCAGCTCCATCAGTTCAGGAAGCAACAAAACACTGTTACTTTTGCTTTGTATCCTTTCATTCTTCCTAGCTTATGTAGACATGATCACAAAATCAGAAATCGCAACATCAGGGTCTTTACGTGCCACTACTGGAAGAAAAATCTGAAATTTTCTGATTTAAGGGATTGTTGGAAACCTCCAGACTTGGTAGTACTAAACATCCAGCAATGTTATTCCCCTTTAACATAGCCACGACGTCTATGGGTGAAGTTTTCTAAATGGAAAACCCAAAATTTTTCAGCTGGTGCTCCATGTGTGTGCGTATGCATGTGTGTGTGTGTTCAGGGCAGTGAAGACCAGCTGAAAGAGGTGTGGCAGGAGTCAGACGGTTTGGACCCAGAGGACTTTGATCCCAAAACCTTCTTCAAAATGCACGGTAACCATAGTTTCCAAACGTATTCTAGCACACAACAGTGGGACAAGTCTTCATGTATTTCTGCTGTATTTCTCTTGAATCTGCAACCATCTATGAATGTAAAATAACAACTTTACAAGCATCTTATTTATCAAAACTGTAGTCTGTCATTATTCTTGTGGATGATAGTTACTCCTAATTCTTGACTTCTGTGTTGCAGACAGCAATGGCGACGGCTTCTTTGATGAAAGCGAGCTGGAAGCTCTCTTTACAAAAGAGGTACGTTAGTGAATGTTAGGGATGCACCGATTGCAGTTTTCTGGCCGCTGACCGATTCCGATTTTTGCCCAATACCAATTTTTTCAACTTATTTATTTTATCTGAAAAGTTGCTAAATATGCTTTGGTCTCTTTGCATTTTCAAAACGCTAGTTAAGGTTTTGGCGTAACTGAATTTTTCGTTTAAGCTGGAGAAGGTGTACAACCCTGAGAACGAGGAGGACGACATGGTTGAGATGGAGGAAGAGAGGCTGAGGATGAGGGAGCATGTCATGAATGAGGTCAGCTGAACGTATGCAGCATGGAGTCCTGTTTGTCATTGATGCATCACTGATTGGCTCTGATTAGGCCCGCTAAGTAATGAGGTCATCTCTGTATCTCAGCAGAGTGCGACAGTCTGAAATCGACTGTTTCAGTTTTGAAGATTTTAAAGGGACAGTATTATGTACGGGATTTGTTTAGCTTCACATCCTGTTATAATGTTATTCTCTCATCAAAAACATCCCTGGAGTGTTGAATTGATTCTTCCATGCATGAGAAATCCTTCAGTCTCCCGGGGCAACCATTTAGCCGTGTAAAACACCTGGATGAACCTAGTCCCGCCTTGGAGATTTTAAGGTTTTTAAAGAGACAGACGCCCAATTTCAAGGTGTTAAATTACAAAGTAAAAATTTATTTTAAGTCATATTTGATATGTACAGCATTTTTGTAACAACTGAAATTAACAAGTTAATTGATTATGCTACAAAATGGCAATAAAATGTGCCTGAAAAACACATAATACTGCCATTTTAATTGAACCAAAGCACTATTCCTCTCCACCATGAATTAGTTTTAGATTGTTTAGATTATTACTAATCTCCAAGATTTTATTTTCTTAGTGTAAAAGCATCTGTTTGATCTTAACACAGTGATTAAAGCTGCTCTCTGCTCTGATTTGTCAGGTGGACACAAACAAAGACAGGCTTGTGTCAATGAGCGAGTTCATAGCAGCAACCAAGAAGGTGGAATTCCATGAGAAAGATGAGTGGGGGGTAAGATTTTAAAGATTCATCTCAGCACGAGAATATCACAGATTATCACCCTTCTGTAGTGTTTTCTATTCAATAAACCACAGTGAGTTTGGCCAGAGATGTTCATAGATCTGTGATATGTTGGTAAAATCATAATACATGATTTTAAAAAAAAAGGAATCCCAATGGTGTTGCATGTTGATACAGAATAAAATTGGTGACAAACTTGTTATGTTTGTCTTGTTTTTATTATTTTTTACTTTCTCTGCCCACCCCTCACAGACTTTAGATCAAAACCCTGCTTACACCGAGGAGGAGCTGAGGGAGTACGAGCGGCAAATTGCCAACGAGGAGGACGACATCAACGCCAAGACGGCTGAGTTGCAGAAACAGAGGGAGGAGCTAGAAAGAAAACAGGAAGAACTAGATACTCAGAAGTCAGGGCTAAAACAGGTGAGTTATTGTTGTGAGTCTACAAAAAAAAGAAAAAAAATAGTTTTTTTTGGTGAAGTAGCTCTGAATTATCAGTGTATTTTAGGACTTTCTCATATTACCAGAGATGGGCAGGTTAAACAACCGTTTTAATTAAATTAATCTGAATTTAATTCAAGTTGTCCATCAATGATTCTCTAATGAGATCTTTTCTTTCTGTGCTGTTTGTTTCCTTCGTTCTTCTGCTCAGGCAATGGAAGAAATGGAAAAGATCAAAGCCCAGAGTTTAAAAGCTGAAGCAAAACGTAAGTGTGAGATAGTTTTAATTGCTGTCAGTTTATCCCAAAGAGTTTAACATTTACTCTTAAAGCTACTGACTCAGTTAAAGCAGGTCTACGGTTTCTCGTGGTGTTTGTCTGTGTTTCGTATGAACCAGAAATTTGGAAATATTTAGCAAGAAACAGTCAGAATTGGTTTCTTACACAGTAGCTCAAATTTGACGAAGAGCAGTTTTTACTCATCAAATTTTCCATCGGACTTTAACTGGTCTAAGACACTACTGTTGATGTAGCTCTGTATCTTTGATGTTCTTGCTCTGCTGTTAGCTGTTAGCTGTGGACGTGCAGATGTGACCCGGTAGGATGGTCCGTCAGTCAGCCTTCTCTCACAGTAGAGCAAAACGGGTCAATGGCTGATTATCAGAACTTTGCAGAGGTAGATAAGATCAGTTTCACAGATTAAGTATCGGCCGATCATCCAAAATTCAGGAAATCGGGAGCGATCGGCTGGCCGATCAACCGGTGCACCTCTAAAAACAAGGATAAAGTGCTTGATTACGTGTTGGCTCCTTTATGTCAAACAAACCACTTTCCAGAAGCCACAAAGTCCATGTTTCCAAGAATTTAAACTAAATTCTATGACTGAACAAATGTCACTTCCTGTTGCAGAGCCCCGAGGCCCGATGGCTGAGGCGGAACCTGCACCAGTCGTACCAGGAAACGCCCAACCTCTGCCTCCTGGTCACCAACAGCAGGATGTGCCAGTGCCAGGACACTCCTAGGCCTCCCCCTCCCCATCACCCTGTCTGTTATGAGTGAGCGTCTTTGTACATTTTCTTTTCGTGAACCACTTTTTCTGCTTAGAAAACCAATATCCTGATTAATGAAAGGCAAAAACAGCCCAAAAGCATTACGCGTCCCCTGAAGGAAGCCGATTCAGGGATCAGATTTAGCGCCGTGCCAACCCTCCCTTTTGCTAGCCAAATCAGCTAAACGAGCCAGAGTTTTCCCGACAGACAATCGCTTCTTTTGTTTTGGGTTTTTCAAACTTCCATCCCAACAAGGACTCTGTGTCCTTGGTGGGAAAATTCTCTATAAATGAAGGGTTTTGTTTCGGGCACTGTGGTTTGCTGTAGAATATATTATCTACAGCAAATGCCATAAACATGTATTTTTGTTGTTAAGAGATAATCTTGAAGAAAAAAAAAAAGAATGTGAGTAAAGAATCATTTTCGTTGAAATTCCCTTACCCACTTCCTGTTTTACACGTAGCATTTCTGTTTCGTAGCCGCTGCGTCCTCTGGACTGGACGATGGAAGAAAAGCTCATCTCTACACTGTACATTGGATTTGAACTTTTCACAACTGTGACATTCCAGCGAGAAATCTGTGATACCTAATGTGGTTCTTTGTTTAGTATGTCCGCCACTGCTCCATAGAGTACGTGTTGTGTTCATGATAATTTATTTATTCTATAAATCCACTGGAAATTTCCTCCCTTCAAGAAGTTTGATAACATAAATGAAGAGAGTATGAGTTAATTCTCAGGGGACTTTAGATTGTTTTATTTAATCATGATTTTATGTTTCTTAAACATTGCAGGATAACTGAAAACTGGTAAAACGCTTATGTTTTTGTTTCCATTGATAAGTGTCCTGTGGAATGATGTCATGGTATACAAGGTTTGACTGTTACTAATTAAATGAATGACCTTGCAAGTATAACGTTTGTGTCTTTGCATCATTTGCCTACGTGTTTCTTAAAAATGCATTCTTACTTTATTTTCCTGGTCAACAACAGAAGAGGAGCAATTTATATCAAATTCAATCCATATCAGCTGTGAAGCCATTGTGGAATCTAAAGGGTCACTTGGCTCACCACAGGTCTTAAATTCTGTCTTGGCAGGACTATTTAATCTCGTATCATCCGGTTACGAGTGCACAACTATTTTTGAGACTCATTTCACGCTTCGGGGAAGCTCCCAGAATCGTGTGTAGATGGTGGTTTACATGCTAGAAAAAGCTGGGTCATTTGAGTTTTGCTCTGAGTACTCTAATCGGTTCCACTGAACAGTGAAAAACGGTATATCTCAGCACTTCCTTATAAAATCCTAAAATTGTTTATAGACATATTGTGCATTTTTGAGCGGTACAGGAGACTAAGTGACCTGAAAAAGAACCACTGGGTGGCGGAATGGTTCGCTGTTCGGAAAAATGGCCAGGCAAACTCGGAAGCAAGACGGAGCGTCCCGGTAGTCTGCCCTCTGACCCCGGGGGGCGGTACCGCCCCCGTTGAGAAACGGTGCACTATGCACAACGTCTGAGTGTTCCCAAGAGCGGCATTGTTTATTAATTAATCAATCAGAAAATAAGTCTGATTAATTGATAATCACTTATTTTCTGTAATATATATATATATATATAAATAATTTTTATTTATTTATTTTTGTCCTAGTACCCCCAAAAATGTAAAACTACTTTCACCCCTGTGTGTATGTGTGTATATATATATATAAAAACTTGTTCACAAATCCTTTTACGGACGCCAATTTGATTGGAGGTGTCCCGATCGATCGACCCCCGATCATAATCGGCCGATTTCCGTGAAAAAGTGTTTGATCGGTGATCGCCCATAAGATCTCTTGTTGCCGATCACACAAACTGATCACCTTCATCTCATTTCGCAGCCTGCCTGTGCAGCTGGTCTCCTCTTTCCTTCACACTGCGCAAACGCGCAACAACAAATCCTAAGCGATGTCGTGTGGAACTATAACGCACTGAATGAATGGGGAAGTTGGGTTGTGGCGGAAAATTGAAGCACGTCAAAATGCATCAACACGACAAATCTAATATGGCATAAAAACAATGCCATACTTGACGGAGTTTGGCTACATCGAGGCTCACTGCAGTAAAAAAGACATATGGAGGATCAGATAGCAGGTGAAGCAGCGCACAGCTACACTCACCGGATTTACATGACGGTTAGAAAGCTAAACAAATAACCCGCAAAATTATTTAAGTCTTCGAGCTGCGATGTAAGATGCTGGTTCTGCTCTCGCTGTTGAACCGGTTCACCGTAGCTCGGTCTATTTCACAGATGAAGCGCCGCTTCTGCTCCACCTGGTAGTGACTCTCACACCGAACCTCTGTTTGAAGCTGCAGCATCTAACTTAAGACAATAAATTTTACATAAGTATGAAAACTTTTGCTGTCCTAAAATGAGACAAATAATCTCTGAAAAAATAATCGATCTCAATGCCTCCTCCCTGTTCTGCATAATTACTCCGCTCAGTCAGAAATAGCCAATCAGAACTAGCAGTATTCAGCTTAGCCATGCTATCAGGAAGTTTTCATTCAGTAACTCAGGTGGCTTAAGGTAAGTCTTTATTGTAATGGAACCTGTATTTGCCTTTGAATGTTAACTTTTATACTTGAATTTCTTTGACAATGTTAAGAGGTTTTATTTTGACTCTTTGCATTATTTAGCCTCTTCAGAGCCTTCATATGTTTTCAGTCTGTTAAAGATAGTATTACTGATAGCAGTACAATTTGCACAATGCCTGTCTTGTTTTTTTTCTTGGAAAAAGTTATTAAAAACAAGATTTTGTCTAAATTAAGGTGAATTTATGGTTCCTTTTTCCACATAATGTAACCGGTAGTGCTTATGATTTAAAAAAGAAAAATTATATGATCGGTGATCAGTATCGGTGATCGGCCCTCACGGGTGACCGGAATTGGAATCGGCAGGAAAAAACTTGATCGGCACATCTCTAATTGGAACCTTTTGGGCAAAACAGATACTGTAAGAACAACCCAGAGATAAATTTTATGGATTAAAGAAAGACTCAAACTGTGCTCAATGTGATACTAAAAATCCACGCTTAGCTGCGAAGAGCTAAAGTAGCATAGCTGACATAAACATGAGGTCTCTCTAACAAAAAGATATAATGAGGGCAAAGTATACCAGACATATAAAATGTCATCTGAAATCATTTATAATTACTCCATGTCTCATTATAATCTGAGAGCAAAGCCTGCAGGTTTAGCTTCTACTTACTTTAGAGGGCAGACCACCGGGGCGCCCTCTGAAGCTTCTGGGTTTGCCTGGCTATTTTTCAGGTGTTCTGACTATCTGTCATACCCAGTGGTCCTTTTTCAGACCACTTAGTCTTCTGTACCGCTCGAAAATGCACAATATGTCTAGAAATAATTTTAGGATATTATAAGGAAGTGCTGAGACATGCCGTTTTCCACCGAACTAACGTATTTGCCACTTCGGCACAAGCACAGTGAGAAACGTTTAGAGGATAAAAACACTAGACTCAGAGCAAAACTCAGACAACCCAGTTTTTACTAGCATGTAAAAGCACCATCTTCACACAAATCTGGGAGCTTCCCCTGAAGCGTCAAATGAGTCTCAAAAATACTTGCGCACTCGTAACCGGATCTGTGTGTAAATGCAGTTTTGTGTGTGTGTGTACCAGGGAACTTGTGCATACTTTTTCAACATTTATAGGCGTATGAGAAGATTTATTTTATTTTTAAGGTTTACAAATCCAGTATTACACACGCAGATATTTATACGCACGCACAAATCCTTTTACTCACACACAAATCCTTTTATACACGCAGAGATATTTTGAGACTATTTTCACTCCATAATATGTACACCTTAAATTCTATTCATAATTATTTTTAAAACATCTTAACTAAGTTGGTGAAACTTGTAGAAACCATGTATGTGTGTGACATAATGTAATGGAGAGGTTTGCCATTTGTGCAACGTTTGAGCAGAGAGGTGAGCGTCTTCACTTCTTTCCGTATGACTCGCTGAAGCGCTGTACAAGGTAGTCGCCTCCGGTGACGGGAGGATATTTGTTTGAGCCGTCGCAGCAGGTGATTAGGGCCTCGTTGTCCGGCTGGACGAAGTAAGCCAAAGACTGGCGAGTGCTGGAGTCTCCAACAGGGGGCAGCAAAACCCGATGACGCTGAAAAGGCACAAAGCAATATTATAAACCACTTTGACTCAAACTTCCAAGCGTTGCATATTTTCCCACAGCTCCGTTGCTCTAATAAAATTACAAATACAACAATAAACACTGAATAAAACAAGAGCTCTAAAAAGATTTAGATTTGATCATGTTTTTCAGTTTGAGTTTCTGCCACATCAATAAAAAGCCTTCCTCTAAGATTTATTGTATTTATTTGCAAGCTGTTCTTCTATATGTGCTTGCATTATAGCTAAATCTAATAATGATAAAGACTATTTCAGAAATGTACAAGTTTTTTTTGTCAAATGGTTCAGAATCGTAAAGTTAAAAGTAATCATGGGCCACAAAATGTACTTTTCATTTTCACTTAACGCAAAATTCTTAAAAAATAAAAAAAGAAAAAAGAAAATGATGTGTTGTAGTAATCATTACAGATTTAAAAAAATGCTCTTGCCTGTATATTCTCAGTAACTAAAACAGGAAGTGGGTCTGTTATGAAATTATTCCTTGATTTTGAAAAATGACTGGATATTTGTGATCTTATTTACTGTAAGATTTAATTCAAAGCAAGACAGATTATTAATAAAGGATCTTTTTTTGTTTGTGATTATAATTTGTCAGCAAGTTTTTTAAAAGGCCTCACCTCAGAGAAAATTTTACACCAATTTTCTTTCTTAAAAGTGTCCTTGCGTCTTTGACCGCCTGGACTGGTGAGCAAAATTTCTGACATTCTCAAATTTTGACCCAGGAGCATCATCGAAGTCATTTGGACCCCCGACCCGCTCTTTAGATACCCTTGCTTTGATTTTTTTTTACCCTCTGAAGAAGAAGGAAACATGTAAAATCTTTTTAATTTACCACAGAGATTAGCTGATCACTCGTCCAGCGCTGCATCAGGTCAGCGACGTTGACCAGGACGGTTCCAGGGATACAGGGAGCCGAGATAAACTCACCTGCGCGCGTGCAAACCTGGAATAAGACGCGGAACATGACTAAAAACAAATGAAATGCCAAATAAAAAATAAATGATCTAAATCAGTTTCCATAAATTGCACTTATTAGATTATCACTATAATGTAATAAATTTAAATCAAAGGGAGATGCCAAGAAAAGAGCTACACCTTCTTTGGGGTAAAAATGGATACATTTCACTATTAATCCCTGGAATTACCTGCAGACCCTCAGAGCCCTGGAATAGCAGAGTGATGCTTCCGTAGTCGGAATGTTCCCCACATCGCACCTGACCTTCCTTTGCCGTGTCACTCCTCAGTGGAGGGTAGTAGAGAGTCCGCAGCGTTGTGCCGTTCTCATCAGCTGCAGGAGACACAGCAGCTCTCTAAATACATATCAGCTCAGACAATTCACACATATGAATTATCAGGCCCACTGTACACAGAAAAAAAGCAGGAGTAAATTTATGTCAAAAAGAAAAAAAAATTCTGAGAAATCTTTGAGAAATTTCTGAATTTGAAAAGTTGAAGATTTGCTAGAAAAAACTCAGAAATTATTAGATTGATTGCAGAAATTTTCTAGAGAGAATTTTGAAATTTATGAGTTTCAAAAGTGGAACATTTGAGTTTTGAAACTTAGAAAATTTCCAAAACATCAAAAATTAGATTTTTCCCCCGTCTCAAAAATTTGAGATTAATCTCCAATTTTTTTGTATCAAATTTTTGGACTTTTCAAACTCCTAAATTTCTGGGTTTTTGTTTTCTTGAAAGTTTCTGAGATCAATCTCAAAATCTTTGACGTTACTAGAAAATTTTCAGCCTTTCAATTTCAGAAATTTTCTATGAACACTTGGACATTCCTTAGTTTTAGACGTCAAAAATGTTCCAGCTTTTCAAACTCAGAAAATTTCAAATGTCGAATATTTGAGATTTTTTTAAATCAAAATATTTCTGAGATTAATCTTCAAATTTTTTGAGCTTTTTCTTGCAAATTTTCAGCTTTTTAATTTCAGAAATGTCCAAGTTTTTCAAGAAAATTTCTGAGCTCAACTACAAATCTTGAATTTTTGGTGGAAATTGAATCCTCTTTTTTTTTCTCTACCTACAGCTGCCCTAACACACTGTCGTATGTACATCCTGTTGAGCGAGTTTCATGATTTTCTACGACATGCACCATTCCCACCGATTACATTGTCCACCAAAGCATTGAGAGTGTGAAAAACCTACTTCCTATGAATCGATGCGCATTCAGGAATACGTCCGGGTTCAGACTCAGGCTCTGGGCCATCACCTTCAGCACCCGAAGACTCAGGTCTTTGCAGCGCTGGAAGAACGCTGTGTGGATCTCTCGGAAATCCCTCACAGCGTCTGTTGACGGCCATATCTGTAGAACAGACAACGACTGACTAGCTTGACCGGAAGATTTTGCAGTGACCCAAAGTCCTGAGTATCCCAAAGTTTGCACTTGCAATTTTACAAAGAAGCATGCTGAATGGAATATTAAGTGACTCATTACTATGTCGGGGTGAAATGATGCCACGTTAAATGCCTCCTTTAGGTCTCCTGGCTGGCTAGGATTCAACCTGTAAAAGAATCTGGATTAAAAATAAGTCTTGAACTTTTTCATGTGGTCCACCTTACCAGCACAAATGTCTACGTATTTTTTAATATGATTTTATGTGATATCCTCACACAATTAAAAATGTAAAAACTGTCGCATGCATACTGTCTTGACCAGTGGTATTCCTCAGAGCTCAACCCTCGGTCCTGTACTGTTCTCCTCACTGTATTTATTACCACTGAATTCAGTCATAACCAAACACAGCTGGAAGTTTCAATTGTATGCAGGTCTACTCGCCAATTAGCTCCAACAACATAAGTGCATTTGACTAAGGACATCAGAGAGTGCATTAAACAAAATTGTCTTTGCCAAAATTTTTGTTGAATATTGCCAAATTTTGTTCCAGATCTTTGTACTTACTGGTCCTTCTCCTCTTTGTGAGGTGATGAATTTAGGGGTAATGGTTGATGACTGTTTAAAATTTGACAAACAGGTTGATTGTGTTGTTTCAGCCCTGACTTCTGGTGAAGTTAAATGCTTGTAGTGCACTTTTGTTGGAATAAACCAGGTGTCCAGCATGCCGCTGCTCACCTGTTGACTAACAGTAGGAGAGACACAGTCACATCAGTCTTGTACTTCACTCCCTCCACTTGCTCCTAGTTCGTTTGAGTTGATTTCAAACTCTTGATGTTTGTTTTTAAAGTTGCTTACAGCATTGCACCTTCTTACTTACGTGATGTGGCCCAGTCAGAGCTCTATGGTCTGCTGACCAACAACTGACGAAGACCCCTAGGTCAAAGTTCAAACAGTGTAGCTGGTCTAAATCTGGAATTCATTACTTCTTGAAGCTAAGCTACAACTTTTAGCACATAGTAGCATTTTACCAATGTTGTTAAACTGTCCTTTATCTGTCTGTATTTTTTATTTTTGCACTAAGGTAAAGTATTTTGGTTCAGTAGTGACTGTTGTGAAGGTCTATATAAATACAATTGGATTGACTGGTGTGTGCCCAGCCCTGAGTAAATACTTTGTAAAACCATCCTAGATCCAAATAAAAGTTTTTGGACTTTCTATGTTTTCTGTGGACTGTCAAGACATGACAGTTCACAGTTCAGTTGAATTGTCATGTCTTGGTGGTGTTTCCATGTTCAGGTCTCAAAATGCTTCAGTAGGTGTATAAAGTTGAGGATATTATGTTACAACATTCAACTCTGCTTTAAAAAGTCTCTACAACTCTCTCCCTGATTTGCCTGCTGAGTTCTTTGATCTTAATTATGATTTTTTTTCCCCGACACAAATGTTCTCAAACGAACCTAGATTGATACAGAGATTAGTTAACTTTATATGCCCCTTGAACCTTTTTGCATTCGTTCCACATTACAACCACAAATGTCTGAATATTTTCTTAGGTTTTTACGCGATAAATACTGTTTTGACCCACTGGTGTGCCTCAGGGCTCAATCCTCAGTCCTGTACTGTTCTGCTCACTGCACATTTTATGTGGACTGTCATCTCTTAGTGGTGTTTCCATGTTCAAATGACGGGTATAAAGTAATTAAAGTTGACTATTTTGTTACAACACTCTCACCTGCTTTAAAAATTCTCTACAACTCTCTCCCTGACTTGTCTGCTCAGTTTCTCTGTATTCATTATGTGTTTTAATTTTTTTTCCCACACAAGTGTTCTCAAACAAAGCCAGATTTAGACGGAGATTAGTGGATTTTATGTGGCACTTTAGAGGTGGGATAAAAAAGCAAGCCACACTTTTATGATTAAAGAAAAAAAGTCTAAACCGTGTATCTTCCTCCCCTTCGTCCTTTACATTTGCGCACTACACCGTGTTGTGGTTTGTCGCATCATCAAATCACGAAAATGTGCACACGAAGTTTGGGATTCTGACAAAAGTTTCTTCTTCTTTTTTTAAAAAAAAAAAATGCACATTAATGTTTTTTTGTTCGTTTGTTTGTTTTACTGCCGTGTCTTCCTTATCTTGTATCTGGATGACCTACCTCTCGGCTTCCATGGACACCCAGCCGTGGTTGGGGTTGTTTGGGAAGCTCTTCCTTTTGAATCGCTTCTTCAGCTCTTCTGGCTGCAGGAAAAACTTCTTAGACGACTCCATGACGCGCTCCACCTATTAAAGACACCCCACACATGAAATATTCCATATTTCACTTGAGAGGATGCATTCGGAGCTGTGCGAGTGTTCTCAGCCGGATTCACCTCCTCTTGCAAAATCCCGGAGTTTTTCAGAAAAACGAACCCAACTTGAGAAAATGCGGTTTTCAGCTCCTCACTCAGGCTCTGCAGCTCCTCATCGTCGGCATCTTTCTTACTCAGGTTGCAGACGCTAAAATCCACCACAGGAATGATCATCTTGGGAAAAAAATAATTAAGTTAAAACTCTGCGAAGTCAGGAGGTAAAACGCTCAGGGTCGCAGCTCCTGAATAAATAAAATCCACGTGACGTTAATCAGCCAATAGGAACAGGTCACACAACGTGCTCAAAGTTGGACTTGCTCTCTCAACCTTTGGATGCTGATCACAGGTGAAATCCAAAGGTTGACACCTGGTTGAACATTTCACTAAGTTGGGTTTTAGCACTCCCCGGTTGTAATCGGGAGTTTATGTTGGAAGGTAGCGTTTTTAGAAAATGTTTGACCCGAACAAAGAGTGGAGCATCTCCTTTGCAGGATGCGGGTTTATGGGAATTTATTACGTCGGGGTCATCAGTTGTATCCTCGAACGGTTTCCTCGCTTTATTCGAGATGCCGCGAAAATCTACGGAGCCTCTGCAGGAGCCCTGATGGCCGCCATTATCACTCTGGGAATCCCCCTGGGTGAGTGGGGATTCTCTGCTGTTCATTTATTGATCGAGTCTAATAATAATAATACTAATAATAATATCTCTTAGTTAATTACATAGTCCTGCGCGGATGAACTACTAAGATAAATCTCTAATGGCGACAAAAAATATTTTTCAACTCAATTCATTTTGGAAACTATTACTAACTGTCTATACCTACTTTATGACATTGACCTCGTTCTCTGTAAATGCTTAGAATGCATTTAGAAATCATTACCTGGTTGGAAAGCCAAATGGAGGAATAATTTTGGATTTTAAACTTCCTTTTGCCATTTTTATTGTGTTTTGCAGAATATATTTTAGACTCAAAGGCTACTAGAATGGTAGCCGAAAGTTCAGTTCATCTCTGTTTAGTTACATTTACTTACGAGGAGCCAATTGACAACATCTTGCAGCTTTTTGTAATATAAACAGAACCAGATTCTCTGGTTTTCAAAAATGTTTTACAAATAAATCAGTGAAACGTGCAGTCTCCTTTTTAAAGAGCTACAAGTTATTTTGGGGGGAATCTGTCTCTACCAGCTAATAGTTCATTCAGTGCAGTGTTTACGTTTTCTTTTTTGCCACAGATACCATTTTGTATTTATCTTGTAAAGGATATTTCTTGCCACATCTGACCAGTTTTATGAAGTGTAAGATACGTATTATCATCAGACTGAAAGAAGCTAAACATAAAATCATGCCAAACTTTTCAGATAAAATAAAACGTCTTATGGTCCTTCCACTTTGTGCAACTTAGTTTTGAAATATCACATAAAATATACTAACATACGCTCCTTCCATAACAGACTGCTTGAAAAAATTTATTTCCAAGCACTTTTAGATGAAAGCACTCAGTCAGGTTTATTTGTATACTGTGCACAATATAGAGAGACACTCAAAGACATTCAATAATGTAGAAGCTCTGAATGAAAAGCTCCCTAAGGCAGAGACAATACATGAGTTTTATACCAGGGATCAGGAATCCAAATCATGGGACAGACAGTCTGCAACTGAAGGAAAACAATTTCCAACCTTGTGTGTGTGTGTGTGTGCGTGTGCGTGTGTGCATGTGTAGTCCAAATAGAATATACAAGAATTTAGGATAAACATATAGCAATACAGCTAACAGAGATTTTTACCTTACAATAATTTTCCACTGTGGTGCACAGAGGAGCTTTATGACAGATAAAGTGATAAAGCTCTTTATCTAGAACCATCACAGCTCTTTATCAGTGATGATTATATTCTGCTGGACTATAATCATCACTTCCCAACAAACTCAATACATGTTCACATCCCTGTTAGCATTTGCACATTGTTTCTAATTTTAAATAGAATTTCTGCTGTTATTTGCACATCTTTCTTGTTTGCGCGTCTTAAATTTTGTACCATTTTTAAAATTATCAGCTGTATGCTATTTTTGATAACTTTTCAGTATTTTATGTTGTGATTTTGTCTTTGATGTACAGTGTGTTACTCATAGTTTTATTTTTCATATATTTTTTTACTTTGGTGTCAACCTACACGCCTTGACTTCCTGCCACTTTACAGCTGTTACACCTGAATTTCCCAACCCTACGATATTTCTCCTGTATTCTAAAGTTTGTGGCTGCTGCGTGACAAATTGCGCAGCGTCTGATTACTGTACTTTGATGTGTGCGCAGATAAATGCTGCTCTGATTTGATGCGCATGGCCAAAGAGGCCAGGAAGCACAAACTGGGGCCCCTCCACCCGGCTTACAACCTACTGCAGCTGGTGCAGGAGTCTCTACTGGAGAAACTCCCAGAGGACGCTCACCTCCGAGTGTCCGGGAAGCTCAGCTTGTCCCTGACCAGAGTCTCTGACGGGAGGAACCTGCTGGTGTCCCAGTTTGACAGCAGAGAGGAACTCATTCAGGTAAATATATGGGTGACTCTGGTAGTGTAGGAATATTTGGTTTTCATGACTCAGAATTACATTAAAAATGCACTTTAGGCATTTTGATGTGGTTTTGTCTCCCACTTTTTAACCTATCCTTTACACGACACAACTTTTTTTGGGTTAAATTGTGTTTGAGCCACTGAAATCTTGTTTTTTCCAGGCCCTCATATGCAGCTGCTTTGTGCCGCTCTACTGTGGTGTCGTTCCGCCCACTTACCGCGGAGTGGTGAGTGAACTAGCAAACCTCTGCCTGCAACACTTGACAAGTTACACTCCTTAAACATAAAGCTACCGTTGCATCTAATTAGATTTGATTGATGTTACATTATGAATGAATGAATCCTGGAAGCTGAGATCAACTCCAGCCCAAGGAGTTAAGCAGCTGCCTAGGTCCTCCACGCCACCGGGGGCCCACCAAGAGCAACAAGCTTGCATGATTTTATACGTCTACTTTATTTAAAATACATGAAAAAACACTTTTTCTATTGTTTTTTATAGTTGGTGCACAAATAATAGATTAATCTCTTCCTGCTGTTTTGGCTGCCACTTTTGGGGAATATAAGACATCAAACTTATGAACCTGTTTAATATTCATTTCCTGTTTATCAGCGGATGTAATTTTGTAAATAACTAAAATACTGTTTCACACTTAAATGCACAATGCAATTCAAAATCCAAAATTATTATTTTTTCCCTTACTGCTTCTGTACAGTAAAAATCGATAGCTATCATAACACTGGTATGATGTAAGCTAATTACAAATGATGCTAATGATAGCAGGTATATTACACACAGAGTAGCTTAGTGTTTTCAGGTATGAGGGGTCCTGAAAATGAAAAGCTGCTCAGGGCCCCAAAAATTCTTGGGCTGCCCCTGTCTGGGATAGACGATTCAACTTGTGCATCTAATTTTGACTTGAAGAGATCAATAAAATTTTTTTGCCGTATAATCATTCCACCCTGAAAAACACCAAGTGCAGAAATGTTGTCAAATGAACCAGATTGATTCTATTATTGCCAGTGATGCAGACTTTTATTGTAACAAATACAGCAGCTGCATTAAGTTCACTTACTGGGTGAGTTTTAATCCCTCTCAGTATTATGTGGATGGTGCCGTTAGCGACAACCTGCCCCGCTGTCAGCTGGGAAGAACAATCACAATCTCTCCATACGCTGGCGAGAGTGACCTCTGCCCCCGAGCGAGCACGCTCACCTTCCACGAGGTGCGCTTCAACAACGTCAGCATCCAGCTCAACTCGGAGAACCTGTATAGGGTCACCAGCACTTTCTTCCCCCCAGAGGCTGAGGTGAGATACAGCTGCTACTTCCTCCCGCAGGAAACACGCAGTGGATTGAACTTTGACTGACATTTAAACAGAGCAGAATAAATATTCACAGTGTTGGCTTAATGTATTCTTACATGATCTTAAATTTTCATGGTGTTTCTGTAAAAGGTATTTGTATTAGGGGTATTTTCTCAGATTGTTCTCTGCAGATCCTCTTACCCTCACTTAGGCTGGCAGGGCAACGATGGTAGGCAGCCATTTTTAGCTTTTCCCAGAAATGTTCAGTTGGATTAAATTTAAATCAGATTTTATGAATGGCAACACGGGACATGTATCATCGCTCTACTCTCAGTGATTTATAAATCTCTCACCCTCCGTTTGGGCTATTGGGCAATTTGTCCTGCAGAGTAACATGATGATAGCATTTAAACTAACATTAGTTTCCTCACTAATTTTGACTGGAAACCTAAAGTTGACTTACTAAATGGAAGATAACCAATATAATGATGACATTTAAGCTAACTTTAGCTTTTTAGCTAATTTTCACTTACTAAAATTGATTTGCTGAATGGATTAAGTTATTGTTGGCTATAATGCAAATATAAGCTAACATAGTAATGATGGCATTTATGCTAACATTAGCTAACGACTGTCAAGTCTGTGGATGCTTTTGTGTATCTATTAAACTTTAAGGGTATTTTTTTTAGCAAATGTTATAAATGACTAGTGTAGTCACTTTTTTGTAATGTCACACAAAAAGAGGTGCTGACGCTTTCTGGACTCACTGTATACATTTTTAATGCCCTGTATTTCATAGAATAGAAGCGATCCGATCCAATCCAAATCTGTTCCTCCAACTTGCAGGCAATGGCTGAAATCTGCCAGAACGGCTACATGGACGCTCTTCGCTTCCTGCAAGAAAACGGTGAGGACTCGTTTCTCGTTTTCTTGCAAAGATAATCATGTGCACAGAAGAGGAGCACTGAACTCCTCAGTTGGTAGAGCGTGAAGTGGAGATCAGTTTGTGAACATTTTGTTTCCTCAGACCTGATCAGCAGTGAGTCTCCCCTGAGGAGTCTGCAGGCTGACGCGACGGAGCGTGTCTGCTGCGACCAGGCGAAGGACTCACCTGGAGGTGGAGAGTCGGTAAAGAGAGATCACCCGTGGCTCGATCCGAAACTCATACGGAACCTGCCAGCTGAACTTCAGAGGGGTAATGGCTGCTGGAACGTTTACTTCTTTAATACAAAGGAAATCTATTTGATTTGAAAGGGCAAAAGAAATGAAACATTAAATCTGACCCAGTTCCATTGAGCTCATCTGTGTTTCCTTGTATTTGTGTCAGTTTTATGCAAAGCCTGCAGGGAGACGCACACTGCAGGGGGCTTGTTGACTCACATGACTGAGTACCTGCCCAAGAAAGTGACGTCTTATCTGCCCTTTGACTCCGCCCGCTCCGTGGCTCAGAGGTACCATCCAATCCGTCACCCTGCAACTTTCAACACAACTACTATTTATTTTTTTGTCCCTGTGCCATAGGAATATAGAGTATACTTACATATATGTTTTGTTGGATGTCTTCCTCCTTTCTCTCTACATCCATTTCTTGCCCGGTAAATATTGTCAAGAGTCTAGAGCTGAAAAAAAGCATTTAAAAAATTAAAATCACAATGTCAAAAAAACAAAGTAAAGCTGTTTGCATTATCTTAGCTAAAAAATGTTCATTTCAGGAAATATGAAGGTGGTTGCATGCTTTGTTTTGTTGTATGTTTTAAAGTAGCATTCTGTGAAGAATGATCTCTCTAACCCAACAAACTGGGTCACAATCTTGACATTTTTAAAATAAATTAATTTATATTCATACAATTAAAATTATATTTTTAATTGTATAAATTAATGATTTGTGTTTTACATTTATGCTACGATTGAAGACGATGACTCTGTATGCCTTTTTATAACCTAAACATGATTCTCTGAAGGAGCCAGAGGCGTAGTGTACATTTTTCAGGATGGGGCCACGGTCCCCCATAACCCCCGCTTGGGGTTGTCCCTGAATTTTGACCCAGTTGCTTAAACTCACCCGCCTTCTGTCCCTAGAAAATACACCGAGATTAGAGGATAAAGAAATAACCCAGCAGTTTGTTGGTTCCATAGATTTACGTAGATTTAAAACAAATATTGACTTTTATTCAAGCAGAAGATTAGAGACTCTGACTGTAATCTAAATATCTGAATAACTCCCTGACATGTTGGCTGCTTCTTCCAGAGTGAGGGGCTGGATTCCCGATGTCCCCAGGGACATGAGGTGGCTCTTTGGCATGGATGCGACAAAACAAATTTTGGAGGAAAAGTTGGAATATAAAACCAGGTAGGCAGAGCCATGAATGAAGTCACTTTCACCTTTAGTTGCTCATAAGGAATCAGGTTCTTAACAGTGTTTCGAAGAACAGATAAGATTTATTACTCCCATAAATAAAACTTTGACCTTCTCGTGGCGCTGTCGGGTATGCCATGAATGAAACGTTTTTGCACTGAAGAGTTGGATCTAAATTATCACATGTGAACTCTGTAAAGCCAAACTACAGCTCGGTAAATCTTTAAGAGTTTCTGGATGTGTTGTTTTTTTTCCTTCTCTGTTCCCCTCAGGCAACCACGACTGCGCAGATGCTCAAGCCTTCCGTCCGACCTGCACTTGTGGGACAGAGAAGAAGAAGTGAATGTTTTCCCGGAGGGTCCAAAAGGGGCGGCCGGTGTGAAATCCCCACCAGCTGAGGGGAGAGGCTGGGGCTTAGACAGAGCGCTGAGTCTGCTCCGAAATTTGGGATCGGTGCAAACGTCAAACTCCAAATAACCTGAAGGTGCAGAGTTTTGTCTCTGCAGCGAACTCACTCTTCTTTTGTTTTTGTTTTAATTTTGCACTTAGGTGGTAACCCTGTCTTTATGATTTATGATGATTTTGTCCAAAAAAAAAATCAGAAGAAAAAAAAAATCTCCTCAAGGCTTTCTTTTTATAACTTTTAGAAAAATATATTTTTTTGTTGAAACTATGTTGTGACAGTTTGGTATGAGACAGTCTGGGGAAAAAAAATCTTAACTCCCAGCTCTGTCTAGAAACAACCAATCAGAGACAGGAGGCGGGTCTTAGTGCTGTCAATCACCCTCAGAGTGAATAACATTATAAGATGATGTAAATCTAAAACAAAGTCGATTTTTACACAATGCTACCAATTGTTGAAATTAATCAAATAGTATTTATTATTAGAAATATCCCAGTACTGATAACAGTCTAAGTCATTTAGGATAAGGCAGCTACTAATAAGTCTTTATTCTTATTCTTCATTAAATTCAATGCCACCTTGTACAGTGCTGCTCCTTTTATTGCATATTAAAGCAATTTATAAAAAGAAATATTTCGGTTTCCATCATACCATTTATATTTTTAATTAATATTTTAATAAACGTTCAAACATATTAGAAAAACACCTAGGCCTTCACAGGATATTCTTATTTAATAAGCCAGGTCTGCTTATGCAACGCAGCTGGGGCTCAAACGGGGCTAAGTAGTGCAGGGTCATTCAGCTGTTTTGATCACTAGTAAAGTGTGTGTGTGCGCGTGTGCGTGTGTGTGAAGGTGAGTGAGTGGGTCGTACTTTTTCCTGTTTTGTAACGTTTGATCCTGCTAAGCCCCGCCCCTTCAAGATAACACGTTTCTTCAGCCCAGCGGGGAATCAGCTGCGGCGTGGAGATCCCTGCAAAGGATCGGGAGATAAGAATGGTTTGAGTTCTGCTGAACGGGAGACGGAGGGAGAATGGTGGACCTGTCCTCGGAGTGGAACATCTCTTTCGCAGGCTGTGGATTTAGGAGCATCTACTACGTCGGAGTATTGAGCTGCATCCTGGAGCGGGTCCCTCAGCTGCTGCATGGAGCCGCTATGTTCGGGGGGGCCTCCTCCGGTTGTCTGGTGGCAGCAGCCTTGGCTGTGGGAATTCCCATTGGTGAGTCCTCCATAGAGCCAGGCTGCTCAAATACATAGAAGTATGAATACGATCATCATATGTTCATTAGAAATCGACTTCTTTTCAAATAATCCAACTGTGGTGCATCCGAAAATTTCACACGATGCTGTCATTCAGATCTAAAGTAAAGACTTTCTGATAGTTTTCCAGTTCTGTGTTATCTTAAATCAAGTGTTATTAACGCTGTACGCGGCTCTGAGCCAACGGGGAAATGTGAGGGCAAATTCCATAGTTCACATCATATTCAGAGATAACGGAAGTGAATCAAAGCAAAACACCGTATTCACAACAGTAGGTCCAGTCAGTGGGTTGGTTAAAGATTCATCACATCACAAAAAAATGTTGAAAACAAGACTGATACTTTTTTACATAATTGTTAAAACTGCCACCATGTCATTACTGCATAATATCAGACAGACAATCTGTGAAAATGTCCAGCTCCTCCACCGTCTCCCTACTAACGCACCTCTCTGGTCAGAAACAACCAATCAGAGTCAGGAGGAGGGTCTTATCGCTGTCAATCAACCTCTTCTTGGCGCTGCTAAATGTGCTAGTGACAGAAAAACAACTTGCCATTACCGGAAAACCGTTTATCATTGGTGGACATGCTGAGTAGCATTAGCATTTATGTCAGGCTATGTTGTGGTGAACCAGCAGCAGTGTAGCAGCCCCTGGCTCTCATTGGTTGTTTCTGAGTAGATCTGGGAGAAGGCAGAGTAACTTGATTCAAGGCAGAGTAGCTTGATCCCCCCGCCCCACACACACACATCATCTGTCTCATACCATCCTAGTTTTAAACAATATGTAAAAAAAATGTATTAGAGTTACATGCCTCTGCTTTACTGTAATTTATGAAGTCTGAACCTCTCTCCCTCCTCAGAACAGCTGTGTTTCAGCATTTTAAACATGGCAAAGGAGGCCAGAAAACACATTCTGGGAGTTTTCCACCCGACCTTCAGGATGCTGCAGACGGTGCGTCACTCTCTGCTGGAGAAGCTTCCACAGGACGCCCACCTGCGGGCGTCAGGGAGGCTCTGCGTGTCCCTCACCAGACTGGCGGACGGACAAAATGTGCTGGTTTCGAAGTTTGACACCAGAGAGGAACTGATTCAGGTCGGAACTGAGGATCAGGTCGTTGTATGACGGATGGCTAAACAAGAGTAGATCAAACCGATTACTCACAAAGTATTGCAAAAATAGATATTTAGTTTTAGGGAGCTGCAGTGATTGTGCCTCTCCTCACAGGTTCTCATGTGCAGCTGCTTTTTTCCCATCTACTGTGGCTTTAAACCACTGTCATACCACGGAGTGGTGAGTTTCTTCCCTCTGCATCGTTTTCACATGTGGGATAAACTCAAGTTAGCTTAACTCAGCAGCAGTGTCAGTGTTTCAAGCCAAAAAAACATTTCATAAACAAATCGGCAGCAAAGATGAGAAATTCAACTTGGAAAATTAATTTGGAAACAAAAACCAAATAGTTTAAACACAAGCATTTACTGGAATTTTACAGTTAAGATACAAAAACAGGGAGAAGATCCACTTTTTGGAAGCTGGTTTTACTGGCAGCAGTTTGCAGGTCGTGGATGAGAAAATTCTAGAAACCAACAAGACTGGTTTTGTGTTTCTGCACTGCAAAAGCACAAAATCTTATCAGGTAAGATTTTTTTTGTCTAGTTTCTAATGCAAATATTTTGACACACCTGAAATAAACTAATTTACAAGTAATGTTTCGGCAAGTTATAGGAGTTTCTTTAGGCTCCTGATTACTCAATATTGGTAAAAACAAAAAGTACTTGTTCTACTGGCAGATTTTTTTTCACTTAACATGAAAAAATATCTTGGTTTAAGTGTTTTTTGGAATCAATATTAAGGAATTGGTGACTTAAAACAATCTCATATAATGCTGAAAATTGACTTGTAAATTGGTTTTGTCTTATTCAAAGCAACTAGACAAAAAAAAACCTTAAGATTTTGTATTTTTGCTGTGTGTGGTTGTTACCATCATCTAGCAATAAAATTATTAACTTTATACACCATATTAACAAAACTATTAATCCCTCCAAATCCTTGAATTCAGGGATTTTCTAATCAACTACGTGACAACAGGTGTGTAAAATCAGGCTCTTAGGCACGGGACTTCAACAAAACCTGGAAGGGCTTTTTGTACCTGGTCATCTAGATTCACAGTTACCTCTGCTTCCTCAGCTCTATGTGGATGGAGCTCTGAGCAACAACATGCCCCTGTTTGAGCACAGAAACACCATCACCATGGCCCCCTTCTCAGGCGAGAGCGACATCTGCCCCAGGGAGGGGACCTTCAACTTTTTCGAGGCCCACTACGGCAACGTGAGCATTCAGGTTAACACCGGCAACGTGTACCGTGTGTGTACATCGTTCCTCCCTCCGACTCTGGAGGTGAGTGGAAATGGAGAAATGTGATTTTTAGGCCCAGTCCAGACGTAGACGGACATCTGGGGAAAATGAAAATCAAAGAGGCCTACATTTGTATGTGCCTTGGCCTTTCGTCCACATGGAAACTCAACTTGACGTCACTAAAAACGATTATTTACAAAAACTGAAACAATTGTTGAGAAAATTCCATGGGGAAACAGATTTACATTCCCGTGCATTACAGATTGCGACAAATAATTTTCCCACGTACTTCCTTTGACATGATTCCCAATCAACATCATCTTGTATTTTACTACCTTTATATTCTAATACGCAATTTAAAAGCGGTTCAATCTTTACATCAGTTCCATGCAAATAAATCTCCTGGCGCAATGTTTGATTCCCAACAGGATTCTGATTGGCCGACACAGGTTTTAGCTCTGCGCTACACTCCCCCCTGTGGGTTTAAAACCACACTGGGGGGGATATAGGAAATATAGATTTAAAAAAAAAAACTTTTCGAAAACAGATTCAGTGTTGTACGATAATATTTTTGTAAACAATGTGGTGGAAATATTTGTTTCTATAAAGACCTGGCTTTGTGTGCAAATCTGAGTATTCAGTTTCTTAATCCTGATTTTATTCTTGAAGTTTAACATTGAACAGACCAGGTGGAACAAAAAAAACCTCCAGTTCTTCTTTGTGTTTTTGTGTCAATCAGAAGTTAGCTGAGATCTGCCACAATGGCTACACGGACGCTCTTCGTTTCTTGAAAGAAAGGGGTGAGCATTCCCACTTCCATCCTCACTCACTGCAGGTCTTTGACACCTTTATTTTTTACTGCCGTCTGCAAAGTCGGGTCTAAGTACATCGCCAGTCAAGAATTTATGCATTTAGATCTGCTCAGTGTAAAGCATGTCCCTCGGAGTTTATCGCTTGGGAAAGGCTGGACCACACCTCCTTGTCGTGAGCGTGGAAAAGAGCGGGCTAAAGCAGAAGAGGCCAGGCTGAGGAAGATGCTGCAGTGCAAAGGAAACCCTCAGCAGGAAGAGCAGACACAGCTCAGCCACAAAGTCACCCACAGCCTCCCCGCCGGCATCCAGGAAGGTCAGAGTGGAAACAAACACTACAGGTCCTGATCAGCAGTAGGGATGCAAGTTATCGATTAATCAGTTTTGTCTCAATACACCTGCTTGATTGCTCCTATATCGATCGACTAACAATTAATTGATAAGTGGCCACAAAAACTCCAGTTTTTTTCTTGCATCAATAAGGCCGGCTGTCTTTCCATAACATGACGGGTTGTATTTTTCATTTGCTGAATTTATAAAAGAAACATCATTCTATTTGATTTTAAATTTTTTGTGTGTCAAACTATGTTAAGTACTGACTGCATGGGTAAACAGAAAAAATGTGGTTTCCTCTCATTATTAAACTTACACAGCCCTCAAACTCAACCCTGCTTATCGCCATCATGTCTTTTTATATCATGGTACATTTTTTCTGTTCGGCCCTCTGGCTTCATAACAAATCAGTAGTCTTTGGCTGAGAAGTCGACACTGCTCCATCGTGTAGCTCGGCTGAACGAGCGCTACGGAGTTGACAACTGAAGGAGCTCGTCAAGTTTTTATATTTCAAAACAGAACCGCATAAAATGCATCTTGTATCTCACACCAGACTCTGGACCGTTTCTCTTTCCCATTCTAGTATCGCTGCTATTTTTGTATAACTGGCTCCGCTTGGATGCCGGCCAAACTACAACCCTAAAAGACAGTCTAAACTGACGTGATTAGTTATTCTAATAAACCGTTAATCAACATTCAATCACAAATCAATGAATTGTTTGCATCGGTAGCTTGCAAGGTTAATATAAAGTTAGATTTGCATTCAAAAAGTTTGCATATCTTTTTGAATGCAAACTAATACTCTGAGCAGCATGAGGTCACAGACAGAAATAAAATGAAGATAATGTATTTCAAATGTCTCCTGAAGCAGACCATAAAGTTTGCATTTTGATTGTGTTTCCACATGTTAGTGCTGTGTGAGGCGTGCCTGCATAACCGCAACCCAATCAGCTGGTGGTCTCGATTTACTCACTTCCTCCCAATAAAACTCATCATTTACATGCTGACCCTGCCCCTCCGGCCTATCCAGCTCAGCCTCTCGCTCGCCAAAGGTAAAGTAGATTTGAGTTGTTTATTTTAATAAAGAATTGGAAAAGAGTAAAGTAAAACCGGAATGCCTGTTGTGTTTCATATGTGACATAATGTACATGGAGAATCGGGAGTGATAACCCCAAAAAGATTTGTCTCAAGGATTTATGTATTGCTAAGTTTGAACTTGACAGATTGCTCATCTCTCTTTTACTTTGACTTTTTACTATTAGAACAAGTCCTTTGGCTCGGACCGCACAGAGGGAGACACAAAGTCTGAACCCAGACTACTTTTAGTCCAGTTGTTAATTTGGTCCTTTGTTGGTTTTTGTATCAGGAGAAGATTCTCTAGAAAATATCAAGATGATGTTAGACACAGAAAGCATGTCAAAATGTTAAAAAAAAAGGAAAGTGTCCATTTATAGAAGTATATGTAAACTGTTTTATTTAACGTCATAATTTCTAATGGTCTTTCTCTTATCAAATAAAGGTCATATTTCCTTGAACCCCATTTTTTCCTTGAATTTATCTATGAAATCCACATAAGAGAAAGCTGTAAATCACCAGAAATTATTTGTTATTGAAACTAGCAAATGTGGGTTTTTTTTGTTGTTTTTTTTTAAGACGCAATATTATTACGTAGTTCTGAGATCAGCTTTGTGTGCCTTAGTGTCCTGCCTGTGCCATACTATCCATAGCAAGATGCAGGTAAGAGAAATGTGTCTTTAAAGGGAAAGTATGATGTAAAATCAACTTTTTTTGACGATTATTATGTTATTCCCTTATTTAAAAAAAACACCTTTTAATAACTTCGAATGACTACTTCATTTATTTTAAATCCTGTTAAATTGTGCGGAAATCCCATAAAGTGAGTGATGAATCAGTAGAATAACATTTTAATCAAGAAATGTTTCATAAAATCCAATGACAGTGACATTTAATAGACATACCATAATCCAAAGCATCTAAAGTAAAAAAAAAAAAAAAAAGATTAATGAAAACCATTATAGGTTGTGTAACTTTGAAAGGCCAGTCCGGCTGTAGGACTGATGACGTTAATGTGTGGTCTCAACGAGTCGGTATTGTGCATCGTATCAGTTCATAGCACCTTGAGTGTAGCAGTAATCCTGATTCGATCCTTCCCTCCAGAGAAGTCGAGCTTAAAGAGAACCTGGAAACAGTCTGTCTACTGGAAACAGTAGATTAAAATGTTGACTCCACCTGCAGCAGAATGCAGTCCTCAACAGTACAGCGATTAAAAACAAATGCTTAAATACACAAAGTCAGCCAGTTATGTCCCTGATTTACACATGTAAAATGGCTCATGAATATAAAAAACAACAAAATAAAATGTGCAGAAAAAAAAACATTCTGCTGTTTCAGTTAAATCCTAAAAGTGTTAATTCTCAACTTTGCTAAAAAACAAACAAACAAAAAAACGGGTAACATCTAAAAAATAACCAACTGCGGTTTGGAGACTGAGTTAGCTAATGTCTCTGGAAGGTAACGAAGACTTTTCTCGTCTTCCTCACGCACTGCTGGCGTTTGGTCCGCTGCCGATGTTGGGAATCTCATCGGCAAACGACTGGGTCATCCACTGTCCGTCTGGCAGCTGACCCTCTGATTGGGATGTGGTCGCCTCCTGTGCTCCTTCTGAGGACGGGCCACAAACGGACAGATGCAGATGGAGAATCACTGAATGCATTACGCCAGCAGCGTCCAAAGAATGGCCCTTGAAATGATTTTCAACTTTCTTTCAATTTAAGACATTTTAAACAGGCTGAGTGGGAGCCCCAAATTAGGTATAGATGTTTCAAATAAATCCCATTATTACTATATCCTGTTAGGATTCGTTTCAGGTTTAGCCATCTGCTGGCGGTTACCTGAGTTCGCGGTAGACGTGAGCGTACAGTGACCGTTGGTCTGGCTGTTGGCCTGGCCTTCTTCAGCTCCTCTCTCCACATACGCGCCGCCGTAGGCGTCCTCATATCCCGGGTCGTACTGCTCCTCCTTTATTGCTAACCTCTTGGCATCCTCTGTTGGCATTCGGAGAGAAAAAATAATTTAAAAAAATCAACAAGACGCTGGATGAAACTCAATCAAACAGACTATCATGCTGTAATATTAATGTGTAAAACGGTTTAAATCATTTACTCCAGCTTATCTAGCTTACATATGTATATTGATGATGAAGCCTACCCTTAGCTAACTGAAGGTCGAATGTGTAGTTGACTTCCTCGATCTCGGTAGCTTTCCGGATGCCCTTCAGCTGATCCCGGAGCTCCCGCAGCTTGATGTAGAAGTGAACCTTGTCCTGAGCACGAGGAAACTGGGCACAGCGGGCGCTGGAGGAAGGCATCAGGAACAAGGCCTGGAGGGGCAGCCAATCAATGGACAAGAGACTCTGAAGTTTATGAACGCTAAGCTGCCTGTAGAAGTATTTCAGTTAGCAACAGGTGATCTTTGTTTACTACTGAGACAGTTTTGATGATGAGACGTCATTTACCTTTTCAGCACATTATTAGCAGTTTGCGATAATAAATTTTTTCTGGGAACTACGTAAGAACAAAACCATACCAGACAGCTTATGTTGGGATATTAAAAAGTATTAATGTTGTAAAACCAAATGTAGCTTTTAAAAGTCTGACAAATGTTACCAGCTGGTTGTGGTGATTGTTTTAATCGCTAAACATTTTAATAACACTGGTGTGATTCATTTTTTAGTTTTTTTTCTTCTGAAAAAAAAGAAAACAAAGGTCCTCTATGGTAAGTTTGGAGTTACCTATTCATTTTTGTTTCAAACTTGCTGATAGCACTGTAAGCCACACCACACACCGATATGCAAACTTTTTTTATTTTTACACATTTTACAATGTTACCACGATGGCGTTTTAGGACCGTTGTACTCACAAAATTCCTGCCAAAAAACTCAAGGCATTTCTTGAAAAAACAAGTACATTTCTTGAGTTTCAAAAGTTGAAATTTCTTTTTTTTTTCCTCCAAAATTTCTGAGATTAATCAAAGTTTTT
Source organism: Poecilia reticulata (assembly GCF_904066995.2). Lineage (NCBI taxonomy): Eukaryota > Metazoa > Chordata > Actinopteri > Cyprinodontiformes > Poeciliidae > Poecilia > Poecilia reticulata. The sequence continues at coordinate 6,386,462 of NC_088835.1, forward strand.
TCGTTTTTTTTAGCAAATTTTCAATTCTTCAAGCTAAAAAATATCCTTGTTTTTTCAGCAGAAATGTACTCCTCTTTTCTATTTCCAATTGCTCCAACATGTCATTGACTGTTACAAACACAATCCTGAGTGAATTTTCTTTGTATTTCATGTGATCTCCAACACAACGGCGTGTACGACTGTGGGATGAAAGGAAAATGTAATATTTGTTTTGCCAACAAAAATCTGAGGCGTGTGTTGTGTTCAGCCTCCTTTATTCTGATAAGTGAAAACTGAAATGTGTGTCAAAAAAAAAAAAAAACAGACGCCACTCAACAAACGTACAGAAATAAAGCCTATGAATGCCACTGCTGAATGCCCAGGTGTCGTTTCTTCAGGTATTTCTGTGGAGCTTTAGCGCGTTTGTCATTTTTTTAAACAAATTTGATGTATCACAGTGTTGTAAATGTAAAGGCAGATTTCTGCTCTCACCACATCACATTCTGGGATCTTGTGTGGCTGCAAACCAAATTCCAGCTTTTGTGGTTTCTTGCCAAACAGTTCCCTGCAGAACATTTCATAGATACCTGGGGGAAAAAAGAAATGCAATGTTACTTTGTATCAAATCTGTTGCTCTGAACATCACTGAATTGATGGTGGGGGAGAGGGAAGCGTACATTTTCCATTGAACACAGCAATGAGAGGTTTGTACTTCTTCAACTTCTCCACGAGAATTTTACCTCCTTCTCGCAATTCTTTACTGGTGGGGGGGGGGGGAAAGAAAAATAACATTAAATGCAGCATTTTACCATAATCTGAAGTTAAGATCTTAAGCTTTTTTTATTATTATTATTCACCAGTTTACATGGCTACCTTGAGAGGTCTTTGCTCCCTGGGGTTGCCCTGGAAACCATATTGGTGAAGCCCATTTTGTATTTGACCGGCAGCGTTGTGTCATGCATGTGGTTGAGTTGCTCCTCGGTAAATCCAGACAGAAACAGGCATTTCCCTGGGGAAAAAAACAACAACATGTTTAGAACATAAAGAAATGTTAGTAGTTCTCCGAAAACAACCAAAGGTGGAACTAGATTTTATCCAGTCTCAGTCTCAAATTCATCCATCGTAGTGATTGTAGCTGGCTCGGATTACAAACATAAGCTCACAAAAAACTAGAAAGTTTGGGAAACGCCTAAAAAGATCAATGTGAAAATGTCTAACTCTTCTTCAGCCAAATTTGCGATACCGTAATTCCACAACATGTTGCGCTACCTGAAAAATTCCAAAGGTTTCTGAAATGGGAGACGTTGCGCTTTCCAGCCAATCTCGGGTCATTATGGTAATTTCATCCCCGCCGTAGCAGGAAGTAAAATTAATCTGATGAAACACTCTTTTACTAGACGGTAAATTGCGAAAATAACTTGCTAGATATCGAAAGTTACGGTTGTTATGGATAAATGGGCAAATATATTTACTCACACAGCATTTAAAGAACTTTGTACAATTAAAATAAGCAAAAATATCCAGGCTGAGATTTGAAACTTAAGATTTAAAGGGTTAAACTGCACATCATCATGTGTATTCAAATAATCAAACTATGGTGGCACTACAGGCACATTGTTACTACTTTGACCACAAATTAAAAATAACCTTAGCATCAGAACTCACAAAAATGATTTCCAGGTCCTGGAAACCACCGGCCAATAAAAGCTGCCATCAGTCCTGGGTTTATACCAATCTGCAAATAAAACAAGATGCCACTACGGTTACCAAAACCCTGAAGTCCCTCCGAACACATCCCATCCAACACGGAGAGTCAGGTAAAAATTGGACCTTACAATGACATAGTCCAGGTTGTAATCCAGCAGGTCGGGCAATGTCTTCTTCATGACTTCCTCCTCCGTCATCCCTTTGAAGCGGTCCACTTTCCTCTTCACCTTCTTGAAGCTCTCATCAATCTTCTCCTGCTTGCCCTCACCCTGAGCCTTAGCTGCCTTCTTGGGTTTCGGACCTGGTTTAGCTTTTGGTGCATTTGGGTCCTTCGGTGGTTTCGGTGCTTTGGGGACCTTTGGGGGTTTCGGTGCTTTGGGGGCTTTGGGGATTTTGGGGGGCTTTGGCGCTCCTGGCTCCTTGGGTTGAGTTGGTCTACCTCTCTTTTTAGTTGGAGCTAAAAGACAAAAAGGTTGTACAACAAAAACAATAGTTTAGAACTTTATGATTGATGGTTGTTGTTGCCTCAGACTGTGATAACGTACTGGTGTGACAACATCTCTAGATAGACTTAATTCCTTTAATATTAGCCTCCCATGTTTCATTTTAAAGGGGCATTATTACATAAAATCAACTCTTTTGAGCTTCCCATCATGTTATAATGCTATTCTCTCATCAAAAGCAAACCTGGAGTGTTGCTTTGATTCTTTTATGCATGTTTGAGAAATCCCTTAATCTCCATGGCAACAATATAGCTGAACAAAACGCCTGGGTGGACCTAGCTCTGCCTTTGAGGACAAAGCTCCTCCTCTGAGCTGCAGTTTTCAAGCTTCTGCCTCACAGAGCAGCTCTCCTCCACTCAGCTCCTTCAGACTAGCCAGCAGCAATTAGCAAACATTAGCACCTTCTGAGCTCATATAACCTCTCTGTGGTAACGCAGAACAAGACTCTCTAAACTGTGTATGCTATTATTTAAAAATCTTCCCAGTACGTTTAGTCAGGTCAGCAGGTTCCGTCTGCTCCATGGTGGGCTCTGGGTTGGCCATGTGGGCCCTGGCCGCCTCTGCAGTCGGATTCTCTGGGTAGTGAAACTGGTGCTGAGGGTTGAAGTTGGCGTACTGAGCCTGGAGAGCTTGGAACTGCTGGGCGGACCGAACCCTGTGGTAGAACAATATCAATGAAACACTGAATTTTAAGATTGTAAGGATAAGGCCCCGGGCTGTTCTGTGGAATAAAAGAGACTTTAATATTGTTAATTCAATCAATGCCTTTTTTTAAAATGTATTTATTAAAAATAAATTTAAAATAAAATATCCGATCATAAGAGAATGTGTTTAAATACCAAATGCAGCTATTACTGTCAATATCAAGCATTTTAGTGTCATAATCATCAGCATAAACTAATATTATGAAAGCAATAAGTCTTTTAGGAATACATTTAGAATTACGCAGTCCTCTAAGATTTATTATTCATAAGCACAAAGTCAAATACCACCTTTCTGAAACAATTTTTAATAAAAACATAACATTTCATTATTTTTACAAATATAACTCGCAGTACAGTGAATGGAGCTATTTAAAAGAAATTGTCAAGTGAATAAAACTGGCAAATTTTCTGCTTTATCAGTCATGACCAATGAGTGCAGCCGATATTTAGTTCAGTGAACGGACCATACTGCCAGCAACGCCCTTTGGTGTGGACGTTTTAACTGAGTGAAGAAGACTTTTGACAATTGTAACGCTAGTATTTGTGATGCTAGTATCTGTTTGGCCTCCAGTCATGAAGGACTGAACTACACGTAACAAAGACACTGGTGTAGAAAACAATAAATCCCAGAATGCACTGCATTAGCCCACTTTCATTTCCAGACGGACGAGGAGGATCTAGATTTTTGTAGTTGTCTGTCATTTTGACTGAATGGGTCGAAAAAGTTCCGTCGTAATATATTTTTTGTGGTCGGTTTTTAAAATGATGACATTCAATTGTACGTAAATTTCATTTGGTTTAATTATGCAGAGCCAGAAACGTAATATGTTGATGTATATAGGTGAAGCAGCGGCTGACATATTTCCTAACTAAAGTATTTGCTAGTGCGCTGAGTGGCTCAGTTGGTGGAGATCGTGCGCCAAACGCAGTGATAGTCCTGAGTTTGATTCCTGGTCCCGGCAGCTTCCTGTATGTCCTCACCTTCTTCTTCTTCTTTCCTCTTCCTTTATTTCTGTCTACTTACTGTTCAATAAGTGCCACTAGTGCCGTAAAAAGTTATAGAAAAATAAAACCAAGACACATTTTCTAGCAATCGAGAAATAGTTCATACACGTTTGTCTTAAGAAAAACAAATATCATTCCAGGTTCGTTATTTTCCTGGTTTTGATCGACATTATATTACAACTCATATTACTATTAATCATCATTCATGGTCAGCATCGTATGGAATGATAATGATAGTGGTAAGACAAAAGCAAAAGGGTGAATAAGTGCACATGTAAGCCTGTAACGATAACAAATTCTGCTAGATGATAAATTGTCTCAGAAGTTATTGCGATAAACCATAATATTGTTTTGATACAGTTTTCATATACTTTAAGGGTAATGGCATAATATACAAGAACACTTTCTCAAAGATCAATAAGCTTTAAATTCTAATGAACATTTAAACACTGGAACTGGAAGACATTTTAAATATCCAAAGTAAATAAACAAAACAACAAATAAAATGAATTATGAAGTCTCTGTAAACAAAATGATCTTTCAAACCGAGATAGTTGAGACCAAAGTGTCACACTGAAGACTTCTATCTTTCAGTATTTGGTTAAAAAGGGAGAGAAAAAAGAAAAACGATAAATCAAGCAAATGAAAAATTATTGAGTTTCTTTTAATTTATCGTGGGATTAATTGTTTTTAATGCGACACACACACACACACACACACACACACACACACACACACACACACACACACACACAAACGGAATACTTCCTGGCTGCACTGGTGAGGAGGAAGACTCACCACTGATGAAGATACTCCGGGGAGACAACAGGCAGTGATCCATTCAGCTTTTCCTCCATCTTTAGGGTCTTTGGACTTTATCAAATAAATCAACATGCATATTGAGGAAACATAGCCGCTGGCTTAACAAGTTGCTTAGCACACAAATGTTAGGACAGGGTATGAAAGTGAATGCATGTGCTAGCATTTATATCATCCAACAAGGAAAATTAAAGACAAACATTAACATCAAACAAACTATGGCGATGGACCATTACAGTACAGTCAACCGGTTTTTTGACTGATGAAACTCTATAATGAGTAGTTTCCTTGACAACAAAGGGATGAAGCTGCTTTCTTCCCCCCAAAGACACAGCGAACACAATAACTAATGAAATGGAAAACGGTTCCAGCTCAGCTTTTATTAAGTAGGTTTGGAGCATACCATAAGCAATTAATTGAACAAGTTTCATATTAAACCATGTTTCATATTCAGTGTAATGGCATGTACCCTAACTGTTTATTAATGTTTACCAACAGTGCAACAAACACAGCTAATGCTAGCCAATAGCTAGCTGGTCGATTAACCTAGCATGGGTGAATGGCTGCGCTCCACTGAGAGAAACCCGAAAGAAACTCTAAACATTCAGTTTCTTGTTGCTGTTTAATGAAGTTAACATACCTTGTGAGGGTCAGGTTAAAACTTTTGCTCTCTTATGACAATATCAGCTTATTTCCCATCAGATCCACACTTCAATTCACAGTTTCTGGCGGCGCTACAGAAGCAACAAAGACATGACAAGCCAACCGGCCAACTTTGACACGGGAATAGCTCATGTTACACACGGAGGGGTGGATTGGAAAACGCCGCTTTCGGTGTTATCAAGACAAAAATGATTATGACGTTATATTTTTGCAAAGGGAAATTGTTTGTTTAAATTTTAATTGATTCCGTTTACAAATATAATTTTAAATTCCAGTAACACCAGAAATCCCAAAGAACGCAGCCACACCACACCTATTATGGAGTTGGTGTGAGCCGCTCGACTTTTAAACACCGCGAGATTGTCTGCGATTGGCCGATAGTAGTATTTAAAGGGCCACGTTAAATGCAGCGATAGTAAAACGTTCACTTAAAAGACACGACGATTGAAAACTGACTTTAGAGTTTCCTTAATTGTCTTTAAAAACAATTATGATTTGGAGCTTTAATTTCAGTCTTGTATTGTTATAAGTCTGTCAATAAATTCGAATTTGACGCAACATTTGTCGAAATCAAAAAATACTTAAGTTTTATTTTCATGTTGGCTTGTATCTGTAACATTGTCAAATATTTTCTATTTAAATTGTATTTAGTGCATTTTTCAAGTTTTTTCCACTACAGTGAGAAAAAAAACCTTTCAACATCACCACCGGTGCAAAAACATTAAAATTGCTGTAGCACAGATCTCTGCTGACCTCACCTGGTCAAAAAACGACCTTGGTATCTTGAAATGATCTCAGAGGACTGCAAGGTCTTTGAATTCACCCCTCTTAAAGCTGATACGTTTAAATGACATCACATGATGTACCATCCTTTAGTTTTTAAACATTACCCAATCAATTTCCCCCTTTGAAATCCAATGTATTTGAATTGATTTAAGCACCGTAAGTGAGTCTTCTTAAACATAGGTCAGAAACTATTTAAAAACACACACTGAGCAGGTCACCTTTAGACGAGATTTAATAAAGCCGTGCTTACAAATCAAAGACATAACTCAATAATCTATGTATACAGCAGATAAATCATAAGATACGACTGTATCAAAATAGAAAATAATTCACTTGAAACAAATTTACATGATGCAATAAATAGTGATAAAAAATACCATAAAAACAGATACCAGACTGTTAGAAAAATAGCTGAGGTTTCTTCGTGGCAGTTCCGTGGGTGCAACACAGTCTTCTTTCGTTTCCAGGCTGATTTACCTTGCGACTAGTTCAGGTAAGAAATATTTTTCAGCTTACAACGCCGACTGTGCCATTCTGTCTTCTGATTGGTGTATATGGACTATTTCTGTGGAAGAAAAAAAAGTTACGCAATGCACATATAAATCTGTAATATTTTTGTTTTCTTACAACTCATTCAGAAGTGATCAATTATAACTATTGGAGTACAGCTAATTTAATGAGATAATGTACAATTTCTTCCTAGAGGCATGGACTCTTAAATTCAGTGAAGGGAGATGAGAATTGTGTAGGAAGGCAGTGACCAGCCTAGGTTAGCATAGCATTATATGTGCTAAATGCAACTTTTTGGTGACATTTTGTTAAATTTAACACAGTTACATTGATCGATGCGATTTAAAGTCTATACTACACACCATCACACAAGGTAAACTTGCTCAGAATACCAGTCTTTTCCTACAGCTACACCATACCTGAGTGCTACAGTAGTTGGCCTGTGTTCCTCCTCTCCTCTGTCTCAGCTGCTCTGCCTCACCCCATCATGAAGCCCACTACAGCTTTCATATTCTGGATCCACTTGCTCTTCTTTGATTGCCATCCTTTTAGCGTCCTCTGCAGCACAAACACGTCAGTTAAGAGTTTTTCAGAAAAAAATAAAATAAAATTGCAAAACGCTACATTTCATTTGGTGCCCAAAGACATGGTACAACATACCTTTTGCCAGCTGCAGGTCGAAAGAGTACTGCGTCTCCAGCACCTCCCCGTTGGGCGTCAGACCTTTCATCTGGTCACGCAGTTCCTTCAGCTTTATGTAGAAATGCACCTTGTCTTGAGCGCGGGGGAACTGGGCACAGCGGGGGCTTGACGACGGCATCAGGAAGCACACCTGAGGGTACAGAGGATAAATGCCGTGTAGATCCTGCAGGGTACCGGGAGAACGGTTCGATATTAAAATGCGTTCTGCTCGACACGTACCGTTTCAGTGTCTGGGATTTTGTAAGGCTGCAGGCCGAACTCCAGATTCTTGCCCTTTACACCAAAGATTTCTTTGCAAAATATTTCATAAATCCCTAAAAAAATAAATAAACAAAAAGAAAGTAGAAGAAAATTATTGCTGATTGACAGTATCTGCGTTTCCATTGACCATATAATAGTGCAATCTGACATTTCGAAATTCGTTTCGCTTAATGGAAACAGGGCAATTTTGAAAAAAATCTTGTTTTTTGATAAAAAAAGTTTCGGCACTAGGATGAGGTCATTTATATTTTGGCTGAATCAAATTTTGATTATTTCACAAAACTGCAACAGAAACTATTTTTTTGCATCACACAAGTCACAACCAAATGTTGACACTGGAGCAAAGCATGAAGAAGAAATCGACAGGAAGTCAGTGCAAGGTTGATGATGTGATGATGAGTCATGTTTTTTAACGACTCATCACATGAGCAAATTTAATCACGTGAGATTTTAATTGTGTTTCTCATTTAACAGAAACACTTGCAACTGCGGAGTATTTCTTTGACATTAGCTGAACACTGACAAAGTTTTGATCACGTTTGCAATAGAGACGCGGCAGTCTGTGTCTGCATTCGTAGGATATCTTATAGCTTCAACGGGTTCGCTTCTTTTTACCTTTGCCATTAAAAGCGGCGATTAGCGGCTTGTACTTCTGTAGCTTTTCGAGCAGCTGTCGACCTCCCTCCCGGATTTCCTTACTGGCAAACAGAAAACGATGTCAGAAAAAACAAGACAAATTATTAAAAAAAAAAAAAAAAGAGGCATCTAAATGATGTTTTTTAAACTAGGACCCATCAGCACTGGAGTCCCTCATGGGTGCGTTCTCGCCCCACTCCTGTTCTCTCTCTAAAGCAAGCATCTTATATTGATGTTTTGATAGAACATCAACATTAACACAATCTAAGAGTTCCCCCTCAGAGTTGAAATGACATCACATGGCCAGATGGTTTGTACCTGGACAGGTCCTTGCTGCCTGGTGTGGTCCTCTCCACCATGTTGGTGAAGCCGATGCTGTATTTCTCAGGCAGGCTCTGGTCGTGCATGTAGTTGAGCTGCTGTTCGGTCAGACCAGACAGAAACAGACATTTCCCTGCGGAAAAACAAAACACATTTATTGTTCGCTAGATCTGCAAACAGGCTGAAAAAGAAAAAAATTGTTAGAGCAACTAAAACAGATTTAACAGTGTTGCCAGATAAACCACGTGGAAATATTCACACCCAGTAAAACCTTTTTTTTCTCCTCAATTTTGTCAAATTACAAACACAAACTTTAATGTATTTAAGGATTTTGTTTTAGAATAAACCAACAGAGCAGCATGTAATTGTGAAGTTGAGGGAAGTAAATACAATTCTAGAACATTTCATGATTAATTATTAAATCCCCTTTACTCTGATACCTTGAAAAAAACAACAGTGCAACAGTTGCGCAGAAATTGAGTGTGCGACGCATAGGGGTGCCACCCTAGACGGGGCGCCAGAACAACAGGAAAAAATGTACTCCTGGTTGGCATTTTCTGTATTTAACAGCTATTTGTGGATGTTTAAATGACATGATCACTGTATAGTATTAAAAGATTATTTTGTATTTTTTGTTCATTTTATTTAAGGTTGTTGATGGCTGGATGCACATTGCATCACTTTCAGAAAAGCCTTGGCAAAAGTAAGCATTTCAAATAACAGCCCTACACTGGTGTTCGGCTTGTAGGCAGCACTGAGACAGAACTTCAACATACAAAAATGGTTCCCTGGGTTCGGATAATGGCGTCCTTTGTAGGCTGATAATAGTCCTGGGTTGATTCCAATCTGAGAAGAAACATAAAGGGGGTTACTGTAGCAGCAAAATATTATTATTTTTTTTATCAACTGTTGCAGAATCCATAAAAAAAAAAGAAAAAAGACAACACTCACTATTAAAATGTCAAGATTGTAGGCTAGGACGTCAGGGAGTGTCTTCGCCATAACTTCAGCCACGCTCATGCCGTTGAAGCGGTTCAGAACCCGTTTGGCCTTTTTGGCAGCTTCCACTTCATCCATTTCCTCCTTCACCTCTTTATCCACCACCTGCTGCTTAGCCGGTCGGCCTCTTTTCTTCTTTACCGGTGTCACGGCTGGAACAGAGAAAAGAGACTGAACAAAAAAAAACAAAACAAAAACGCACCACACAACATCTCATTTCTGCTTCGTTTGTGGTTCGTTTCAGTAAGAGGCAAACATCGGGATGTTCAAACGAAGTCGATCTACCTGGAGGAGGAGCGTGAGGTTGAAGGTCAGGTTCCCGCTGCTGGATCATGTGCTGGTGCTCAGTCTGCTGCGGGGGCTGCAGGTGCTGCGGGTGCTGTAGATGCTGTAGATGCTGCAGATGCTGTAGATGCTGCGGATGCTCGCTGAAGCTCGGCTGGCCAATCTGCTCCTGGTAATGACCGGAGGCCGGAGGGTAGCTGTGGTAAAAGGGCTCCTGGTTTTCCAATGGTTCCCTGTGGACAGACAGCTCCGCCATGACGGGCTCCTCCATGTAGCCGTCGGCGTAATGGCCCAGGCTGTGATACGACATCATGTGTTGGGCCTCAGGGTGCTGCTGATTGGCCTGGTACCTAGAGAGACGGTAGATAATAATAATAATAATAAATGAGGAGAGCAAACACACACACAGAATAGGACGAATGGCAAGGAAAACTGTCATGTCTAATGGTAAACAGTGTGAGTGAGAGAAAAAAGTAAATCCACACAGTTCCACAAGACACAATACTTACAAACAACCATGCACTGACGTACATCACTTTGTGGATTATATTTGCCACTGTGTGCAGCTCATTTAAGGAAGAATGCAATATACAGTGCCTTACAAAAATATTCAACACTTTTTCTTTATACAAATAAAAAATATGTAGTGTAGCAAGTATTTTGCCCCATTTATGCTGCCCAAATAAAACATTGTGCCGACTAATTACTTCATGAAGTCAATCAGTAAATGAAGTCCAGCTGTGTCATGTGATCCATGTGTAAATACAACCGTTCTGTGACTCTAGCTACATGGAAAATGCCATGTTTAGAGAAAAACTACTGCTCAACACACTCAACAGACCATCTCCATGGTAACACGTGGTGGAGGTGGTATCATGCTGTGTAGATGTCGTTTTCTGCAGAGGCTGGTAAGAGTTGGGGTCTGAATATAAATGCACACCGCACTTTTCAGATGTTTACGCTTTTTTTTTTTGCAAGGCACTGCGTCTCTTCTTCCGTGTTTTGAGCATACGTATGTGTGTTTATATTTCCATCTACGTAACAGATGAGAAGTCAATTCCTCTCAAGTGTGCTGCTTTACATGCGATAGTTTTAACAGCTTTAACCACCCGCCCATCAATACGAAACAAACTTTTCAAAGCACGTTTGAGTTTATCATTTCTGACAAGTTAATGTGATTACCAGCTATGTTGCGACCAGTCAAAAAGAAGCCTGAATGCACAGTCTGATCACCTGTCTTGTAATTTTCTCCATCATGCATGAAAATGAGTGTGTGAGGGGAGATAAGATGAGAAGTTCCCCCAGTCAGTCGGTCAGCTCCAACATCAACTCACCACTGCTGAAAATAATCCGTGGGAACCGTCAATGCTGTAAACTGCTTTTCCTCCATATTAACTGTTGACTTATTTCAGTACATTTAATGTAATATTATACTACTGCTAAAACTCACCGACACACTTAGGGTTACAAAATAATGCCTCCGATTAACACACAAAGAAGAATCATCGTTACTAAAGGGATGAAAGAGCTAATATTGCTAACAGCTATAAGGAATTATATACAGGTGTATTGAAATTGTGGGCCGAGCTGTACATTAGCGAACCAAATACGTACTGGAGTGTAGGAACATACCTGTCGTACATTTTCTGATAAAGGTTAACATACGGAAACGAAGCCGCCGCAAAACAAAGACCATTTAAACGCTCAACATTTTCTTCTCTATCTGGTTTAATTGACGTTCTACCGCCACCTAGTGCTCATAATGTATACCTCAAGAGTAGAATTCTGTGTTTGTTAATATGCTTTTATTATTATTATTCTGAATAATTGTGAAATTACATTTACGTACAATACGTTCCATTAAAGTGGTATATATTATTTAGTAATTAAAATGTTGAAAAACAATACAGCTGACTGTAAAGCCAAGAACGTAGTATGTCGCTAGGCGGCGATAAACGTTGCTTTCAATGCGTACAACAACGCAAATAAATAGCATAGAAGAAAGTTGAAAGAAAAGATTTTTTATTTTTCAAGATCATCACTTTGAGTTTAAACCAGTAACTCAATCTAAATCGTTGCATTTGGTGAACAATTTATCTCTGTCCTCTTGCTTCGGGACAGCATTAGGTGAAATATGTTTTAATATATGGATTTCACGTCGGTGTGGTACATTTTCTTTTACTTTCAATCTGGAAACTTCAGGGGCAACTTGACTAAGTGCCCTGGGAGACCGCGTCATCCATAAATATATGCAGAGTGAGATGTCACCACTCATAGATCGTTTAATTGTTAGCTAAACACGACCTGTGTGCTGCTTGTGTCTCAATGACAGATACTGTGGTTTAAAATGGTTAGAAAAAACTCTACATAGCACCTATTTTTTGATGTAATAAATAAGGTAAGGATGCAAAGGCACCGCTTCCTGTTCCTTTAAGTATGTCTTAGCATACTGCTGTTTTGTCAGGGCTAATTTAAATTAGTTTACTCGGACTTCGTAACCTCTCTTCCTGCGCCACATGTATGTAACCAACATTTTGGATACAGATACTGTCAAAAAAAAAAAAACTGTTAAGCTGGAATATTGAAACATTTTTAGAATATGGCTTTTTCAGGTAATGTTCATACTTCAGTTTAAAAACCAAGTATAGAGTACTACAGAAAAGACAAAACAAAAATAAAATTGGTATGTCAAAAAAAAATTACTGATAAATGTTATGTGGAAGAGCTGAACTCACCATCCCCACACTGATGGTGTGGTCATCAAGGTGTGGGAATAAAATGTTCTGCATTCAGACAAATGTAATAAACGGTGTCCTCTAAGAGCAATCATAAGAAAATGACATGACATTGCACTGTGACTTGTTTTGTATGCTGGGTACTAAAACAAAACCCTTCTCTGGAACTTTTGGAGGAGATCAGAAAAATGTGCCAAACTAAGCTAGGCATCAACAGACAGCAGAAAGTGTTTATTATGGGTTATTTTTTTCCCCCCACTATTAATTTGACCAATCATCTCTTCTACAGGCTATCACTCCGTAAGAGATGCCAGCTGGTGTGTCGTGGCCCCGTTACATCCGGATGTTGGGGGCCAGTGTTCTGGCCATGTTTGCAGGAGCACAGGTCGTCCATCAGTACTACCTTCCTGATCTGGTAAGAAGCAGCTTGAATCCATTGTCGCTGTATAAGCTCTTTTTTTTTCCTTTTCTTTCATTTGAAACTTTCTGTTAAGAAGTTTAGAAACAGTCCTCATCAATAAGAATGTCAAAATAATTCTTAAATAATATTTATTTGACTTATTCTAGCTGTCTTTTTTCAATGTGGATTGATTGTACAACATACAATAAAAAAAAAACATTAAAAAAAAATTTAAGTGAAAATGTGCTGTGCATTTTTTTTCTCATCACCACACACAAGCTCAAACACACGCACGCACGCTTATGTCTGAAGACACCATTTTAGCAATCAGCTAACAATTTGGTGAAATTCACTGATGTTGCAAAACAAAAGAAGTTCCCAGAATATGTCTGAAAACGTTTTCATCGTATAATACCAACATTCGTTTTGACTATGACTGTAAGTGTGGCGCTCAGACCAAGATTGCTCAGTTTTTGTTTTGTGTTTCAGAGTATACCAGAAAGCCCACCAAAACCCGGAGAGCTTCGGACAGAACTACACGGTTACAAAGCTAGAGAAGAAGCTGCTGCTGCCTTTCAGAGGCTTAAAGAAGGACAAAATGTAGACTGACGGGGAAATATGTTTCTTTTAGAAGAAATACTACTATGTTCCTTGGGACAGAATCTCTTCTGAAACAACTGAAAAGGATATGTTGGTCTTTCGCCTTATGTTGTACACAGACAATAAATCTTCATGTCTGAATGAAACTGAGCCAAAAGAGACCTGGAGAACAGAACCATGAAATCGCATCATTATTACCTCCAGCCTTCTTTCATTTGACTGCAGTTTAATCCATTTATAAGAATCAGTCTCAATCACACTTGGCTTTCTCTGAATTATTGTCATGAGCATAATTATTTTGATGACCGTTTTGTCCATTTTAAATGTTGCTTATTTTAGAGAAGTAATGAAAAGAGTTGAATAATATTAGAATGTTTTATTAATACATGTTATGCCCATTACCGCCGTGGTTTCCAGCTAGACAGTGAAATATATAAATAATAAAAGTGTCAAACTGGAATGCTGGCAGTATCTTGTTATCAATCTTACAAATTCTGATATATAAATATTGCGCTATGGTGAAATTAAGCGACATATACATTATTTGAGCATTTTTAACTTTTTTTGTGGAAGACGAACGTCGTCTTTTTAAGCCTCTAAGACATGAATTCGAAGCATGTTGTCAGTATGAATAAAATTTATATTTTTAGTGTAGAAAAGAAGCAGAAAAACATTGATACATATTTACAGACCTGCCTCCTTTCTTTCTTTCTTTCTTGTTGACGGAGTCAGGGTTAACGCGCAGTGGGTTTTACCGTTTCCGTGCGCGCGCTTCTGGCCTGTGGTATCATAGCAACCCGATTCAACAGAAAAGAGGAAAAATGTCGACCGAGAGAGAGAGAGACGCAAAAGAATATCTCGAGCAACACAAGATTTTTGAGCTCATGGACAACATGACCAGCATGCTCCTGTTTTACAGACCCGGTTAGAGTTTATTTCTTCCTCAAACGTGCAATATCCGTCTCTCGTGAGCGTCATTAGCACGATTTCTTTTCCACAGCTGCTGATTTACGGTTTGTTTAAATTATACTTAACGTCATCGTCACTTTGATCCTGCTGCAATCAAATGTTTTAATGTTAATTAGCTATTCACTTTTTAAAAATGTACTTTGTAGAGATGTTCGTTGAGCTTATTTGTCTTATTAAACTCACACTGAATTAAGTTCAAAAGCTAAGTCTTTAAACTCTAAAAAGACAAGTTTCTGTCAGTTATCTTTGCCGTTGTAGTCATCAGGGCTAAATGAGTATTTACACAATGCATAAAGATAAATGCAGTGTGGATTTTCTAAGCACGTTTATAAAGCAGAATTTAGTCTAATTCAGATTTTCTAAAAGTTATGACAAGCTTTGTTTTGATGTAAGATCCAACAACCATTTAAAAAAAAGTCGTCCTGCAAGTTTGGAATTCAAAATAACCCAAAGGAAGAACAAAACTGATCCTATTTTTACACCAAGCCACATGAGCCTATCAAACATCCAGCATTATTCCAGATGTTTGTTGGTGGATACAACAAAATGTAAGGTAAAGGTGGATCTGTTGGAAATATTTACCCCAAAAACAAATGGCATGTGTGTAAGAAAAATATTATTGTTGGTCCACCATTTCCACCTTGTAAAAACAACAGTTCCTACAAATAATTTAAAGCCAAAAATTGCTTTGTTGTCACTGTAGTTAAAATATTTTAGTCTGAATATCTTGATAGCTTTGATCCTGCTGCAAGCTCCTCTTTTGCCCTTTTTGCATTTCATTTTCTTAAATGACTCATTTTCATTACTTATTTCTTTTTCGTGTGTAAGTTTTTGCCTTTGTCGTGTTCGGTGACTGTGTCATTCAGAGAACCCCAAGGAGTTTCTCATTGAGCAGCTGGAGCTGCTGAAGGTTTCCCGGGAAAGTGGAATGAGAGGGCCAAATCTGTTTGACAACTCCAACCTGACTGCCCTCTACGGGATAATGGATCCCGCTAACCAGAAGTATATCAGTTTTGCACAGTACAAGCAGGGTGAGTGGTGCTGCTGGTCACTTTCAGGAAGTCTTAAAACTGTAGCATACCTATTTTCCGAGAACAAACTTTTTCTTTTAAGGTTCTTAAAACCACAAACGCTTGAAGCTGTGAAAGAATAAGCTTAGTTTTAACATTCTAATAAGATCCAAACACTCCTATAACTCCAGTATTACAGGCGTGGTCACCAGGAAGTAATAGAGGGGGCCTCAAAATGTTGGAGAGAATTTATCAAAACAAATTATGATACTTTTTTTTTTTTTATCATAAAATCTATAATCATTATTATAAGTTAAAATAATTTAACTTGACTGGCAGCCATCTTTCTGACAGCTTGAGGAGCTGCTTTGCTCCTCAAGCTAGCACAGCTGTGCTAGCAAACGCAAAATGGACAAGTTTCTGACAAGAAATAGACAGAAGGAGCCGACCAGGAGCCCAGCTCAGAACTCATGAAAAACTAGAATCGGAAAGTGTAAGGCTGCCTATGTTCTAAAAGAGTGTAGTAATTATTAATGAGTGAATAAAAGTAAGTTAAAAGAACATTCTAAAAGCTGATGTTTCTGTACACATTTTGCATTGCCTGTTGGTTTAGTTCCTTCACTAAACTAATGCTGCTTGCGGGGCGGCGGCAGGGGAAAGTTTGGGAACATATGCCACAATTTATTTGTACAGGTCATATTGTTGATGATCTCAACAAGGTCACTTTTGATATATTAATCACATTTTTGCAAAGGTAATGTTATTCCTGTCAATACTGTAATTTACAGTGTTTCAATGTGAATATCATCCAAAACTCGGCCTGCTATTTGCAAAGCTATTTCTCCCCGCAGCTCTGACCATGCTCGGCATAAAAGACATCAACCCTAACCCTGAGGGCAGAGCGCAAGACAAAATATCCCATGAAAGTTTTAAAGCCGAAGCGTAAGTGCAGCTTGCTGAGTCTGCTATGTATGACATAGTATGTTTTGTTATGAATTGTTCAGCGAGTTCATCTTTTTTTTTTTTTTTTTAGGATGGAAGTTCTGATGAGAGACTCAGCAACATATGCAAAATTGTGAAAGTTTTTTTTTCTCCTTCCTCTGCAACGGCTGTTATTTTATTCCATGTTATGGTCATAGAGATATTATTTGTTTTGCTTCAGGTAGAAATCGTGACGTTGCTAAGCCTGCGGAAAATGCAGAAATTCCCTGCTGAATTGAGCTTATTCTGGTTCAATTTTTATTTTTTTTTATATTATAAATTTGAATAAATATACTAGCATGCACTCTTGTCAAAAAGTCTCTCCAATAAGCCTCAAGTTTTACTTAATTTAATGTATTTTTCACACAATAACCGTGTTTTTGTATTAGCCATATTTTACTTTATGGCTGCTAATTTTTATTTTTACCGATTTACAGCACACAAAGAACAGGGACCTCATTAATATAAGAGAATATTTAAGAATTTATGACTCTGCTTTCTCAGTATTACCTATCTTGGTAATACGACACTTCATTTTAGGATGAAGTGTCGTAATTACATTATAATTATGAGGTGTGTATGAGTATACAAAAATTGTTTTGTAGTTAAGAGTAGAATTATAGCATTACTTCCAACATATGTCTACTCAAGCAAAAGTGAAAAGAAGCCATCCAAGAAATAACTCAAGTGAGGAAAAAAGTATTTCGTAAAAACTTGATGTAAGTATTGAGTAACTGATCATATCATCTTACTAAATTAAAAAAAATAAAATAAAACAAAGTACTTTCAATGACTGTATATTGTGTTCACTGTATCTTCTTGATCTCCAAATGGCGCAAAAGGTTTAGTTGATTTAAAATAGCATTAAAATAACAAAGTTTGTGGACGAACAAAATACCTCATTTTAACATGAACTATGTGTGTCTCATACATTTTTGGTCAACATCATCTTCATTCAGTAAAACAACTCACGGTGGGAAGAGTATTGTGAAATTTTACTCAAGGAAGAAAAGTGATACCTCACATTAATATTGCTAAAATAAAAGTAAAAATAACGTTTTATTTTTAAAAAATTCTAAAAGTAGTTTTTAGTCAAGTAAATCTAACTGAGTAAATGTTCCCACACCTCCAAGCAGGCGAAAATAGGCTTCCATGTCTTTGGGTTTGAATTATTGTTAAAATGTTGCATAATTTAAAAAACATAATCTTGAATGCCAAATATAAAGCACTCATGCTTAGGTATCATTCAAAACTAGCAGGCCCTGTTAAACACATTAAAATATATATTTTCCTGGTATTACACTTTACAATGTATTTGAATAAAGCAATATACAGTCTGCATCCAAAGACTTACAGCGAAAGGAACCCGTTTCAGCGTTGCGCTATTGAACGCTCCCCGGAAGGGGCGTGTCCAGGAAGTGACATGGCCGCCTCCTTATACGGAGGCTCCTCGCTTCTTCTCGGTTACTTGTAGGTTAAAGTAGTTTGTCATTTTCCGCTCAAAGTTTCTCCAGTAGTTTTCGGGACAGCGCCCAGCGGAGCTCAGCATGGGCACCGTCCATGCCAGGGTAAGGAAGAGTCCGCCGGGATTGTGTTAGCTAGGACTTTGACCTCTCTGAGCATTTAGTGGGAGTTATCTGTCAGAGCGCCTTCTGGACTGGAAGCAAAGGCCCAACACAGTTCACCCAGCAAGGCTCTAACTGGGCTCAGCATGCCACTCTTTTATAGCATGGTGCTATTAATTCAAGCTAGGAACGGTTTAATCTCAACGAATTCATGTTAAACACAAGGATAAGGGACCGTTCACGGTTTGACTCCAATCTGTAATGATGCTGGTGTGTCTGTAGTGTTGCTGAAGCCATAAAAGCAGATTATACTCATACCTACAACACTGTTTGAACATTTCTGACCAGAAAATCTGGGAAATATTTCACTAAAAAGATGCATTTATCATTGACATGTAAAAGTGGTTTCCTGACTCATTGTTTTTGTTGCCCTATACTCTTTAATCATATTCTCCATTACTCCTCATTGCATTATTAAGCTTGTATAACCATGTATAATGCTATTGGAAACAGAACAGCAAGCTGTTCCTACTGCAGCCAATATATTGTAGCATATTGGTTATTACACTTGAAATAATATTGTTTACAGTGTATTTATTACAATGACACATGGACATGTTAGAAAAAAACACACTTATGTAAGTTTTCTATTCCATACTGTGAAGAATATTCTAAGTTTTAGCCATTATTCCCAGCTATTATTCTCCATGCAGCTTTCTCTGACATGTCGGAAAATTCATGTTAATGCCAGGTGTCATGTCAGTCTTATGCACACAGTGTTGCTCTAAAAACATTAACAAGAGGGCTTTTATGTCTGTTGCTTGTGTTGCCATGTGACGTTTGTTTTTGTTTCTGGTGTTACTCCTCCTCATGTTGTTTTTTTTTTTTTTTTTTACTAAGAACCAACATCTGATTAAATATGTTTGTTTTTAGATATTTAACATATAAGTTTGGTAAAACACTATGTGTGCTTTCAGTGATTTTAATTGTTTTCCACATATTTTGTTTCCATAGAGCCTGGACCCTCTGCCCATGCAGGGGCCAGAGTTAGGTGTCCAAGCGGACGACGTCGAAGCTCTGGAGATTGAACAGGAGCCAAAGCAAGAAGTTCTTGAAAACAAAAACGTGAGAATATTATTATTTTTAATTTTAGGCAGCAATATCTCAAGATATTGTAACCCTATCTCATTGTTACTCTGTTTGCCCTAAGGGTGGATTTGTTGCTATATGACCATGTAGTACTCTGTATGAATGACTTCCGTTGATCTTTTGTTTCGTCATTTGCTCTGTTGAATTTTGTTTTCATGACATTTTAGACTGTGTTTCTCCTGTTTGTTTGGGGCTTTTTTTTCAGGTTGTTGTCCAGCAAGTCACCTTTGATGGACTTGGAAGAACAGAGGATGACTTTTTGAGTTATGAAATTGCCGAAGTGTTCAGGGCAAAAAACCTGATTGACGTACGTCCGCCTCATCACACCGCACTATTTGTTGCTTGTTCAGTGGATACGTGTTTGGAGCAGTCGCTGGCATCAACACGCTTGAATTTGTGACGCAGGTAATGCGGAGGTCTCACGAAGCGCGACAGAAGCTGCTGCGTCTCGGTATCTTCAGAAAGGTGGAGGTCGTCATCGACACTTCGCGAGGTACCGTCTGCCGCCTCATTTTTATTTGGAGGAGTTTCGTTTTCCGGCACATGAGCAGAGTTCGTATGTTCTTAGCTTGTTTTATCGGGACGCGCGATATATCGGCACCAGTATCGGTATCGACTGATGTTTGTCCCTCCAGAATGTCTATTATTTTTACTATTTTTAGCCACTGTTTGTTCAGTAAAGGTGCATCAATAAATGTCAGTAATTTTGAATATTATTAAATGCAGTTACTGTTTAACTGAAGCAGAGAAACTGTGACGAAGTCAGTGGTGTGGTTGTTTTTCCCAAATTTCGGTAGTGTTGTGAAATATATATATATTCATAATTTGTGTACAATATTGTTATTGGCTGTGACAGCAATATCAATATCGGATATTGTTATCGACCCAAATTGTCAAATCAGTGCATCCCTCTTGTTTTGTTTTGCCTCCAGGTGAAGACGCCCTTCCTAATGGCCTTGACGTGACCTTTGAGGTCACTGAGCTCAGGCGTTTGACAGGCAGCTATAACACTATGGTCGGAAACAATGAAGGGAGCATGGTTAGTGTTAAAATTTTTTATTATTATTATCTTATTAGATGTTGTCTTAGTTATATATTGTTACATATAATTCATAACATCAGGTTTTATTAAAATAAGTCGCTTCCTGGTTTTTACTTTCCGTCGTTTCAGGTACTCGGAGTAAAATTACCAAATTTGTTAGGTCGGGCAGAAAAGCTGACATTCCAGTTCTCCTACGGCACCAAAGAGACGTCGTACGGAGTCTCCTTCTTCAAACCCCAACCAGGACAGTTTGAGCGCAAGTAAGATATGGGATCAGCTTTTAGAAAACAAAAATAGTTTGGAGGTCAATCTAATTTGATAAGTACATACGAAAACTTAAAGGGACAGTATCATGTAAATTTTACTCTTTTGAAATTAACGTCATGTTATAATTTATTCCCTCAACAAAAACATACCTGGAGTGTTGCTTTGATTATTTATTGCATGTCTGAGAAATGCCTGGGTGGACGTAGGCCCGCCTTCAAGGACAAAGCTCCTCCTCGGAGCTGCAGTTTCCAAGCTCCCGCCTCACAGAGCAGCCCTGCTCCGCAATCTGATTAGAAGGACTTTAAACCATAGATGCAGATTAAAAGTTCCACCAAATTTAAAACCGTAACATCTCCTCTTTCCTTTTCCCTTTCAGCATCTCTGTCAACGCGTACAAAGTTACAGGTCAGTTTCCGTGGAGCTCGCTAAGAGAGACGGATCGAGGCATCTCTACAGAACTTAGCGTAAGCGCTTCTCTTAAGTGCCTTTTTGTCACATTTTGCGCCATTATAAATGCTGTCTCTTTTTGTTTTTTTGTGTGTGTTTGTTTGGATCTGGTTGAGCTCAGGTTTTGAGAAACAATCAGCTTCTAAAGTAATGTCTTGTGCCAGTTTTTACTAGCCTGACATAAGCCTTTCATTCAGAACTTACTGTGGTATAGTTTAAAAAAAAAGAAAACAGCCTCATGGGGTAATGTTGTATGATAATTTATTATTGCAGATCTCTACTAACTCAAAAGTTGTTTCACATATACCACATGCAGTTTCCTTTGTGGAAGACCAGCCAAACCCTGAAGTGGGAGGCTGTGTGGAGAGAGCTGGGCTCTCTGGGTCAGACGGCCTCGTTCGCCATCCGAGAGGAGAGCGGCCATTCTCTCAAGTCTTCCCTTTCGGTATTTGTCGTTTTTTTTTTTTTTACACCACAAAGTTATAGTATGTGGTCAAAAATTGGTGTTTGGTTCCAAAAAAAAAAAGAATTGGTTGCAAAATGGTTAGCAAAGGTTATAAACCAGCTTCTTCTAATGAAGAAATTTTAACTGGCTTATTTAGTTGTTGTTGTCCAGCGGGAGACAATGACATTTCTGAGAATAAAAAGCAAATTGAATATTGTTAGCACCTGTCATCTTGTTTTCCAGCACGCTATGGTCATCGATACCAGAAATTCCTCCATCCTCCCGAGGAAAGGCGGATTACTGAAGATTCATCAGGTTTGATCTCCACTGGAACATTTTTGTTTGGCTGCTTATTGCCAAGTGACGACAATGCGACAGATCTCGTTTGTAACGCCGACGTTTTGTGTTTGTGCAGGAATTGGCTGGTTACACTGGGGGCGACGCCAGGTTCCTGAAGGAGGACTTTGAGGTTCAACTCAACAGAACTCTCATTTTGGATTCGGTGAGATTTATGGTTGAACTCCTCATCCACTAATCAAAGATCATCATCCAAAACACAGTTTGAGGCGGGTTTGAATGTTTGGTGTGTGAAAAATGTTACGCTCCACTGACAGATTTTGTTTGTTGTTGTTTTTTCTTTGCTGCTACACTCAACTGTTTTACATCATCATAAAAATGTCAACTCAAAGATAAGCCTGAGTTAATAGCAAGAATCACTGACAACTTTTATTAAATCAAATCAATTAAATTTTAAAGCTTATTGAATCTTATTAAAAATAGCCGCCTGTAAGTTATCAACATCACAACATCACAACCTCGTTAAATCATTAAATTGATAGAAGCTGTTAGTATTTAATTAAAAACTTTTTTGTTTTTGCTCTTTGATTTCCTGGAACTTTTATGTGTATTTCTTGTAGCGTGCCTCAGGGCTGAATTCTGGGTCTTCTTTACATTTGCTCCCGTTGGGGCCCACACTCAGAAAGCACGGCCTTCTATTCCATTGTTATTCAGACGACTCTCAGATCTACAGATAGAAAATGTTAATACGATTAGAATAATCAAAAGTTGCAGCCCTACAATGAACTTTTATCATGTGGTTTCAATGCACAACAGTTCTTAACAGTTTTTTGTTTCATTCAGGTTATTTCTGCCTCATTGTGGGGAGGCCTGCTTCTACCCATTGGTGATAAGTCAACATGCATTGCAGACAGGTACATAAAAGAACAATATTTAGAGAAATTACTATGTGGAGAGAGTACTTCAAATTTCCATCAGGATATTTTGTAAAAAAAACAACCAAAAAACACCTCACTGTATCTTTGCTAACTTGTAGGTTCTACCTCGGTGGCCCGACCAGCATCAGGGGATTTAGTATGTACAGCATGGGCCCACAAAGCGACGGTAAGACAAAGACGTTTATCAGCAAAGTTGAAATTTGATGTTCTACTCTAAAGCCGTTGTTACTGATTTTACTGGCATCAGGTGATTTCCTGGGAGGTGAAGCCTACTGGGCGGGAGGCCTCCACCTCTACACGCCTCTACCCTTCAGACCGGGCCGAGGCGGTTTCGGCGATCTCTTCAGAACCCATTTCTTCCTTAACGCCGGAAACCTTTGTAATCTCAACTACGGTGAGGCGAAAAAAGCCGGAGCTCACGCAGCCATCTGTTCTTTTTTTTCCTCCCCGTTCGACTGAGATCCCGTGTTTTGTTTCCGTCAAGGCGAAGGGCCTCAGGCACATTTGAAGAAACTGGCAGAATGCATCCGCTGGTCCTATGGGCTGGGCATCGTGCTGCGTTTGGGGAACATTGCCAGGGTGGAACTGAACTACTGCATTCCCATGGGAGTCCAAAGTGGAGACAGGTAGCCGCTTTAGACCTTTGTGTTGTTTTTATGGTTATGAGAAAAAAGCCTCACTAAAATTAATCCGATTATTAGTTCCTTTCAATAATGTGTTGTTCAGATCGGTTACCATGCAGATTTTAAAGGGCTTCCAAATGTCAGATATGATCATAGGAAAAAGTAATAAAAATAATAAAATTATAACGCAAAATAATAAATAGTAATTTTGAAAACTTTATCTTTATTATTATTATAAATTTTCTGTTTTCTCCTTACAGACAGAGTGGAACAAATATTTTAGAATGCCTAATAAGGAGTGCATAAACAGCTTTAAGATAAATTTAAAAGGGCAGCCTTGATGGAAAGCTCAAAAATCGACTTTTGACCATGTTATAATGTTATTATTATAATGTTGTTATAATGTCATGTTATAATGTTATTCCCTCATCAAAATTATACCTGGAGTGTTGCTTTGATTTCTTCATAAATGTTTGAGAAATCCTTTAATCTCCCGTGGCAACCATTCAGCTGTGCAGAACGCCCTGGTGGACCTAGCCCCGCCTTCAATACATAGCTCCTCCTCTGAGCTGAATTCACCAAGTTTCCACCTCAAAAAGCAACCTATTTAATTTAAAAAGATATTTATGTAAGGTTAGGTTTTAAAAACAATCTAATCAGTGTAAGATTCTGTTTCTACAATAAAATATATTTTTTTGTATACAGTAAGTAAAACATTTGAGAGGTTTTTTTTTTACTTGCTTTGATTTAGGTCTCAGAAATGTTCTCTGTTTTCCTTGCAGGATATGCGACGGGGTCCAGTTCGGAGCAGGAATTAGGTTCTTGTGAAGATACTAAACTTTTGTCGATTGTGTTGAAAGTTTGTTTGTACAGTATTGTTGGAAAAACTTAGTTCAATAAAATTGTCTCATCTGACTTCAGTTTGTGAAGCTTTTTTTAAAAAAACATTTTGCTGTGGAATGAGAAGAAATGAGGGCAGATCAGTGTGTAAAGCTGCTTTACCTCTGTTAGATTCATCATAAACTTAAGAGTCAATCTCTGACTTATTAATGTTCCCTTATAAATAAGACTTTGAGAACAAAAGTTTCTATTGTTATGATTATTATTATTATATATCTTTATTTTTTTTTTAGCCATTCAGCGACTGACTTAGTGCTGACTGGTTTGGATCTTTGTCTTGCTGCGTTACACGTGTGTGCCTAAGTTTAAGGCTATGGACCGATGGCGTAGTATTTTCCTCCATGATTTTTTGGTTGGGAACAGAATGAATTATTTCAGATCATCACACAACCATTTCCATTGAATTTCTTTAGCTTGGGGAATGAGGATAGGGTTTTTTTGAGAATGTCTGTTCTGTGTTTCATGCAGTTAGACTGGTTCTACTTAACTGATTTCTTAATTGAACAGGTCTAGCAGGTGTCAGACCTGGGTGTGGATTTTGAAATGAAACTTGTGGAAAAATCACACTTTATTTAGAATGAAACTGAGTACTTTTTCACATAATTTGCTGTGGAGGGCGTTACTTCTCTAGTCAATAAAACCATTTGACAATTGATTTTTGATTCTACTCATGTTCTCTTTCTCTGATATTATGCATGTTTATGATCTGAAATGTGTGACAAAAAAAAATCAAAAACAGAATTCTTTATGGAGTGAATAAATTTTGCTTTTGCATGTTTTTATGTGGTTCTTACCTCTTATATCTGCTGCCTGTAGCATTTTAGGCCAAGGCTCCATATTCCCAACACTCTTTACATGCTACTAAAATTGACCTATGGTAGTATGCAAGGCGAATTTGCCACTCATAAAATGGCGGACGAGGTGACATATACTGTTTTCCTTCCTGTGTATCACGTGGTCTCAACCCGTCTGTTCGCGCAAGAGTGGCGCGTGCGCACCGCCTCATGTTCCGTAGCATTGTAGCAGCCATTAAGCCAGAGAGAACATTGCGGGAAAACGGACGTTCGGAGGGGGGGAGTTCATTCACGATTTTCTCGAAATTTCATCCTCGCACTTTTGTTGCTTCCACGATAGTATCTGACATTGCGGCGTTCGTGGTTGCGTAGGTCCTCCAAAACTGAGCTACAGCCACCCCGCGAGGTATTATCGTTTCTTTTTCTCTCCCGTGGTTTCATCAGCGGTCTTCTCTGAGAACGATAGGGACTGGGACGCACGCTGATGGCGGTCACAATCGAGGAGCTTTATCGGAACTACGGTATCCTTGCTGATGCTAAAGAAAACCTCAGCCAGGTGAGGAAGAGACAGCCCGCTCAGTTTTGAACACGGCGGTGTTTCGAGTTTCATTGCATTGTCCACAGCGCGGGCGCTTTGCTTGGATTTAGTTGATTTATTGACACGGTGTGTGCACTCTGTTAGCTGCAGCTAGCTATAATAGTGACCAGGCTAATGTGAATGACCCTAGTCGTAAACTGGGCAAAGAACTCTCGAAATTCATCACCATGAATAGTTCCCAAGCGTTTTATCATCATATTTTCATTCAGACCTAAATCTCTTGAATTTGCGAGACTTAATTTCAACAAACAGTTTTACCGGAGTCACGTTTGATTCATTTGGATCGGGGATGCAAACTTTTGTCCTGTTTGTGGAGCCTTATGGAAATATTTTTATTTCGCTTACTTTGGTGGGGGGGGAAATAACTTTTGTCCTGAAAGAGCAATTGAAATATTTCGTAAATAAGATGGTGTATGTAGGTTAAAATAACAATAACGGTGTCCTTCTATTTATATTCAAACCTGCTAGAGGTTTTGAGCCAAAACCTTATGTTGTCTGAATGTTTTGTTGTTGTTGTAGTGGTTAGAATAGGGCTTAATTTCCCAATAAAAGTAAATTTATTGAGAGAGAGAAAAAAAAAAAGCCACGTCAAATTTTTCTAAAAAAAAAAAACGGCAAAATGTTACCACTTAAAGACAGCAACAAAGATTACTCTGCAACAGAACAATTTGAAGTTCATGTTGCATTATTTCTTCCAAGAAAAAACATTCTCCTAAATTCTTAAATTAAACTAAGAATTATTTCCCTTTTTCTTTTTTTTTAAATTCAATATGTCCCATGCGCTCATTTATTAGTCTTATTTATCAATAAAATTCTGCATCGTCAGCCGGAATAAAAAAGAAACATTTACAACATAATTTTTAAATTTTTGGGGATATGTATCTATCATTTTATCCATTAAGAATAATCAAAACTGCAACATTCAATAGGTTATTGAAAAGCTGTTTTTGACGGCAGGCTTTTGAACCACAAACTGCAGCCATAGTGTATCATCTACATTGTTTTTTTTGTTTGTTTTTTTTTGGTATCACCAGCCGCATTAACTTGTGCATTTTATTCTGCAGCACAAAGATGCATACCAAGCAATCCTGGATGGCGTGAGGGGAGGTCCCAAAGAGAAGCGACTGGCAGCTCAGTTTATCCCCAAGTTCTTCAGCAGCTTTCCAGAGTTGGCTGATGCAGCCATAAACGCTCAGCTTGATCTCTGTGAGGATGAAGATGTGTCCGTGAGTACAAACAAACAATACAGCCATTCCTACATCTGGGTTGTTTTCTTTTCTGTCAAAAGGTGCTTTTAATCTGACAAACAAGCCTTTACTAAATATGACCTTGTAGTCATGTTATCTGTAAAATGTATTTAGTTAGTTAGATGTGATTCTCATTAGAAGAACTATGAAATATCAGTACTCTAAAATGTTTTCAAACCTTTGTGCAGCCGGTTCATTATTCGGTCCTAGTGTCGGCCGTTACCGTGGCACTTTGTCTAATTTAATTAGCTATTTTGACAGAAAGCCCTTAGCTGTTTTTTCAGGTGTGATGCCATGATTTGAAAATAAGCTCCACCCATCTTTATCCAGATTCGACGACAAGCCATTAAGGAGCTGCCCCGGTTCGCAACTGGAGAAAACATTTTCAGAGTGGCTGACATTCTGACCCAGCTCCTTCAGACAGGTATGTGGATCAGGTTTATTATTATTTTTATTAGACTAGCTACTAAGTAGTCCTAATAATCATATCTGCTATCATTCTAGATGATACTGCAGAGTTCAACCAAGTCAACGTGGCGCTGATTTCAATCTTCAAAATGGATGCTAAAGGTAAGGGTTTGTTTGTATGTTTGCATGTTGCGGATCATAGGATCTGGTGGGAAGGTGTTGGCTTTGTTTATAAGAATCTCTTAAAGCATTCTTATTTTTTTATATATATATATTTTTTGTCCCCGGTGGTCCAGGTACCCTTGGCGGTCTGTTTTCACAGATCCTGCAGGGCGAGGACATCGTGCGAGAAAGAGCCATCAAGTTCCTGGCCAACAAGCTGAAGACCTTACCTGAGGACGTCATGACGAAGGAGGTGGAGGAGTACGTCTTCACTGAGACCAAGAAGGTTTGTGTTCAGAGGGAAACCGGTTAGCTTTGGTCGCTCTTTTTTTTGGCTAACGAAGAAAACTCAACATATGACACGATAGCCTGGCATCTAGAGGAGGGCAGAGCAGTCAAAAATACTCAAGTAAGACTAGCAATACTTGAACATGCTTTCAAGTATTGCTCATTTAATATTTAATAATAACATCATCAGACAGGCCAAAATAACAAGTTATGTGGAAATTTTGGGGTTTTAAAGGTCAAAATGAAAATGATTAATATAAATGACATAATTACAAACTAACAAAATAAGGTCGAAAAAGCATTTTTCCAAATCAGTTCTTTTCAATCTGAAAAATGTATCAAGTAAAAATGAAAAGTACAGCGTAGTTCTCCTAATAATTCTAAAAGTAATTTTTTTTCTAAACAGTTGCTGAAGTAAATGCAACTGGTTACTAAACGACTGCTGGTATTTTTTAAAGAGTGTTATTGATCCCTAAGTAAACACTAAAGAGAGCAATGAAACTTGACACTGGTGATGCGTTATTTAAAGGGGCGGTATCATGCAAAATCAACTTTTTGAGCTTTGCATCATGTTATGTTACTCCCTCATCAAAAACATACCTGGAGTGTTGCTTTGATTCTTTCATGCATGTTTGAGAAATCCTTTAATCTCCATAGCAACCACTCAACTTTAAAAAAAAATGCCTGATTGGACCTAGCCCCGCCTTCCAGACGAAGCTCCTCCTCAGAGCTGCAGTTTCTGAACACAGAGCATCTCTTTCTGGCGACTCCTTCAGACTAGCCAGCAGCAATTAGCAAACACCTGGCAACTGCTGAGCTTTGTATATGTCAGTGAAACTCCGGTAAAAACATTAAAGGGTTGATGATGACTTCCTGGAGGCGGAGCTTCAGAAAGAGCAGGAGTTTTTAGAGACAGAAAATTTCAAGGCAATAAATTATTTAATCCAATCTCTTTTGAAGTCATTTAATTTTTTAACTGAAGTTAACATAGTTACTTGATTGTGCTCTAAAATGGCACATCGTGCCTGGAAACACACATAATACCGCCCCTTTAAGTTTGATCTATTTAGAAAAGGTGCTTGAGTCGACGCCACTGTCTGACGAGGAAGCGCTCACCTCCCTGCTCTCCTCTCAGGTGTTGGAGGACGTCACAGGGGAGGAATTTGTGCTCCTGATGCGTGTGGTGTCCGCTCTGCGCGTGCTGCAGTCGGTAAACGGGCGGCAGCAGCTGGTGGAGCTGGTGGTGGAGCAGGCCGACCTGGAGCAGGCCCTCAATCCAGCAGACCCCGACGCCGTGGACCGGCTGCTGCAGTGCACCCGTCAGGCTCTCCCCTTGTTCTCTGTAAGTAGCGCCACCTAATGTCTGAACGTGTAGCTGACACTTTGTTATGTTGGATTTCATTTAGGTGCTTTCAAGGTTTGGTAAGGGCTTGATTTCTGTGTGAAGTAACTGAAAGTGCTTGATATTGTAACTGCGCAATTTGATTTAAAAAAAGTTAAATTTGACTAAAAGCCTAAATTTAGAAAACATTGTTTACAGTGGAAACCAGATATTTTTATTCACCTAATAAAAAGACAACCTTTTTTTCCCCCCTCAGTCTGAAGTTAAAACAGACTACACTTTTCTTGTTTTAGGTCAGTTATAATTACTAAAATAATTTCTATTTGCTAAATGCCAAAAAACTTGGCAAGAACATATTTTTTAAAGTGTAGTGCTGGAAAAGTTTGAAAACTTGCCTTGAGAATACTTGAAGAGTGCTTGAATTTTACTGTGGGGAAAATGTACAAACCCTGAAGTTAGTTAATTTAAATGTAAGTGTAAATATGTCATGGTCATCTTTATTTTTCAGAAAAATGTCCATTCCACCCGATTTGTGACTTATTTCTGCGAACATGTGCTGCCTAACCTCAGCACCCTGACGAGTCCCGTAGCAGAGCTGGACATCCAGCTGGAGGTGGGTTCCTCTTCTGGTTTTAACCGCTGATCACTTATTTCTGGGCCTGGCCTGGGATGACATCCTCATGTCATGACGGCCTTTACTAAAGTACTACAGATTATTCATCACAGGATGAACAATCATCTCTAGCTTCTATTAAAAGAACGTTAAGCGTAGGAGAGATATAAAATAAAAACTGAAAATTGAAAAGGTAAGTTTCAAGGCAAAGACCTTTGTGACCTTGAAAATGGAGGAGTGCTTCATTCTTATATAAATCCTTCCTAAACTCCAGTAGGAAACACAGAGTCACATGAATGTAGCTGCTGTTGCAAAAGGAGGCGAATGTTTTTCTTCAAGTTTTGCAAACTGTTAAAATAAGTTGATGTCTAAACTTCCAGTTAGTTAGTGAAGCGCCGGTAAAAACGTTGTTAAAGGGTTAATAGAGGAGCCATGTTGTGATGACTTCCTGAAGGCGGAGCTTCAGAAAGAGCAGGAGCTTCTTAAAGAGACAGAGGCCCAAATTCAAGTTGTTAAATTAATCAAACTTATTTTAAGTCATGCTTCATATTATAAAGTTGTTATATAGCTTTTTAAAAAAAATAAAAACTGTAGATAACATAGTTACTGGATTGTGCTATAAATGGCACTATGTGGTTAAAAAATACACAATACTGCATCGTTGAGTGATTAATAATTGCATAGCAAAAGGTGATTAGTAGGAGATTTAGTTTTTAGCTGAATTTGAATCGGGTGACGCCAAAACGGCCGTTTGAGAAATTCTGGGTTGAACACATTTACAGACAAAGAAGGTATGCATTTTCTTTTTTTTAATCTTGGTTGTTAAATTCATATATTTCTCATACAGTTTTGGCTTAATTACGGTTCAGCAGATGGTGTTCTTTCATCAATTGGTTTTCTTCTCTTTTTTTTTGAGTCTGTATTCTCCAGTTAACCAGCAATGAAATTGCTAAATTAGTTGACAGTTATTTCAATAATCAATTCATCCGATCGATCGTTTCAGTCCAACATGAAACTAAATGGTTCAAACGTTGAGTTCCCGATAGCAGGTTTGTTGCAGGAACATGACCTGAAATCATCCAGTAACTGAACGCAAACATCTTCAGTCTGTAATATTCTGCATAACGTCGGCTTTACAACAAACACAGGCGCATATTCAAGCACAGTGAGCGAAAAACGTGAAACTCCATCACCCGGAGCTGATCTGGAGCGGCCAGCTCTGCTCAGAATAACCTGTAATGCGTGTTTCCACAACCTCCCCCGATCCCTAAAAAAAGAAAAACTCCGCTTCCTGACCCGGGCGGCTTCAGGCTGACTCAGCGTTTCAATGTGAACTCTGCTGCGAGGACGTTGACATTTGCTGAGCGTTTGTTTGTGGCGGTAAACAAAGTCAGCGTGGCAGCCACCTGTCGGAGGCGGCGGCCAACTGCTTGGTGTTAACGGGTCGTTAAGCCTGCGCCACGCAGCGCCGGTTCTCGTTAACTATGCATATTTTAGCGAGGGTAAAGATGTGTGTGTGTGTGTCGGCAGGTGCTGAAGCTGCTGGCTGAGATGAGTCCGTTCTGCGGAGACATGGAGAAGCTGGAGGCCAACCTCAGCACGTTGTTTACCAAGCTGGTGGTGAGAGTTATTATACTGCTGTTTCTATATTGAGAAGTTAGAAACGTATGTGACACTCAGATTATTCATTTCTCAGATTTTCTCTGACTGACAGGAAAAAAAAAAAAAAAACTCACCTAATTAGCGAGATTATTATAGTTGACTAAAACTAACGACGTAAAAAGAGAAATTGAGAACGTGAACAGAAATAAATAAAAACTAATTAATGAGGAAAAACTACAACTAACGGGAAATATGCTGTGCGTTTATAAAACTAAAACATACAGAAGTTGTCGACATAATGTCCTTCGTTTTCATGTTTGTTTATTAGCCTTTCAAACTGATGTGACATTGATAGTGTTTTTTTTACACCAGTTGCCTGGTGACCCTCACGCTAGTTCACAAAATAGCGACGGCAAAAGTTGAGGAGAAAACTCCAGAGTCAGTTGGTTGTTCAGCAATAACTTAAAAAATGGTTTGAAAATGGTATCGTTTTTTTTTGAGTATTCATTGCACGATCAGTGTATACATAATAACAATACAATACTTTGACCCTTTTGAATTCTGCACCTAAAAATTAACCAAAGGATGAAAAAACTAGAACCAATCCTATAACTAATAAAAACAAAGCAAAATTTAACTAAAAAGAACTAATTTAATCTAGCAAATGCACTGTAAAAACTAACTGAATAAGACAAACAAAGTCACAATGAAAAGAAAAAAATGGCTGATTTATGTTCAATAATATTGCCATAGAAAATTTGCAGCCATTTTAAAGAATCACTATTTTATTTAATTTTTATTTATTTTTGTTTTGTATAAAAAAAACCCAGAGAACTTTAAAGTTTAATAAAAAGAGAGTGGATGCATTTCTTTTTTCTATGGCACTTTGATATTTGTAGGAATTTGAGTAAAAAAAAATAAAAAATAAAAAACTAGAAAAATTGTTGTGAATTCAATTTTAGTGCATTTGTTCCATAAGAAAACGGCAAAAGCCTGTTAAATCCGTTTTTAAAACCATTAGTTGGTCCCACAGTTTGTAAGAGCTGCTGTTCCATCTATTTGTCGTCTTTATTTCTGCTCTTTGGGCGCCGATTTTTTGTCATTGGCCAATCAGCGCAAAAGGAAAAAAAAATAAATCAATATAAAACTTCAGTAATGAGAGTTACTTACAAAAAACCAAGTTATATAAACCATTCAGCACATTTTCCTGAAGCACCTTGTCGCTGATTGCTTGTGGTGGTTCGTCAGGAGTTCATGCCTCTGCCGCCTGACGAGGTTGAGAACGGCGAAAACTCTGCCAGCGAGGAGCCCAAGCTGCAGTTCAGCTACGTGGAGTGTCTCCTCTTCAGCTTCCACCAGCTGGGCAAGAAGCTGCCAGACTTTCTTGTGGACAAAGTTGATGCCGAGCGCCTCAAAGACTTCAAGATCAGGTGAGGCTGTGGCACTGGATCCTGCTGGAAAACTCCTGCTGATGTCCGTCGTGTACAGAAGGTTAGGTTAGTTGTTCTGCCTAAACAGTGTCTTCATTTGGATTTGCCTTTGTCTTGTTGTTTGTTTGCTTGCAACAGGCTACAGTATTTTGCCAGAGGTCTGCAGGTTTACATCAGACAGTTGCGGATGGCGCTGCAGGGGAAGACGGGAGATGCTCTGAAGACAGAAGAGGTCACTGTCTTATTGTTCAAATCTACATTTAGAAAACGCCACAAGCGAGTCAGCTGTAAAATATCCTTGTGACTAAAACGTTATTTTTAATTCCACCAGAACAAAATCAAAGTGGTGGCTCTCAAGATCACAAACAACATCAACGTTCTCATCAAGGTAAGGGCTTGAGAAACGGAGTGGACAGAATCACCGCTTAATGCAAATTCCTCTTGAGAGACTACATTGTTTTACGTGATTTATTTATTTTTTTCAACATTTTCTAATGTGAAGTTGCTGGTCAAACATGATGCTCAGTTTCATGTAAAGATGCTTCTACAATTGCAGCTAAAATCATTAATATCAAGGATGCGAATTAAAATAAAGCCATGTTCAGTTGAGCTAAGGTGAATTTTTTTTTGCTTCTTTACATGTTTCATTTTTGGGGAAAAAAAACTTCCTAGGCCAAATTTAGGAACAGCAGGTGTTTACTCTGACATCATTGATATGGAAGGAAAAAAAAGGAAAGAAATGAAATGGTGCAAAACTTACACAAACATGGACAAAGGATAAATAATGGCATGCTGCTGTGGATCGTAGCTAAAGGGATAATTGGGTCATCAAAGCCAGACTCAATGATGCGTTTTAATATCAGGGTGTCTACAGCCTTAAAAAAGTCTTAAATTTCTGTATCTAAAATTAAGGCCTTCAAATGTCTTAAGTTCTTAGATACTTTGTTGCAGGTCTTAAATTGTGTTTTGTCCTATTTAATATATATATATATATATATATATATATATTTTTTTTTTTTCCTCATGGGTTTTCTGTCATGTTTTTCTGAGTTGCATTCAGACACCTTCAATACATTCTGTGACTCAAGGCAGTTGAGGCTACCACTAACTAACTAGCTATTAGCTTGCCCTAGCTAGCTAGCAGTTTTGCATTTATCTTGAGGAAGTTCAAATTTTTCACCAGTTGGCTGGACGAATTTCGTACTTTTATGTGAAAATATAGGTCTTAAATTCCATTCATAATTATTTTTAAAAGGTCTTGAATTTGAGTTGAAGTCCACAGTAACCCTGAAAACAAAAAAAAGCTAAAAGCTGTGGGTTTACTGTTAAAGAAAGAAACTAGTTATCATACAAACTGGGAATTAGTTCATTCAGATTCTCTCCAAACTTTAAAAACGACGAGTAACCCAGCAGTCTGAAGGTAAACTACCTTCATTTCGTCGACCGAGTTGAAGGAAAGTCTTTGTTTTCCTTTCAGGATCTTTTCCACAACCCTCCATCATACAAGAGCACAGTGACCTTATCCTGGAAACCTGTCCAGAAGCCAGAGGCAGCAGCGTGAGCGAATCATTTCAAAGCCAGAAGACATTCACGTAACGTTTGAACGATATCCGTTGCAGCTTCTTTTTTTGTGTTTTCTTTGTGTTCGCAGGCCTAAACGTCCGTCGGGCGAGGAAATGGGATCTGGCACTAGCCCAAAAAAACAGATCACGCCTCTGCCACGACGGGACGCCAGACAGATTTACAACCCGCCCAGCGGCAAGTACAGCGCATCTATTGGCAATTTCACCTACGGTGAGGAGCGTCTGGTGGCACACGTTTGTTTTCACGGTTTTCCACAACCATTCACGTTTTCACTGCATTTGTTCACTCTTTGAAGAGTACGTTGAGAGGGTCATTTCCAATCTGGCTCAAAATATCACCAATTCCAAAAGTTTTGCTCACATTTGTAAGGCAAATACAGCCACCGTTAGTCGGAAAAGGCCATAAAAAGTCAGTTCAGTTTGTCTCACCAAATCTTACGAAAGCCTGGCAAGAAGACAACCATAAGACGTTTAGCTTGGTGTTCACCACAATCGACCACAACGTTCCAGTCCACAGTTATTCACTCGATGTTTATTTCAGGCTTTTTTTAAGGACTAGTGTTACATTTAGTCCTGATTTAAAGTTTTGCTCCCTGGAGAACACGTCTGCACGCTCTACAGCCCAACGTTCACCCTCCTCTGCGAGTCTGCTGTGTTCTTACTGAGCTCTTTTTGGCGTCGTGTCGATGCAGAACAGCGCGGCGGCTACCGGGGCGGACGAGGACGAGGCTTCTGGGCGAGAGGCAGCAGGAGCCGAGGCCGGATCTACTGAGAGGCACAACACTTTGCTCCTGGAACTGCATCACATCAGGATCTCACCTTCACCAAAATGGACAATTTGTCACCTACCTATACTTTTTTTTTTTTTTTCCCATGATTTTTTTTTTTTTGTTTTTTTAAACATTTTAGTTTCTTTTTTTATTTTACTCTTATTTCTATCTGAGGTCCTCTTGAGTTTCTGGCTCCACCTTTTCTACTTGCCATGACAACGTGTAGTAGCTGTATTTCTCTTGGCCAAGGCAATAGTAAATCTAGATGTGTGTGGATTTTTTTCTTTTCCCTCTCCCCATCCCTCCCTCCCTCCCGCCCACTGAAATTTTAAAACATTTTGTGGATTTTTGTCAAATAAGACTGTCCAAGTTGTAACTAAATATTTTTGTCACATACTGGTGGGAAGAGATGATCTTGTTTAGCAGCATGTCAATGAATTTATCCATTTCTAACTTTTTATTTAACCATGTTTCTGTTTTTTTGTTTTTGTTTTTAAGAGCTTAATTACAATTGGCTAACTGCTTCTTTGTATAAATCAATGATGCTGTTTCATTGGATTTTTATCATAAACTTAAATGGAATTACAATCATTTGTCGATTTAATTGTGAAAGAAGCCTGCGCGTCAGTGTTTTAAAGGCCTGGTCTGGTCAGGTAGTTGGCTGTACTTGCCAATCATGTCATTGAGGCAATTCAACAGAATAACTCAGTTTGGATATGGTGAATATAGACGGAAACTAATTGAATGAAAGAAATGCAGTCGGGAGTATAAATGGATTTGGACCATTTAATTAAAAAAAGAAAAGAAAATCAGTGTCAGATTTTGCTTCAGCCTCATCCATAATGTCCTGGAGCTCATCACTTTTCA
Organism: Poecilia reticulata; assembly: GCF_904066995.2. NCBI lineage: Eukaryota > Metazoa > Chordata > Actinopteri > Cyprinodontiformes > Poeciliidae > Poecilia > Poecilia reticulata. The sequence continues at coordinate 6,422,414 of NC_088835.1, forward strand.
ATTCTGGCTCTAAAATGTACAACCGATCTGTCCAGTCTCTTGTTTTGTCATGTTTACTAATGAGCAGGATTCTTGCCCTCTTGTGACGTCATCAACTCAAAGCAGATTCAGCTGTTTTTTTTTTCCTCCCAACTTGATTTTCAAGAGCTTTATATTTTTCACAACCCTGTGATGGAAGTCTGTACTTTTTAATTTTTAGTGTACATTTATTAGCTAAAAAAAAAAAAATACTCCGATTGCCGGTATCTTTTAATATGCGACGGCAGGAATGAAGGAAGAAAGAAGCTGAAGTTTCAAAAGGTGCAGCCGAAATGGAAAGCTCTGTGGGCGCAACAGGTCTTCATGCACAGACACGTGTGTTGGGGTTGTGTGGGCGGATGCTTCGGGGAGGAGGGGAGCGCCAAGTCATTCTCTAGGCAGCCTGAAACCGAGAGGCAACTTAATGGGTTTTATTCTGGAAAGATGAGTTTCATATGGGAAAGTTAGTCTGTTGCTGTTATTGATTTTATAATTGTCTTTTTGATGAATGACAAAGTCTCACTTTTTTTTTAAAGTAATGTCTTAGAATATATCCAGATGCTGGTTAAGAAGTTAAATAATTACTCGAATATATTTCGGGCCTCTCTGGGTGTTTCGTGCATTGGCAGAGTGTTCCCTCCAGAGGGCGCTCTGGACTAGGGCTTTCCTCTCAACGCGTCCGGATCTATTTTTAAACCGACTGAACTCGTCATTTAAAGCGACCGTGATGTATTTTTGTGTCGTTCTATTACTGGGGTGGGCAGAGTTATCTGGTATTTAAAATTCACAATGCCGAAGATAGTCTAACATTTCTTCTTGAATTTTGAGAAATCAGCATCCCAGTTTGTTGCAAAGCAGTAGAAATTAACTAGATAAATGCATTAGCCTGTTTTCCAGATTCTTTTTAAATATGGCGATAATTTGTGTTTTTCTGGTCATATTCAAATACGCATTTTTTTTTTTTACAATAAAGCGGTACAGCTATTAAGTTAAATGAATATATATTTTTCTTTCTTTCTCTGCTGCTGCACAGCTGTTGGCAGTGCCAGGCGCTTCACGACGCCTTTAAGCTGAAGTGTTCATTTCTGAACGGTAGGGGGAGCCACGACACTGCAACAAAACCCCCTCGCTGGTAGATCGTGACCAGGTATTTCCCAAACCAGCCAGCCAGGCACCAAGCTGCCTAGCACGTGCGTTTGTATGAGCACGCGCGTACACACCAGAGCTGAGCTGAAAATAATCAAGTGGTGGAAGAGGAGTGGGCGGCAGCTGCGAGAGCAGCAGAGACGACGACCCTCAGAGAGAGGGCGAGGGAAATGGAAGGAGCGACTGTACCAGCCCGTGTGAGAGTGGAAAGTGAAGGTAAATCAATAGTTCTGAAGCACTTGGTGGAACTCGACGGGTTTCCTCTCTGTATCAGCGACCTTTGGGAGGGTGTTGCTGTTCATGGTGGTAAAACTATGACTTAATATTGTACCCACACACTTCTGGCCTCAGAAGCCGCTGCGGAATAATGGGGTTGCTTTTGCACGTCTGTTTTAGTGACTGCGTGAGATGACGTCCACTTGTTGTCTCCAGTGACGCTGCGTGGCAGGACTTTGTTTCACAATAACCGGGGGATAGCCGGCAGTCTTCGAATAGCAAACAAGGAATGTTGACTTTGGGATTTGCGAAAAGAAACACGCCCGCACATAATAAACCAGATGTTTCCAACTGGATTCTGCAGATGATAGAGAACAGGGGTTGCTTCCACAGGGTGTTAAAAGGGTTGACCAGATGGAGATCTTAGCAACTCGGGGTGGTGTGGCAATAATGCTTTTATGACTACAGCTGACATGATAGGAAGGACAAAATGAAGACTTGTAGTGATTTTATATAATTATATATAGTTCACGTAAGATTGTGTATGGTAAAATTCCATCCTAGTCATCAATGGCGGTCGCCACCTGTGGAACCTCTTTGGTCACACCAATACATAATGATGAAAGGCAATTCAATACTTTAGTTCGGTGCATTTCTTCTTCAACCAACTCCAGTTCATTGGACTTACTAAAGACTTCTAGCCAAAATGTTTATTGTAACGCAGCCTTACTTTTCTTCCTAAACTATCAAAGTTTTTGAGAACTCCGCTAAGGTCTACTGGAACACCGTGACATAAGTCTTATACCGACACAGACAGCAATAAATTACTAATATTGCTAGTGAATCAAAATGTGTTGTTGCCATTAATGTTTTAAGTAATACTGTCAGAATGCCAGACAGGAGCAACTGCAGAAAGTTTCAATTGGCCAGATAAGGGTCACTAATAATGTTGAGGTAGTACACCAAAACCACAAGCTATAAAGACATTTCAGGATCTCAGTAGTGGGTCTAAATGCACTTTGGGAATGAAGGCGATACATAAAATCTTTTCCATTTTCTAGCAGAACAACGGAAGAACCGAAGCCCATTGATCTATTCTGTCTTGACATATTTCAGTGCGATCCAGTGTGAGTTACTGACATGTCACAGCGATCTGCTGTGGTCATGATATGGGTTTTGCTAGATAGCTGGTCACCCATCCACCAGGAAGTTGAAGCTGGGCCGTTGCTGCCTTTCCTGGCATCGTTGAGGCTATAACAGCGAACACGCTGTCACTAGCCTCTTTCAAACACATTTCCGTCATAAATCTTCGAAGATGACATTTTTCTTAGCTGCCTCTAGCCGTTCATGAATCACAAGTAGACGCTTCCAATATCCTGAAAAACTTGAGCTTTCAGAAATGCCTCCAGTGGTGCAAAAGAACAAGAGGTTTAGTGCGCCATTGACATCGGAACTATGTATTGTGATGGTGCGGTGTCAAGAGTTCCCTCATACCGTTCTTTATGGACACACTCAGTAGCAATCCTGTTGTTCACGTTTAAGCTACTTTTCTCACGTTCTTACTCTTCTTGGATTGTATTTCTGCGTATTGATTGTACTTTAAGATCTTGGGAATGCCAAAATTTCCAATATTCTTGGCTTGTAGAATAGTGTAGTATGGTGTAACACACGCGTAATATGCCCACTATTGGTATGGTGTAGTACGTCATTTCTACACCGCACATCGGAAAAGGCATCGTAAATGTTTGGCGAACACAGAAATGATGAAAACGTGTCTAAATCCTGGCTATAAGCACTTTGTAATGGAGGCTAATGACTGATATTCAAACAAAAATTTATTTTTGAAAGATGATCAAATAAAGCAACCTATAGGTTTGTCCTTCACTATGGTAAATTTATGCTTCAAAATCTACATGTAAGATTAGATTAAGTTAGTTGGGGAGGTGACAGGTTTTTTTTTTATTTTTAGGTGTGGCTATTGACCCCCAGACTCCCGCACTAGGGTCGCCTCTGGTTCTTATTTGGGCTGGAGCTGTCCTTGGTGCTGAACCTCTGTCTTCTCTATCCTGAACTGTCTCTGGTTGGGATTCAGTAATGTTTTTTTTTTTAAAGTTTTTTTTTTAATGTAAAAAAGAAGAAGAAACGATGTCTTCACAAAACTTACACGTTCTATTGAAAGAACTTCAAGTGAACACGTTTAAGTTCAACCCGATCTTGCTTTGTAATTTCAGTCAGCACACGCACAACTCCATCAGACGACGAAACGCTTTTTTTAAATAAAAAAAAATTAATCATATATATATATATTTATTTATTTAATTATTTTTTTTACTTTTGTTTTTTTATTATTATTATTATTATTTTTACTTTTATGAAGGACACCTCAGCGTTGCGGATAATCTTCTGCTCGCCTGTTCCTCCATCCATTCACAGCTCGCCTCAGCCTCTTTCTGCTTTTCCTCTTCAAGAAATCGTGACAGCTCTAGCTGCAGCGTCCCTGAACTAACTCGGTGCCAGTGGCGGATCGCAGGTCGGAATGTACGCGCAAAAAATAGAATCGGTTGTGGGGAAAAAAAAAACAAAAAAAAAAAAAACTTTTTCTTCCCTTTTTAGAAAAAAGAAGAGAAAAAAAACACACACAGCTCCTACCGTCCGCCCCCTCATGTACGATGCTGGGAATAGTAACAGCACTGTGAGGCTGAGCTAAATATAGCAGCCAGTGAGTGTTAACATGTCAACTTGAGCAGGAGCGCAGGGAAGCGGCTGCTTCACGTGTGACCGCCGTGGATGTACAGAGTTTGTCTATAAATACCAAATCTTCCGTGCACCTAATGCACTCCGAACCGATTTGTTCAATAATAAAACGAGAGATGTTGCACAAAAGAACTGGGGTGATTGAGGGGAAGCTCAAATAAATATCGATGAAGCCAAAATAGAAACTAGAGACATACATATTTAAGAATAAACTGGAAATTTCTGGTGGACCGAGTTAATCTTAACAGACTCCGTTAAGATGATTGACATGAAACCCGGATCGCTTGCCGTTTTCGTCTCAGAGATATTTTCACACGATGGTGTTGCTGAAGGGCGGGTTGGAGTCGAACTAGCAGCGGTTTGGGAGGGGCGTTACGGGTTTCAGGAATGGGAGGGGTCGGGGGCGAACTGCTTTATTTTTATCACGGCCGCCTTTCGAAAATAGAAGGTAGTCTAAAAAAAAAAATGTCACTCACGAGTCCTTTTCAAGCCAAACACGCTTGTGCAGCAAAACCGCGCGCGCTTCATTTGCAAAATGGAGGGAGACTTTAAAACGACTCACATGAAGCCGCTTTCCACTTTACGTAATCTGGAAATGAAGGCGAGTGTCAACAGGACGACTCTTGGAAAGAGTCCAGATCCAGACAAACCCCCCCCATAGCCAAGGAACACTGTGTGCCGTATTGTCGCGCGAGATTTGCCAGGTTAAACAATATTTACCCCCTTTCCCAGCAACACTTTTCCCATCTCACGCGCGCATTAACATGCGCGTTCACGTGCAGCCTAAATCGCTGATTCGCAAATGCGGTCTATTGAACACAGACGAGCTGACCGACGGTGAACCGGCGGCCATTGCGGCTGAACTGGTGGCTTCTTTGCTTTTTAACCCGTTTTTTTCCCTATTCTCCTCCTCCTCCTCCTCTTCCTCCTTTCTCCATTCACAGGTTCTGCTGCAGAAACTCTGTGAATGAGTGAGTCGGGGGGTAAGGGGGGGGGGGGGGGATGAATGAATGACTGCTGGAGGTGAGTGAATGAAAAGCGGTGGCTGCAGGAGGAGAAGCAAAACGCAGGGGGCGCATGTCGCTCCTGTCTCTCAATGGCTTCTCCTCCCCGCCCCCCACCTCTCCCATCACCCCCACCCACCTCCTTACTCCTTCTCAGGGAAGTATGGCTGCACGAGCAATAAGCAGAACAAACACGCCAGGCCATGCACGTTTGTGTGTGTTTGCGCGTGTGTGTGTGTGAATTGAAGGTCTATAAATAGCACTATAGCACTGTTTCCATTGACATCATTTAGGCAGGAGAGATGGAAAAATAAATAGGTGGAGGGGAGGGAGGACGGGGCGCAGGGTTTCTTAATCTGGGTTTGAAATTCAAACAAAACCTGGCCAGCCATCGCACATCGCACACCCAAAACAGAATTGATCATGGTTGATCCAATTTTTTCTCTCTCTTTTTGCATATATAATTATGACCTACAGTAAATGCACCTTAAAGCTGCAGTATGTAACATTTATAGAAAAATATTCGTTCACATATTTGTCGAAACTGTCGCTATGTGTGACAGTGTGGTACGTGGTGAGACATTGAGCTCCTCCCTCTTCTCCCAGCACTAACTAGAAACAACCAATCAGAGCCAGGAGACAGGTCTTAGCGCTATCAGTCACCCTCTGTGTGGCGCTGCTCATCCCCCTTCCTACTACTACTTTGTGCTGATCTCATTACCAGGGTGACAGCTAGCGATTGTTTTACTTATCGATTGTTCTAACGATTAATCGATTAATTGGGTATCATGTCAGCACATTCTGCTAATTTTTCATTTGACACCTTTTTATGCATGATTAGAAATGCATAAAAATGCACATACACAAATAATTAAATCTTTTTTTTTTTTACATAAGATGATAAACTTTTTATTGAATAAAATTGAACAACATAGAGTTCCATAGTGAACGCTTGATCGTTTGTAGCAAAGGATGCTAAAGAAGGAAGCTAAATAATGCTGCTAACATCAACATATGAAAAGTTCAACCCTTCCAACTTGATTTAACATCTATTCAGTGTTTGGCTGATCTGTTGACTATCTTTTGTGTTATCAATAACTGGATGGCAAAAAGTGCTTAATAGGTTATTAATTTACGTAGCAAATTTAGAACCAGTATGGATCTAAAACTATGTCACTTGAGGAGTTTTAGATCGAACATATTTACCATATTTTTCAAACTCTAAGCTGCTACTTTTTTCCTACACTTTGAACCATGTGGTTTATAGCCCGCTGCGGCCGATATATGAACGTTTCCAGTTTGTTTTTTTTTTACTTTGTGGGTGTGGCCTATAGTGAGGTACGCTCTATTGTCCAGAATATACTTTACATATTATTTAAAATTTTAAATGCAAAATGTATGTGTCTTTTGTGCAGTTTTGGCTCGGAGTATGTTGCTCTTTCAGCAAATGGCTTTTTTTTTTTTGTCTGTATGCTCCAGCTAACAATCAACTACTGAAGCAGTTGACGATTACTTGAACAGTCGATTAATCGTTCCGGCCCTGTCACATAAACAGATAGGGATGAAACGATCAAAGTTTGTAGTTGTCCTGTGTGAGACGTAGACTTCATGTTGCTGGAGCCTCTTAATCTGATTCCTGTTTATTTAGCTTGTTGTTGGAATTTCATATTCACAAATTAACCTAGCAAAAATGTATCCAAACCAGGAGCTACATCTCTGTGCGTGCTGTTCTTCGAGGTTCCCCTCCCTCAGCATGTGGGCCCATAGTAACATCAGGGCAGAATGCTGACTGTTTTCAAGAAGGATGAAGCCTGCGAGTCGGAACGGAAAGCCACGAGGCAAATGCAGGGAGACGTCAAACAAATTAGGACCATTATGTCTACAACAGCCAACCACTCATACACACACACAGACACAAAGCTGCTGGGATCACAGTGGAAAAAGTAGAGGCAACACATACACACACCTGAGGCGAAATGTTTCACAAGACGGCATCGTTGTATTTGCATGTTTTAAACGAGGAAAGCGAGGGATTAATAAATCACGTCTAAAGCAGACAGACTTGTGTGTTGTGCGGTTATGAAGTGTCCCCCCCCCCCCGTTGTTGGCGTGTCTTAGTCACAGAGAGTATCTCTATCTGAATCTCTAAGTGTGTCGTCAGCCTTGGCACTGACCTCCGAAGTGCTGCGTGACTTCCACCAGTGCTGATGACGTCTCCCATGATACATTTCTTCCCCATGTTTTTTCCAGCATGTCCTGTGATCACACATTTCAGAGTACCCTCCCCCCTCCCCCCACACACACACACTTCTCTACCTTCATATGCCTCTCACTGTTTCGCTAAATCGATGTAATCTTGTTAAACAACAGCACAACAATCAGGAAGAAGGTCTTTATGGTCCTTGAACGGGGCGGAGTGTTTTATTTCCCAGCGGTGCACTGATGAATCGGCCCCGATTTCCTTCATTTTGGGGGATTGGTGACGTGCCGGTACTCAAATGTGAAGCTGATCTTTTCTACCTTGGCAACTCAGCTGTGAGAGAGATGTGACTCTTTGCCCCGCCCACCAGGTTAACAATAGTCACCCCTCTGCTGCCGACTCAGCAACTTTCTTGCTATATTTTGCAACGTTTCAGACAAATAAACAAAACAAAACAAAATTAGTATCAGCCAAAATCAGAATCAGCAGGTCAGGCTTTTTTTTTTTGAGATTGGTAATCGCCGATCGGCCAGAAAACTGCGATCGGTACACCACTAACTTTTTCCATCTCCTTTCAGCTCTTTCTTCTCCCACACTTTAACTCGGTGGCTCAGGTCTGGATTTTGCTTGTGGACAGAAAACTTTTCCTCTCTGTTGGTGATTATTCACTTCTCTTTCTCCTCCCCCAATTTGACCCGTCTTTTATATATATATATAATTTTATTTTTTGCTTATGTTTTCCTGGCAGGAAAAAAACTGAAAGGTGTTGGTGCCGAATGGCTGCCGAATGTGAGCTGGAGCATCTCTCCACATGCAAAATGTGTGGCTCTCAATTCAAGAGGATGAATCATGAAGCCTAATTCAGTCCTAATGGAAAAGTATTTTTGCCACAGCTGTGCTTCTTGCCTCTCTCCTTCTTGACATATATACTAAACCCTTCAGTCTTTTCTTCTTCATCGTGTGAGAGGAGGGTGAGTCGAGAGCGGAAGAAGAGCGAAAGAGAGAGCGAATATTTAACTTCTGTCTTTGTGTTTTTTTCTTACTGTTTTTTCACTTGGTGTTTATATTAATTGTTTAGTTGTGATTTTGTGTTAGTTTTGTCACGTTTTTAGTTTTTTTTTGTTGAGGTTTGGGTGTGGTCGTTAGGCGTGCCTGACTGGCCGGCGTCTGACGACGCCATGGTGTCTGGTGGTGGGGCTTTCTCCACGCTAACGCGGAAGAACGGCGTCAAGGTGGGTGCCGGTTCTCTGTGTAGCGTGGAGGGAGTTTGTCTGGCGGTTGGAGAGGTGATTGGACATGGGTCCATCAAGTCGGCAGCTCGCATGAGTGAAGCTGTCGTCTTGTTTGTCGAGAGCAAGCGGAAGGTACTGTTGAGGTGTCGGTAGTGGAAAGTGAGAAAAGTGTGAAAATGAATGTAGGTGTGGGAAAGGATGAGAGCACAGTGTTGTGTGGTGATGTGATGAATGGTGGTGGAGATGGGGTGAATGGTGGTGGTGAGGGTGAAAGTGAAGTGGTAGAGAGGGATGGTGTGCATGGAGAGCAGCAGGTGGAGGTGAGGGGCAATGATGAGCATTTAGGGTGTAGGGATCAGGGAGGGAAAGGAGAGGTGCAGGTGGAGGGACAGAACAATGCATAGTTGATTTCTGGAGTTGGAGTGGCAGGAGAGACAGGTGAAGCAGAGGAGGTGATGGAACTGCAGGCTTCAGCCCCGTTAAAGAGGCGAAGCAAACGGAGGAATGTGGTGGCCGCTCTGCAGGCCAGTAAACAAGCCAGTAAGCTGGCTGCACAGAAAAAAGACATGTCAGACAGCAGCGACAATGAGAGCTGGGTCTCTGATGCCAGCGAGGTTTCTGTATCTCAAAGTAACAGCAAATAAGCTAGATACCCTGTAGAGGCTTTTAAAATATTTTTAGAGGATACTAAAGGGGTGAGAGGAGTGAAAATTGAAAGCATTTTTCCTAATTTAAAAATGTTTTACTTCTCAGCAAGATATTACCTTAGGAACAAGGAACTTTCAGGTTTTACGGATTTAGAAATTTTTAGACTAAAGAAAACAATGACTAAAGTTTTGATTTAAATGATGCACAATAGTTTTTTAACATCATTTATAGTCTTCTTGTATTTTGTGTTTAGCTTCTTACCCAATGTGGATTCTTTTAAAATAGCATCTTTGAATCTTAACGGGGCGAGAGAGGCTGGAAAACGAGCTTTGATTATCAAATGTTGAACCAAAAGAAAATCCATGTAATTTACCTGCAAGAAACTCACAGCGATCAACTAATAGAGACAGACTGGGGCAGAGAGTGGAGGGGGGAGGTCATTTTAAGTCATGGCACCTCCCAGAGTGCAGGGGTGGGCTTCCTCTTTTCCAGAGCGTTCACCCCAAACTCAACAGAAGTAGAACATGTCATTCAGGGGAGGTGTCTTTTAGTCAAGACAAAGTTTTATCCTTTTAGTATAGTTTTTATTATTTATGCTCCCACTACTATTGCAGAGAAGAAGTGTTTTTTTGAAAAAATTGAGGAACGGGTGGGTGATTGTGGGTCCGAGGACTTTGTTTTCATAGGTGGGGAATTTAATTGCACTGAAAGCGAGTTTTTAGATCGCAGATCAACATGTTCTGAGCAGGCTGGTCTCGCCTCACGGCCTGGTGGATGTATGGAGGAGGATGCATGCAGGTTCCAGGCAGTACACATGGTCCCACATTAAAGAAAACAGAATCTCTTTAGCTCGTCTTGATCGCTTTTATTGTTTTAAACACAATTTTAATGTGTTTAGAACATGCCAGATTTTACCGGTGGCTTTGACAGATCACTTGTTGCCTTTAGGTAGTGTTTTTATCAGAAACATTTTACCTAGAAGCGCTTACTGGCATTTTAACTCAGCTTTAATTTATGATCAAGGTTTTAGGGAGGTTTACGTTTTTTCTGGGCTGGTTTTAGACAGAGAAAGTCTAATTTTACCTGTCTTAAACAGTGGTAGGACTACGGAAAAGTTCAGATAAAACTGCTGAGTCAACAGCATACTCTCAATGTCACCCGTGACATTACCAGATCTATCAGAGATCTAGAGATGAACATCATGGAATTAGAACAACTTAGTGAATCCACAGGAAATCGAGAGCATATTGAAGCTCTCAAATCCAAAAGGCTAACTTTAGCAAACCTGCTGGATAATAAAGTCCAAGGCACATTGGTCAGGTCCCGGGTTCAGAACATCACAGAGATGGATGCTCCCTCTAGCTTTTTCTTCAGCTTGGAGAGGAAGCACAGGCAGAGGAAGCAGATCCACTCCTTGCTGTCAGACACAGGGCAGCGACTGAGTGAACCAGGTGAGATCAGAAGGAGGGCTGTGGAGTTTTACCGTTCTCTGTTCCACAGCGAATACAAAGGGAATGAGGAACTGTTCAGGGAAGTCTCCGGTTCATTGGGTTTACAAACTGGCTTGATTTCATTAGATCAAGAAAAGGCATTTGACCGCGTTGAACACGGCTTCCTCTGGAAAACCATGAGGGGGTTTGGGTTCAGCGAGGGTCTCATTGCCAAGATCCAGGTACTGTACAGTGACATTGAGTGTGTGCTGAAGATCAACGGTAGCCTGTGTGCTCCTTTTAGGGTGTGTACAGGCGTTCGACAGGGCTGCGCGCTCTTGGGGATGCTCTACGCACTCTCCCTGGAACCCCTCCTCCAGAAAATACTCTTGAGTGTTCCTGGTCTGGTTTTACCTGGTTTTAGTAACAATATTGTTTTTTTCTGCCTATGCTGATGATGTTGTTGTTTTTATAAAAGATCAGCAAGATGTAAATGTTTTAACCGAGATCACAGAGAAGTTCTCTGCTCTGTCTGCTGCGAGGGTGAACTGGGGAAAGAGTGAAGCCCTGGCTGTCGGCGAGTGGTCTGTTGGGCTCCCAGTTCTCCCTCGAGGTCTTATTTGGAAAAGAGATGGTTTTAAGTATTTTGGTGTGTTTTTAGGTGATAAAACTATTGTAAGTAAACACTGGGAAAACATGGAGCAAAAAATCAAAGACAAGTTGTCTAAATGGAAGTGGCTGCACTCCCAGATGTCCTACAGGGGCAGAGTGTTGGTTTTAAACAACCTGGTGGCATCGCAGCTGTGGCACAAACTTTCTGTTTTAGAACCACCATCTGGTTTATTAGTTAAAATACAGTCAGAGATGGTCAACCTTTTTTGGAACGGTCTACATTGTCTACAGACTGTGTTGTTTTTGCCAAGAGAGGAGGGGGGTCAGGGCCTTGTCCACCTGGCCAGCAGAACAGCAACTTTTCGTCTACAGTTTATTCAGAAATACCTGACAGGATCTCCTGTGTGGAGGGATGTGGCCAGCTGTATCCTCAGACGTGTTAATTTTCTGGGGCTGGATGCTGCTCTGTTTTTAACTGATTTTAGTCTTTTAAAGTTAAAGAGGTTGCCTCAGTTTTATCAGGGTGTTTTTAAATCCTGCGCTCTTTTTAAATTGCAAAGAGAAAAAACGCATAATTCTCTGCATTAGCTTTTAGAAGAACCATTGGTGTGTGGAGCGAGACTGGACGTCCACGATTGCAGCGTGCCGGGACTCTCTGAGGCACTGTCCAGGTCTGGGACGGTGACTTGAGGCATCTGGTGCAGGTGGCGGGACCGGACTTCTCTGACGTCCAGGAAGTTGGTTCGCTACTTGGGATCCGGTCCACCAGACTGGTACGGCGCTTCCTGGAGCGGGTGAAGGAGCGGCTGTCAGCTGAGGAGAGGCGGCTCCTGCAGCTACATACAACAAAAGAGTGCCAACCTGACCAGAATGACCTGTTCCCAGATGTGGTCCTGGATCCTAATTTTGAGGAAGACAGTGGTCCCCTGATGAACTGTACGGATTTGGAGATGGACTTATGTAAAACTAGTCCAAAAATACTGTATAAATTTTGTACAAAGATCCTGAACAGGAGAGCTCTCTGTAAAAGACCCATCAGTGTCTGGAGCAACAAATTCGGAGGACAGAAGCCTCAATGGAGGACTTTGTACAAGCCTCCAATCAAAAAAAGGACTGGTGACCTTCAGTGGAGGATACTGCATGGCGCCATAGCTACGAACTCATTTTTATCGGTCATCAGTCCTGGGGTTCTAAATGGGTGTCCTTTTTGCAATTTGTCTGAGATTCTTTTTCATGTTTTTATGGATTGTGTACGATTGACTAAGTTTTTAAATTTTTTAATGAGAATTTTTAGCCTGTTTGGCGTGGTTTTTACCAATTCTATTTTTATCTACGGTGTGCATTACAGTCGAGCCACTAGTTTTAAATCCCGTATTTTAAATTATTTAATTGCAGAGGCCAAAATGGAAATTTATTTAACTCGTCGTGACAAGATGCAAGCTGGACCTCAAATTGATGCCGTGGCTCTGTGGAAGTGCAACGTTAAAGCTAGGCTTAGATTGGAGTTTTGTTTCCACAGAGCCAAATAGTTTTTTACAACTGTGGGGCTTTAATAATGTATTGTGCACCATTTCAGATCAGGGAGAACTAAATTTTAACAAGCTGCTGATGTAAATATTTATTGTTTTTATTTAGTTTTTATTGTCCTGATTATGTAACAGTTTATTGATAAATTATTGTAAGTAAACATTTTGTTAAAAATATAAAAAAATCTTCTTTTTTTCATACATTGTCAACAAAAGCACACCTACACTGTATAGACGTAGAAAGAGGTAACCTCACCTGTGTGAATGGGTTTCAGACTAAAATGTTGTCTTTATTAAAAATACAGGTGACCACGTTACACATTGTTGCTTCCTGCATTTATCCTTAATGAAATGGCAGCTATGGATTAAGTTTGTGTGACATGGATTCAAAAATTATCATATATATTTTTTTCCCTTCCTGAAAACAGCACCTTGTAAAATTAAGACTCCTTGAACTTTTTCCCAAGTTTTGTGACATTTCAGTTGTAAAACTTTGATTTTAAGTCTTTCAGGTTCCTATTTAATTTTACTTTTAATTTTAATTCATCTGTATTTACTTTATTAATATACAGTTATTTGATTTGATTTTTAGATATTTTATATTCAGTGGGAAGATACTTGCTACTGTGCTGCTGTAAGAAGTGAATTTCTCCATTGTAGGATTCATAGAGAACTATTCTATTCTATTCTATTCTATTCTATTCTATTCTATTCTTTTCTTTCACTGCATGTTTGAGAAATGCTGTTAATCTCTGTGGCAACCATTCAGCTGTGCAAAACTTCTGGGCGGACCTAGCTTCGCCTTAGTTACTAAAGCTGTACAACTTTTGCTGCAGTTTCCTTCAGACTAGCCAGCAGCAGTTAGCAAACACCTGGTGGGACTGCGCATCAGCTGAGCTCATTACATGAGCTACCTCTCAGTGAAATGCTGGTAAAAACATAGAGGAACCATGTTATGATGACTGACTGAAGTGGAGTTTCAGAAACAGCAGGAGTTTTTAAAGAGACAGAGGCCCAATTTCAAGGAATTAAAATACAAAGTCAAATTTATTTTAAGTTTTATTTGATATATGAAGCTATGAAATACATAACCCTACTGCTTTAGCATTTATGTCCAATTCCATTTATCATTTAGATCAATGTTTTGTACAAACTATCAAATATGAGTCAGATGGTTAATGCAGAATCCGTCCATCTGTCTGAGAACACAAACCTGTTCTGATTTCTTTGACCCACTTACTGAAAGCGTCTCCTCTTACTGTCTGTTGTCATCTTAATTGATCAAGCTCACATTCCATCTGTATTAATAGCAACTTTAATATCAATGTGCAAAATCACAGAATTTCCTTCAACACTGAGCTGTACAGTTAAACACATGTGTGTTTCCAATCCGGTCAGCTTGGAAATGGTGTGGAAGGACCGGGGGTAAGAAAAAAAAACAAACAAAAAAAACTATTCCACACCCACAAACAGCCCCCCCCCCTCCCCCCTCCCACTTCTTCTTGCCAGCTAAATTAATTTGATACTATTTTTGAAAGTCAGTGTTTCTAAGGGATACCTAATAACGCAATGACGTCAATGCAGGTCAATAGCACACTGCTGGAAAAGAGGGACAGGGAACGGGAGAGAAAAAATACACACACACACACATATATATATATAGCGAGAGTAGAATGGAGGGAAGCTGGTTAAAGATCTAAATTCCTTCCCTCTTTGGTCTCCAAAAATATTTCCGGCGAAGCTTTTTTTGTTGTTGTTTTTAGTTGATTTTTTTACTTCTTTTATATATATATATGAATGACAGCAGTAGTTGTGGCGTCGCGCTGCTCCCCCCTCTCCATTGATGCTTTCCGTCTCTGTCTGGAAGACACACACACACACGCACGCACACACACACACGCACGCACGCACGCACGCACGCACGCACGCACACACACACGCGCACACACACAAACACAATATACACAAAGAAAGAGAGAGAGGGAGAAAAAAAAACGGCGAGTCCAAGACCGAGCTTTTACATTGCGAGATGAATCGTGTGCGTCTCTCCGCATGCGTAAAGCCCCCTCACCCCCCCACCCCCCCACCCCACCCCATCCCCCTGATTTGGCGGGACCTCGCCATCCGCTGGGTTCCATTTGTGTTTCCCTACTTTTTCCGTTTCTCCGACCACCAACCACCGCCACCTTTCAACTCCCAGACCCCGTAGCCGCCCCTCCCAAGCAAAAAACAAAACCAAAAACAAAACAAAAACCCACCCCTCATTCGAGCAGGCTCCTTGAATCATAAATGGCAACCACAAATATGTCAGTTTACCAAAGAACAGGGAGACGACGCACATCCTGACGCAGGGGGGTAGAGAGAGGGAGAGAGAGGGAGAGAGAGAGAGAGAGAGAGAGAGAGAGAGAGAGAGAGAGACTGTGGGGCGATCCCGCTTTGCCTTGCTTCTGTCGGTGTCAGCCTGCAAACATCATTTTATTTATAGAAATAAAACAAAACAAAACAAAAAATAATCTAAATCTGAAAGGTAAGTGCCTTCGTTTATGGTGCCAGTAGGTGGGAAGTTTGCAGTAAGAGTCGATATTTTCGCACTTTTTTTTTTTTTTGCGGATGATCTGAAGATTAATGTGTCAGTACTCTGGTGATCTGGAGTAGAGTAGCGGGGAATTCCACCCTAACTACAGATCAGCTCGTCGTTTCCAAGGAGGTTTTTGGTCCAGTTTTTTTGTGTGTTTTTTTTGTAAAGCAGAAAGGGGGAAATGTTACGTTAAAGCATGAACTAGTCGAAACATTTGCATTTGTTTTGAGTTCGTCTTCGGGATGATCACGGTAGACCCCTCAGGGGTTGCACGTTGATGTTCTAACTTCGACTTCTGACCCGATTATGATGTAAACACTTCACTGAGATCGTGTTCTGTTGGGATTTTTTGCTTGTGGATGCTAAAATATATATATTGTAATCTGTAATATCCGTGTGTTGGCTTTCCTCTGCTTTTAACTGCACTACTCTGTGGTGAAGCCTCTAGTGAATGAATTCATATTGACTGAGGGGGGAACCTTATCCAAGGTCCATCTGTCATGACTTTGTTTCTTCAGTTGCATGTGGTACCAATGTTCTTATTTCTCCATTGTAGATTGGAACGGGTTACATTCGTTGATTTTTTTCATATTGAAAGTCATTTGCCTTATGGAGATGTTCGCTGAAACACGCACGCACGCACGCACGCACGCACTCACACACACACACACACACACACACACACACACACACACACACACACACACACACACACACACACACACACACACACACACACACACCTGAATGGTCCTTGAACAAGCTGTTCAGCACCAAGGACAGCTCCCACCACGTACCCTCCGGCTCTTCTTAGGGAACCTCGTGGTTTTCTCTTGTCTGTGGCCGCTTTAATGTCCCGATGATCGATGTTTTCAAACGGTTTGAACAGCTGGGTGATTTTTTATTTGTATTTTTTTATCGGTTTTCATCACCGGGTGCTCTACCTCAGATCATCTCACAATGGTAGGTTCGATTCCCCCACCGAGCCTCAACAGGTGCTAAACTATCCTCGGTCAAGACGCTGAGCAACTCCAACGCTACCAATGTGTGTGTTTTTTTATGACTGTTAAAAGAAAAGTGCTGTTTATCTATTGTAATTACTACTTTTATTATATTTTAACTTGGTGAAGAGTGTGTGGACCATCTATTGTTTATTTTTTTCTCTCGTGACGTTAACTTTAAAAATAACCAGAATACATGCTGCACTTTGACGTTACCACCATTTGTTTGGAAAAAACAAACAAACAAAAAAAAAGTTAGGGGTTTGAAATTAATTTTTCATTGGCTCTGTGCAGCTCGAACAAAATGTGAAAGCCCAACTCTGACTTGATGTTGTCTCCTTGGACATGCGGGAACATCACGATCTGTTTCAGACGCTGGGAAGCTGCAGTTAGGTTTTCAACAGGTACTTAAACGATTGCAGCTCATTTTGCATTATGGTTACATTCCCAACCCATTAATTATTCTGAGAAATCATCAGAAAACCGTCAAGTTGAACATATTATTTACTTTGATTGTGTCCATTTCTGAGAAGCGCTTTTATGACACCATGCTTGCTCGTTTAGTTTTTGATTCGGACTTGTTTTTTTGGGGCCGGTAAGTTTTTTCTGAAACGTGATGGACTCTTTGTTACACCAAAATAGCTCCGTATTGAACTCCTGCTACTAGATGACTTTCATTACAGCCATAAAACCCAATTTTTTTTTTCTAGCAGCAATTTAGGAAATGACTTTAAATCATCGGTTGTCAGACCCGGAACCGGACGTCCCCCGTTTACGAATTGACACAAGGTCGGCACGAAACGTCCCGCAGCCTAAACCCCATTTCGTACCCGAATCGAATCTTTTTTTTTTCATCGACATAGGCGTTTTGCATATTGAACAAGAATAATAGAGGAGGGAGTGAGAGGGGGGGGAAGGGGGGGAGTAGTTTAGAGTGTGGCAACATCGGTGAGATTAAGTCACATCGAGATTGGGAGAAGCTTTGACCAGAAACTTGCTGTAGTCCAGAGGGCATGATGTGGTTTGATCTTTGCTTTATCTCGCCGGTGGGATGGGTTTGGGATGAGGAAGTGCTGCGGCGCGGATTTTGTCGACTTCTAGTGGCGTTCTAGGCACACTACACCGTGGAACCTCTGCTGGACTTCCAAACTGGTTGCAGTGATGCTCGACAGAATCATCTTGATAAATACAAGAACCATGTTCACACGTACGTCTATCATTTGTTGTTATTGTCTATCTATCTATCTATCTATCTATCTATCTATCTATCTATCTATCTATCTATCTATCTATCTATCTATCTATCTATCTATCTATCTATCTATCTATCTATCTATCTATCTATCTATCTATCTATCTATCTATCTATCTATCTATCTATCTATCTATCTATCTATCTATCTATCTATCTATCTATCTATCTATCTATCTATCTATCTATCTATCATACTGTTATCATGAACGTGCTCTGAATGTGTCCCCATACATACACGCACGCGCCAGCAGTCACGGATATACAGTTGGCCTACAGGCAAGGATAAAAATAGCACAAAACAGATGCGACGGGCGCAGCCCTTTTCCTTTCTCAGATCCGACTTTTTTCCAGGCTTTCACTCAGTGGATATTAAACGCCACTTTTAATACCCCCCTCCCCCTCCTCCTCTCTCCTCCCCTCCTTCTCCTTACCCCCACCCACAGCCCACCCCGTCCCATCACGTTCGTGTCAACGCGGTGTGTAAGTGCAGACGGACAGAGCAGAGTCGGTGTGTGGAAGGTGATAGACAGAACAAGCGGCGGACGGAAGTTTATTTGTTTTGTTGCCGCCTTTGCGCTGCGATCCGTGGGTATAAAGCTACAGGGTCTGACTGCGTGGGCTATACAGCTGGCTCAGCTCGCCGTTGCTCTTCTTTGTGTGTGTGTGTGTGTGTGTGTGTGTGTGTGTGTGTGTGTGTGTGTGTGTGTGTGTGTGTGTGTGTGTGTGTGTGTGTGTGTGCGTGTGTGTGTGTGTGTGCGCCCGCCAAAATGTACTGGATGGTGGGATATAAATTCTCCCGGACCAAAACAGCACCAACACTTGGGATATATAGAGAAACGGCAGGAGGGGAGAGAGAGAGAGAGAGAGAGAGAGAGAGAGAGAGAGAGAGGAGGAGGAGGAGGAGGAGAGGAAGAGGAAACCCAGATGCTCCAGCCTTAGAGGAGGGATTTTACCTGGAGATAACCTGCTGCAAAAAAAATATAATAAATAAATAAAATCCAGTTTCCAACGAGTCCACGCCGCATTAGCCCGTCTTAAAACTCATTCATTCCTTTTCTATTTTTTTCCCTTCTTTTTTTTCTTCTTCTTTTTCTTCTTCTTCCATAGCACAGTTTGGACAGAGGCGCGCGCAGAGAGGCAGTCTTTAATCACGCTTTACGGGCTGGAAAGTGAGAGAATCTAAACGTGACGTCAATGCCTGACGCAGCCCTTCAACATAAAATGGCTTTTTATTTATTTATTTATTTCCCCCCACCACCACCACCCCTCCTGCTCTCTCTTCTCGTCAGCAAAGCGTAATTACTCAAATTTACAGTGCTCCGTCAACTAGAGAAAAAAGAAGGAAAGAAAGAGAAAGAAAGAAAATCCCTGCAGGCGGCGCCGGGCGGTCCGCGTCCATCACTACTTGGACAGATTTGGCGGTCAGGAGTTTCGGTGAGCTGAAGTAACACCGGAACCAGAAGCTTCTGAAGAGGGCGACAAGACATCAGATGTAGCCGATGTGTTCACAGTGTAGTTGTTAGGAAGTAAAGTGACGATGAAAGGATCAAAACTGACTTATTTATTTATTTATTTTTATTTTATTTATTTGGCGCAACGAATGGAGAACGCTCTTGAGTAGAGTTGGAGAAACAGACAGCCAAAAAAAAAAGAGACATGATGCACTTCACGTAAAGATCCCAAGCCATGCACTCGTGAGTGTACGCTTCCCCCCACCCCCCACTTTTTTTTTTTTTTTTTTTGCACTGCTAAAAATAGCATCATAGTTTTGATCGTGCGCCAGAAATAGACAGACGGGTTTCACTTTTGTAAAGAAAAAAAAAGAGAAAAAAACAAAGAAAGAAAGGAGGCGATCCAACTTGGACGTGCCACTGTAAGCTTATTTGAAAACAAGTGTTTGTGTGTGTTTGTGTGCGTGTGTGTGTGCGTGTCAGAGTGTTAATCTGTTGCGTTTCTCTGTTTCCACTAAAACAAACTCAATGTCTCTCTGTGCATCTCCCTCATTTTCTTTGCAGCTTTGAGAGAGGACGGGCCACACTCACGGTGAGAGACATCTGCACACGCAATGTTGATCCTCATGTACTTCTATGTCTCTGTATGTGTGTGTGTGTGTGTGTGTGTGTGTGTGTATTTATATATAAATGCACACATTGTCATATTTATATATATATGTGTGTGTGTGTGTGCATGCTTCTCTTCCTTCTGCTCTGCCTCGTACTTGACTCCAAGTCATTCGGAGGATTTTTTATTTTTTTTTTGGGAAACACAGCTCTTCCTGCGGAGCAGGAATCTCCCCATTTTTCAGTAAATAAGCTCGAGCAGGGAAAAAAAGTCTCTTTGTTTGTTGGCGCTGTTGAGTCTCTATTACGCGTTTATTTCTCCTCCCTCCCATTTCTGTGCTTAACCGCGAAAGCGAAGGGGGGAAACCCTGCTCTGATTAGCGCCTTACGGACGACTTTCCCATCGGTTTCTTGCTTTATTTTATTTTTTTATTTTACCCTTAACGTCCAAAAGAAGAATCGTGTTCACAGAAAAGCCGCTGGAAGAAAAGGAGAGGAGAGAAGGGAGCTGCTGCTGCTGCAGAGAGCTGGGCGCACCGCATGGGGAAACCCGGGAGCTGTCCAAGCAGCAGTGGTGCTGAAACTACACCAAGTGGCAGTAGTGGGCTGTTGCTGTGCATGCGTGTGTACGTGTGTCTTTTTATATTGTGTGTGTGTATATATATATATATATATATATATATATATATATATATGTGTGTGTGTGTGTGTGTGTGTGTGTGTGTGTCTGTGTGTTCTGTGTGTGTGTGCGTGAATACTCTGGAGTTTAGCTGGTGTTGTTTTTGGGGCACTGCTTGGGTGTGTTTGTTTTCTCCACTTTGAGTGATTTCTCGTTTTTTTTTTTGTTTTTTTTTTCTTAAGATAAAACTTGCTGGCAGTCAATGGCTGGAGACAAACAGACAAACTGTAGCAGGGCTTTTGTCTAACGTAAAACTTTGAATCGAAGCCGGAGGGATTAAAGAAAGAAAGAGAGAAGACGAAGAGGCATCAGGAAAATTTGGATCCGCATAGAAAACACCTGATTACCCCGACTGCCCCCCCCCCCCCACCACCACCACCACCACCCCTCAATCCTTCAGCGTTTTCATTTTTAGCCGTGTTTGCAGTTCTTTATTATCTTTTGCTTCCCGGCGAGCGGACGGCGAACACGAGTGGGAGATGAAGCAGCAACTGCCTGGCACCGTGGCCTCTAGCCTCTCAGACAGAGGGAAGGGAAAAGGAGAAAGGGATCGCCCCCCCACCCCCCTTTTTTTTACGTGGTGGAGGCGCTATGGCGACTGTCTGCGTGGCTCTGCGAGCCCGGCAGGGACAGCAGCGGACAGCACGCTGCCCTGACAATCAGAACGAGACAAATTTCTCAGCATTGCGAACTTCGAGGCTTCCGTACAACAAAGAAGGATAGAAGGGGGACGAGGGGGAGAGAGAAAAACCGTAACAAACGCCTTTTTTATGCAAAAATAAAAATTTAAAAAATCCGTCTTCGGGCGACATTTACGATACATCGCTCCACCTCTTAAAAAAACAACACACACACACACACACAGCAAAGAAAGAAAAATAACAGGAAAAAGACACAATCTCTTTTATCCTTTCGTGGCGTAAAACGCGCCCATGTCGAGCCCTCGCGCAGTAATGCAACACCGAGCGTGTAATTTCAGTGGAAACAACGCGGATTCCCGAGTCGTGACTGCCAAAGTGAGTCATGTGCGCGTTGGCTGCGTCAGGAGAGGCAGTCACTGTGCAGCGCCGACGGTAGGGGGAAGAGTCGTGACTGACTGAGCTGCAAATAAAAAAAGACCACCCAATAAAAAAAAGAAAAAAAAGAAAGGAAGAAAAAAAGAGAAGCAAGAAAAATATATACAAAAACAAAACAGAGGTGGGTGGGGGGGGATATACTCACGGGGAGGGGGGAGAGGGTGTGGTGTTGTTATGGGCTGGGGGTAAGGGGAGGAGGAGGGGCGAGAGCGAAAAAGTGTAAGGGGTCTTAGATAGGTGCTGGGTGGGCTTTTGCGTGAAGTAGTTTCCCCTTCAACCTCCCTGTATCCTCCCATCAGCACACAAAGCTGTTTTTTTTTTTTTTGGAGAACGTCGCTCTGCTTGTTGGCATGCTGGCGGTCTGAATGCAGACAAGTTTCATCAGTGGAGAGAGAGAGAGAGAGAGAGAGAGAGAGAGAGAGAGAGAGAGAGAGAGAGAGAGAGAGAGAGAGAGAGAGAGAGAGAGAGAGAAGCTAGGGGAGTTTCGTTGGGGGAAAATGAGGTGTGTGTGAGGGGTAGGGTAGGGTGGGAAGGAGGGTCCGGTCCGGATCGTGACCCGGCCTCCACCCAACTTCCCCGTACTTGATGGCAGTTTAGTGAGTAGCTGAAGAGCCAGGATGAACGTTTTGCAGCTGCATGTGACAAAAAACAACAAAGAAAACAAAACAACAACAACAAAACTCAAACTAATGGAACTGTTACTGGTGGGGGAAGGAGGGGTGGAGGAAAGTAAAGTAATATAGAGGTAAGTTCCTGTTTCTTTGTATGAAAAAACTTTAAAACAACATCGAAGAAGAAGAAAACCTATTAGAGTCGATTGGAACTGTGCGTGCGCGTGAGTGCGAGTGCGTGAGCGTGAGAGAGGAAAAAAAAGTGGTTCATGGTCGCGGTGAACTCTTCTCTTTCATTTCTTGAATGTGATGTTCTGGGACGCGCTGTTTTCTACATTGTGCTGTACATTTAAAAAAAAAATGTTTTCTTCTTCAGTAACTGTTGCGTTGGACTGCA